>NW_027286985.1:86169051-86769051 GCF_022747635.1 Hetaerina americana | reverse complement strand
TTTTAATTTAGTGGCTTAGGTGATTTATTAGGACTAGTTTCGTATTTATTTTCTTTTGTCGGACTATATTTACTGTTTACAGGTTATCCGTTTCTTTTTGTTTTCTTATATTTATCATATAAGATAGTATTCCACCTAAATAATTGTATACTTTTTCTCTAATATTTTATGCTTTTTATTATTTTACTCCTGGTAACCTTTGGTTACGGTTTGTTTTATTCTTTTAATATATACTTTGTTTGAAGTAATATTTAGGCGTACTTTTTTAATAATATTTTTTTAAAGTTTAGCTTTGTATCAATTTTCTTTTTATCATACAGTTAGATTTTGACGACACTTTTTCATTTTTGTTGGTTTTGGTTGATTACTTTTTGTTTTTAAAATAAAGTGAAATAGGGACTCTATTTGGCAACCGACATATGATAACCCAGTTGCATTGATGCAGACAGTTGTAATTGGCGCGCATTTCAAAAAAGGAAGTTGTGTAGCCGTACCCTGTATAACGCGTTACATACTCTCTGAATTTCTGTCTCTAAATTTATTCTTGTGACTAGACATAGGAACATACCCGAAATACTGTCCCAAAAATGTTTAATATAAAAACCAGGGATATTAATATCAATACCAGAAAACATCCATTTTTTTTAGATAAAACAGCTTTCACTATTTGATAAAAGTTCTTTTCACATGTTAACTTATATTTATGATAAATTTCCATCCCATCAAAAACGGACCAAATTCTTAAGCTGAGTACTTGGTATGCCTTACTTTCGCAAAATATCATCTCTGATGGAAACTGCATGGCAAAACTAAACAAACAAGTTATGTGATCTAAGGCGGCTATATTCCCATAATATACCATTGGAATAATTGCAGTATTTCGATTTTCTCTTTGTAATAGGTCGTCATTTTCCAAGATTGAATTAATAGAATCTTCACGCTGCAATACTATTATACATAAAGTTGCTTTTGTATTTCATAATGATGTGCACAATTGATTTTTTTGATATTATGACGTAATTTGGTTTAGCTAAGCAAAATTCTGTTACTTTTCTTTGGTTTGGCCATCCACTTTTTTTGCTAAAAAAATACAGTCGACATTTGGGTCATAACGTGGTAAGCCGTGGCATACCTCTGTCATAAAGTCCAAGATGATCCATACGAGGTCATATTTTCCGTGTTGACAGGGTAGCAAGAGAAAGCGTTTGTGTCATTCCGATCGGGCATGGGGCGTAGGCATACCTACATTTGTGATAGCAGACGGATTTACGGTGGAATTTGCGACCTATCAGCGGCCTGAATATTTCTTAGTCAAAGTGTTCTTTCATTGTTAAATGGAACTCACTGTTCCGAGGAGTCTTTTCGGTGTCTTTATCTTTAATTCGATGTCTTTGCGAGTGCGGGGCAGTCAGGTGAATTCTGGGAGAATGAGAAACGGTGGAATTGGTACATGTTGAATAACCAATACTTAATAATAGTCTTTACCTTTTTAACTTAAATTTCTAACGGTCGAGTATTCAATGGTTTTTTTTAAACATCTTCAGCTGAATTAGACGGTTTGCCCGTCTCCGTTCTCTTCTTGCTCTCCGTTTCACTTCGCCTTCCATTGCATCTCTCAAGTCGGCGATCTCTCCACAGTATGTAATCTAATAATGCTTTTCGGTCTCATTACTCCTGTCATAGCCCCGCCCTCCTCCGAGGCTCTAAAACACCTATTCGTTCTTCACTCCAAACGTCCACATTATGTTCAGAATTCTTTTGCACATCCTAATGTCCAATATCTCAATTTTTCCTTTGCGTTTATTTAATGCTGTCCTTGTTTCACACCGATTCAAAATTGATTTCATAGAGAAGAATTTAGAAATCCCTTCACGATTCGTTTTGAATAAAAATGATAATGTTTGATAAAGTCTGACCATCAACAGGGATCAAACTCTGTCCCTTGAAGTGAAAATCCAAATCTTAAGGCACGGCTTCTCTTTCTGAAATTCCATGCTAAAGCGGAAGTTGCCGTGAAGACAATCTGTAAAAACTCATGGTAATTATTATAGTTTAGTGCTTGTGTAATCAAATCGTTTCCTTTCTACGACGATGTACCTAAGCGGCTGCAGACATGACGTCTGATACAATTATACATATACGTATTCATATGTATATATATATACACATATACATATTATTATTATAAGGTAATCTACCGGCTAAGGTAGGTTTTTGGATGGACACACCTATTAAATAAAACATTTCGTGACTCCTAACAAAACACAAAATCCAGCGTCGTACTCTACATCAAGTCCCTCTTCATCTCTGAGAACGTTCTTCCTCCCTTCATACCGTCCAACATCCCAATCCTGTTCCTTCCCTTTCCTCGTTTGCCTAACATTTTCCCCTCAATTACAGTCTTCAACATCCCACTGCCGGTCAATACCCCTTTCATCCACTTTTCCTGCCTCCATAGGATTTCTCCCAACAAACCCCTCTCTTCGCCCACCATACCAAGTACTTCCTCATTTGTTTTCTTCTCTGTCCATTTCACCTTCTCCATTCTTCTCCACACCCACATTTCAAAAGCCTCCAGTCTACGTCTATTCTCCTGCTTCAATGACTACGTTTCCGCGCTGTACATAGCAACGCTCCATATCAAAGTTTTTACGAGTCTTTTCTTAACATCCTTACTCAACGTCCCCGTCATCAACTTCCTCCTTCTTGTGAAAGCCTCTTTGCCTAGCGCGATTCTTCTCCATATGTCTCTACTTCTTTGACCATGTTTGTCCAAAACACTTCCAAGATACGTAAACTGTTCTGCTCGCTATATTTTTGCCCTCCTATTTTAATGTTAAGCTTGGCCTTTTTCTTTCTAGAAAATCGCATAACCTTTGTTTTATTAATATTGATTCTCATCCCATACCTGTCGCACTGAATTTCCAATTCACTCAGCAATGCTTCCAACCCCTTGGCTGACTGACAAACTAAAGGTTGGTCATCAGCAAACCTAACTGATTTTACGAATTCCCCGCCTCGAGTTCGAGGCGAGGAACCTCGAGTTCTTCCCATGCCTCTTTGATCATTTCCTCTGCATACAGGTTGAACAGCAACGGTGATAATGGGCAACCCTGCCTTACACCTCTTCCTAACACTGCCCATCCGGACGCCCGAGTTCCCCACCCGCACATGAGCAGTCTGAGACATGTACAGGTTGTGGATTAGCCTCCTATCCCTCCAATCTATTCCTATTTTCTGCAATATACTCATTAGGTTTCCCACGTATACATATATATATATGTATATATATATATATATATAATATTATATATATATAGATTATATATATAATATATATATATAGATTATATATATAATATATATATATATAGATTATATATATATATATATATATGAACTTTAGCCAGCACACTTTTGAAATATCCTCAATACAGTTTCAAAAAACATTATGGAATTTCAAACTTTTTAAATTACTAGCGAAATATTTGAACGATGAATTGCTGAAATGTTAATAACCAACTTTTATTGTAGCAGAACGAAAATCCTAGTGGTTGTATTTCATGGTGAACTTATTTTTGCATTATTACCGAATCACCCATGTACTCAAGGCATTCACTTACCGATGCCTGAACTAATGGAAAATGATTCGTGAGACCTGTAATTCTAAATTAACTCAAAACTCCATCCAACACCCGCTCTTTCAATTACTAAACGGGTTAACTGGTCGCACATTGAACTCGAGGCAATTCTGTGAAACCTCGTTTCGTAACCGGTTGAAGAATAGGTCTCCGACCTCGGAGAAGAAGACTATGCCGCCTGTGTATCTGTTACTGGTGTTGGCGGATTATTCCCACTTATGGATCATAATCTCGCTTTTTACCGCACCTTGTTCTGAAACTGCCCACGCAGTGACATTCACAGTGACGCATTAAGAGTAACGCTAATCCCGCACTCTGTCGCGATATAAGTTGCTTGTGCATCTCGAGAGTCGTAGTGAACCACACCGGCAACAAGTTTGCGAAAATTATAACGCAAGGGCATTCATGTACTCGTTTCGTGCGTTGTCCAATAGCGGAAAGAACATTTTTTTCTCCTGCCGTAATGCCACGTGGTACTCTAACTGACTTGAGGAGTGTAAAAAAAAGCAGATGAAGCATTCATATCGGAATAAAAGACTTGAGACTCTTCCACAGGTTATATAGGCGAAACGAAAGACAATCGGCTACCTGAGGTCATTCGTTGTAGTTAACATTCTATGTATTAATGCTTTGTAAATTTAGGTATGAAAAAAATGTTTATTGCCAAAATTATCTCAGCACAACATGTTTTCTACATGTTATCACTGGCGATATCTCTGAATATTCAATAATTTATCAGGAAAAACATTTAAAAATACTGTTCTCTCACGAACTTTGAGATGCCCTTGAATGATTTGGTAAAGGTAGGCACAAACTCACGAACATGTGTTCTAATGCATTCCTCGGATACTGCGTTCATTTTGAGTGGAACATTGGATGCCCAAAAAATTCCTTCCCTTTCTATCGCCGAAGTTTATTCCAATGCCACCAATTTAGTATGATTATAATTCATAGAAAGCGTTCAATAATTCCACGTTAATGATTATAAATGGTGTCCGGATTGGGTGGATGCCTCCCGTAAACTCTGGCATTACGTCGCGGTCTTATGGAAAGTTTAACGCCTCAAGATTGCCGATTCGAGGCAAATGACTTTTAAATTACATTTAATGTCCACGCCATAGCTCCGCATAAACTCTACACCTCCACATTCCGTCTGAGGTGGCCATTCATCCGTACCATGTAATCGGGGAAAAGTTTTAATTCGAAGGGTTTTCGATTTTCCACCGCGCGGCACTACATTATGGATCATTCGGGAGAATGGAACCGCCACCTCGAGTGCAGTTTTCCTCATAATCGCTGCCCTACTTCTTGATCGGTCATTTGTCACCACTTTCCCACCGCCCCGAGAGCTCAGACGTCTTACTTGGGGAAGAGAAAGAGGGGGAAGGAGATAGGGACACCTTTTCAGAAAACATACGCACCTTTCAGCGTTGATCACCCGATATAATCGTATTTCCTTCCTCGAGTAATGTCACGTGCTACCGTTCGGTTCCCAGATAATTTCAGTGGATGTTTAGCAATGTACGTCCACTTTAATCAGTATAGATAATATTTATTTGGTAATCGTTTATAGTTGTAATATCGAATATATCCCAGAAAACTATGTCATCGTTAATTATGTTTCGAAACTTGATTTGATGCACAACTCTATCAAATATTTTTGAATGAACGAACGTACGCTTTCCTTGTGATTACAGACATTTCAGACATTTAGTTGCATAAGTTAGGCATTAAATGGTGGGAGGAATTTTGAATAAAAGAAGGTAAAACATTTATACCCGAATATTTACCCTTAGCAGTCTTCCGCAGCTTTAGTTAGTCGACACGAGGCGTTCCACCACACTTTAGCATAACCACATGCCAAAAAGGGAGGTTTTACATTCCATTGCCATTTCCATATGCCATGATCTAGGCGGGATTTGGGAAAGGAATGGTTAAATTAGGAGTGTCAAGGGAAGAGGAAGTTGGGGTGGGTGTGGGGATGTTGGAGGGTTGACGAACCCCGGGAGGAATTGGCCAAAGCCCAGGGCCAAAGCTCAGGGTTGTCGTGCCCAAGACATTGACGGCTATATCCGGGCATGTGCACGGGTAGGGAAGGGAGAGAGAGGGTTGAAGAGAATTCATTGAAATATAATGTTCCGATGAGGAACTGCAGTTTGTATTTTAACAAACCAATGGCTTGCGAGTACATACTGTTACTGCCATTAAAATGTATTCTCTTTGGCAATTACATATTATCCGAAGTTTCAGCGAAAATATTTCGACGCACGATGCAAGTATATTAAATTGGTAGGGTCCTGGTAGTTCCTGGTAGTTAGGGTTAGAGCGTTGAATTATAAACCGGATGGCCCGGGTTTGATTCTCGGGCACGCCCCTGGACGCCTTCAGCTTCACCAAAACTGAGATTTTTCGGATACCAGATCTTCCTATGAACTAACACCCTTTCCCTAATGTGCGGATATCACACACCATTGAGTTTGGTATTAGGTGAACTCAATCCTCACTTACGTACCAAAGCAACCTTATGGTTTATTGCTGCGGCTCTTTTATGTTTGGGTATCGTATAGTAGTATTTAGGGGAGGCGACCGACTGCTAAGGTCATTTGCGCCATTGGGGATGGATAGGAAAGGATAAAGGGTGGAAAGAAACCCGGCATCGGCGTTAGCCTACTCTTAACGAAAGGCGCCAAGGGATCCGCAGCTTAACGTCCCATCCGACGGACGGCGTACTCACTCAAAGTGCCCTCCACAAAGCACCTCAAGTAGGGATCGAGATACCACTGAAAAATATTCAACACCGCCGGAATTTGAACCCGGGCCCTGTTGGTGGGAAGCCAGTACGATGGCCCCCGCACCAATCCCTATCCCCTCGTAGTTTTAAGTTCTCATCGGGAGAAAAAGTAATTAATTTAAGCTAAAAATTATTTAATATAATTATCAATTTCTTTGCTACTAAATTGATTAATAACTTTTTCTTGTAAGGAATAACAGAAGTAAACGTAGCTTGTATACGATAGCTACCGCACCATTCGTATCAATAATATTGAATCAGTATTTCAAACTATGGTATCTATGGTGTTTCGATATATCGATGAATTAGATTGAAATTCCTGATACTTGTTATTTATTCGTTTCGCAGACAAAGTTGATAGAAATGCACGCATAAGGATGAATTCGTCTCTCTCATCCCCAAGCGTGGGCTTCATCAGCTAACCAGATTCAAACTCGCCCCATAAATTTGTTCACCCTACTTCTGAGGCTTTCCGAAGGTCGAATAAGAAGGAATCCCTTTGCGGATTCCTGGTAATCCTTGGCAAGCATGCGCGCTGTCCAATTACCTTCCTCGCGCGTGAGCTCGCGGTTGTGTCCGCCGGGGCAGGGCGATTGACCGCCCGGGGCGAAGACTCTTTCATTTCTTGTTCCGATTAACCCAACTGTGGCACAGCAAGATTCCCTCATGCTGCGCCGGCGGGCGAAGCGAGGGTCGGGTTGCCGCGGTGGGGGCCGTGGTTTGACGTGGATAGTTAAAAGCGATGGCCATGCGCACGTGTTGGTAGAAACAGCCTGGAATGCCGAAGCATTGACATTATCGAAGTGACACATTGGAGTTTCTGTCGCAAATGCGAGAAATTTCGCGTTTGCGAGAGGCATTTGATAGTTCCATTTAACGTATAATCCAATTGTGCATTGATACATTGAATGAATGTTAAAACGATTAACAATCGCTTTACAAGATGCATCTGAAGGTACTATTTTTCGGGTGATCCTTTTGAGAGATTAGTGCGCTGTCATGGATTGTTTTTCTTTTAATTGAGGAGGGCTACGATGCGCAAATTTGTTTACATCGTGCAATACATCGGCTGTTTGACTGAGAACTTACTACGCGAGTAATGATTACGAGAATCTCTACATTTACTAGCATATCCATATTCATAGAAATCATTAAACGACCGGAACCCCTAAAATTTAGCAGGAGTGAAAATAAACAGAAATAGTGCGTTCTTTTTTTGTAATTGATTTAATTTGCATTAATAAAATTTATGTTATTTATCTAGCATGTGATATGGATGGTTAATGGTACCTAATGACAATAGAATCTTAGATTAATCTTGGGGAACCTAATAGGCTTCCGATTTTCATATTTGTTTTTTCAAACTGTAATGGCGATAATAAAAAAATTAAGAAAATATTCTAAATGGTATGAATATTGGCAGTGCAACTGCTATAACTACTGCTCTTAGAGTAATTTTCAGGAAACGCCAGCCATTAGGCCTATATGTACGAAGAAGGGAGGGAGTTGGAAGTCTACCGACGGCGTCGAAGAATTTCATGAGAATGATAGGTGCGGCCTTACCTTACCTATCCCCTAACTGGAAACTAACTACCGACCTGGTTTTGGGTCGAACTAATTCTAAATTCTAATTCATACCTTCGACTGGGTATTTGTTACCTCAAATATAGTGCCATCCACAGTTAATGAAATAAAAAGTCCGCTTTTATTGCACCAGTTGGTGGAACGCATGTCATCGGGAAGCCTGTGTCGTGTACGAGAGTAAAAATCACGAAAATTACACGAATGGAAGCGTGAAAATAGAGTAGATACCATGCAGTTTTTCGACTTACTCTTTAATGCGCAATTTTCCGTATGTCTAAATCAGGAATCAAATACCTCGTATAAAACGGTCTTAGATCGGCACCGAAGGAAGCCTTTTCAAAAGAGAATCGACCGTAAATTGAGTGATCCGCATTCTAATTCCTGTTCTTGGGTTCTGAATAGTCCAGATATTCTACTCGAGAAGGACGAATTATACGTTCCACTTGGAAAATCATTCAATTTCAATCATCATGGATCGGCAGATTTCGATACATAATATGACGTAATGGCTACTCTATTCAGCATTTGAGTGATTTCAATTACATCGACCAAATCATGCAAATCGGACCAGTAAATGAGTTGCAGTTATTTAATCGATAGTGTCGATTTGAGTATTGCTATTCTTATAACATATTCTTATGATGTTTCTGAGCGTCGTGAGCACAATTCTTTTAGTAAATATTTCTGAGTGGTACTCAATTAGTATTACTTAGCTATTGTGTGAGGAGATCGACAGCTTTTGCACCAATGGGGATAGGTGGGTAATTTGGTTGAGATTGAATGTTCAGGGAATGGGAAATGAAGATGGAGAGGAACCCGGCATCGGCCTTAGCCTACTCTAAACAACAGACGCCAAGGGGGTCACACAGTTTAACGTCCCATCCGACGCGCGGCGTACCCCACTTGAAGTCCTCTTCATGTAGCACCCCAAGTATGGATCGGTAATACTCTAGAATTTTCTGTCATATCCGGGATCCGAACACTGACTTTCGGAATGGGAAGTCAGTCTGGTACTCAATTTAATGAAAATGGAATTGTTATCTGCCAAGGTATCCCGGGGTTGGGATGCAAGGGCATTCTTTCCTGGTCGAAATACACGTAATTTCCCTTCGATTTGCTACCCCTCGGTTTCGATCGGAATTAAACGACCATACAAGGAAAGCTTATCTCAGATATAGCCTGTTCCCAGAGCCTAAAGGTAGGAACGGCCGCGCTGATTTTCACTTCGCCCCAGACCGACCCGCCCCTCTGCTGCGAATCGAAATGCCAAAGTCTGCATTTCGAAGGTCGTTGGGAAAGGCGTGTGAAGGGCTTACCTGGAAGGGTCTGCGACATTCATTGTCCATAACTGTATATATACAATACACATTTATCGACGATAATATGTGAGTAAAACGCACATCGAATTGGCGACGATACACTGACATGACGCTAATTTTCAGGTAACAGAGAAATTTCAACCATGTCAACAATATCGATAAATGTCGATTTTTCGAACATATCGAGTAGTTCAACAATCTCGGATGTATCGAGCCACATATACCACATAGGATATAATGAATAATATCGACCTTATCGATTACTTAAATTAAACCAGGCCTAATTGGAAAAATAAAATAATATTGAATGTATCGGGATAGTAAATGGTCAAGGTAAATATACTACATCGGGTACATTGAGTAATTTCGACCATATTGCATACATATCGTCAACATCGTCATATCGATCTTATCATCCATTCCGTTATATCGAATAAATATTCCATATCATCAACATATTCCTGATCAAGTAATTTGACAAAATCGTTTATTTGGCGATAATTATTGACATGGAGTACATCGGATTCTGAGAATATCCGGGTCGAAACAGTCACTATGAAGGCTTGCCCGCTCATTCCGCACTAAGGCCTTCATAGCTGGCATTTGAAATTCGTGTATTGATGGTCTGGATTCTAATTATTTATTCTGTCCCGACCTGCGGTTCCCAGAAACGATCTGTTGAGAAGACAGCGTACAGTTGGGGTTGTCCTCAGTCGTCGTCACACGCCGTCGCCAAGGATTTCAACCCTGGAGCCTCCTATTTGTCGCTGAAGGTTTTAGTCGCTGAAACTACGTGTGCCTCTTCCGACGGCGGATGGATGTCCTGAAAACGGTTCGAATCCTTTCCATTTCATTCGAGGATATGGATGCTCGTATATTTCTAACTGCGTCACCATCTGCTCGGGGTCAAAAAACCGGGTTTGGAAAGAACTGGAAATCGTGCAGCCTCGGTAGTGACGTCACGGCCCCGATGAATGCTGAATTATATGCACAATAACCGAGAAATATCGAGGTTGTGACGTCAAAAAGTCGGTCCAGAGACCTTGCAGAAAAACTCCTGAAGGAGTGAGCAAGGTTAAATTACTTGGAGCAGCAAGAAGTACTTCTTCAAGCAAGGACAGAAACATTGAGAACTAAAGCGCTAACGTAGTTATTAATTTTAATAAGAGAATGGCATGAGAGAAAACATGGTGACATTTTTGCAACACTTCATATCCCAACATTATGAAGATTGGCTCGCGAATAAACGAGTCAATGAGACACCTTAGTTCATGCATTAATAATGAGTTACTAAAACACGTAATAATTCAATTAAACGAAAGAATGATATGGCAGAAAATATGGTGACATTTTTGCAACGTTTCGAATACCAACATTAAGGAGACTGGCTCTAAAACACTCGAGCGAATGAGACACTTTAGCCCATAAATTGATAGAGAGTGACGAAAAGTATTATGACTCCCATTCACGCGTGGCTTGTGAACAGATATGACGTAAATATACTGTTTTTAATCGCCATTAGCTTCTCATTAATTTTTGAAGAGGGCACCTAATCTTATTTTGGACTAGTTCTGAGGTCTCAATTAACAAATCTATGAGACTTAGGTTGTTTTCCTCTAATTTTTTTAACACCATTTAAAAAAAGCGGAGAGGTTATATTAGGTTAACACTACCAATGCCATTGTATAATTGCGGACATGATATCAATTTTCCACGAGAACGACATGTATGTTTTTCTTCACCATTGATCCAACCTGATGGTAGTCTTCCTCTGTCACAAGAACATGTATAAAATCTTGTTTTTTTTCGACGTCAACTTCTATGAAAAGTGACACGGTTAGACCCTGTTTCATATTCACCCTTTGGTAGAGGGTACTCAGTACTGCAAACATAGGGAATTTAATGAAAAACGACACCATTAATAAGTCGATGAAAACGCCCGACAGTATTCCTCGAACATTTGCTATCTCAAGTTTCCGCGGAAACCTCCGAAAGCTGTCCTTGATTTCCGAGGGTAAAATGCCAGCACAAAAATACGTCTCTTCACTTAATTACCTGCTTAAAAAGATACCATTTTTTGGCGGGATTATTTGGTTGTAATTTTCAAAAGGAATGGAGGGACCTTCAAAATTAGTACAACTGTTTGTAGTCCATGTTTCGAGATATGCACCGCTTTGGAAACTCCAGAGAATTCCATCTGTCGAAGTGTATTTTGTCACCGCCGATTCCTACAGGAATCTCTCACATTATCGCCGTATCGCCGAGGATTCATATTGACGTGAAGAAGATATATATGGAATCTTCGATTCCATATATATTTTCTCCATTATATTTATTTTTTTGCCAACATTTTAAGCGAAAGTATCGTATTATCTTAAATAAAATTCAATATTAATATTAATCGATCGACATTTTCCAAACCTTTCGCCATCTGTTATCCTCTGGTATGAAATGCAACTGTTTGTTGAATTGCTGTCCAAATCAATTTCATTTTGTACGTATCGTGCAGACTTCCTTTCGTTTGCTCTCTATTATTTCCGTCTTCATTTTGTCGTATTCTCAATCCAACACACACTTAATAAGCTTATTCTCTTCCTCCATCTCCCCCATCAACCCTATATTATCCGTTCTTTCAAAGCCCTCAATTTGCCACAACCTTTCAATATTTCAACCACCCTCTTTTCCTGTCTTCTTCCGGGTATGTCGAGTTTTAAGAGCCATATTGTTCATATAGAGCAAAATCTTCACAAAAATATTGACCATTTTATATCGACATTTTCCAGATCGGAAAAATATGCAAAAGCAGGTATAATTGCCAAGAGATTCCAGCCTTCGTAATTCCTTTCCATAATTTGACTGTAGCAAAAAGATCGATAGACAACAAGATCGATAGTTGTCCTACGCGTAGTTGACATCTCTCCTGTACTAACTTCTTCCATTATATTTTCATTGGTGTTGACCTAACACTCCATGCCACGCACCCTTGCAGTGCCTTGCGGTGCTAATTATTGGATGTAGATGAGTATCAGAAGAACAGAAAAACTGAGGTTTTCTTGACCTAAAAAACGACGGTTGATGAGAAATAAAAGACCAGAGTGATTGTGCACCCCGTCTCTAAAATGGTCCATTTTCCTCTTTTCAATCTAGTTGTTTTTTTGATGTATTTTTATTCGAAGAAAACCGTACGTAAGTCCTTGTTAGTTCTTCATTTGTATAAATAGTCAGTTTTACCTGTGATTGTGAGCCCTGGTGTGGTTCATTCCTCTTCAACATTGCAGTGATGTAACGATTATTTTTTTTCCTCATGCAAGATAGAATTCATCCCGTGTAAAATTCTTGAAAATATTTTCCCAAATCCCCCTTCCTAAGTGGTCGCGAGGCAATTAAGGGGGAATGGAGTTTGCAATACTCGGAGTGGTTGTCCTTGGGGAATAAAAAAGCAAAATAATTTCGCGGGATTTTTTTATGGTACGAGGGAATGAGTACGTGGCCGCTGTTTCACCCCTTCCATCAATGTTCGAGATGACCTTTCTTCCTTCCTTTTTAAACTCTTATCCCGCGGCTTCTCCTTCGGAAGATGTCTTTACCATCCGACCTCATTCATGTGCGCGACACTTGGAAAAAGACAGCGAATTGAATACAGAGTTTAAAAAAAATAACCTCTCCTCCTTTCCGTTGATTCGGAAGGAAAAAATCTTTAAAATGAACTTATCGATCCTGATTCCTGTCGAAGGGTTAAATTCCAAATGGTTTCTGTTAATTACCTTTTGAGCGAGTTCATTTTACAATAACACGGTCTTTGGCTTTGAATGTTTTCTACTATTTCCCTTTATTCTGTAAAAAATTTCTATTCTTTAACTCCATTTCCCTTGCTTTCCCAACATTTTACCCTCTATCACTTTCTTCAGCATCTCATTATCTATTGAATCCGCTGATCCTGACGTCTTTCAATATTTCCCAGCATCCGTTTTCCTTCCATACCATGCCTAGAACGTCTTTGCATGCTCTCCTTTCCATTTTATTATCTCCGTTCATCTCCACATCGGCATCTGGAAAGCCTGCTATCCATGCTTATCCTCTGACCTCAACGACCAAGTTCCAGAGTTATATAATACGCTACGCTCTATTTTAAAGTTTTCGCTTCTTTTTCTCTAACATATTTACCTAAGGTAACACCCTCAACCACAGTCTCCATAAGTCCATTGCCTCTCAATATGTCCTTGCGTACATTTTTCCTACCCTTTTTTAATAGCTGATGGGATATGAAATAAAAATGTCCCCATAACATTTGAACTCTATTATTGACAATCAGACATGTTTTTTAATTGTTTTGGTTCTGGATTTGGCCTCATCATCATACACTCTTATCAGAAATTATTTTTTGGGACTAATATTAATTGAAATTGCAATTCCAGCAAATTAGTAAGTTAATATTTTAGATGGATGATTTAAAATAAATTTTAGTTTTGATAAATAGACGTTAGAAATTTTCTCGGAATAAACACTAGATATCAGCAACACGAGTTTCCCGCCTAGTAATAGGCAATCCTCTATGAGTAAGCATCTAACGCGTCAGTGTTCTGGGAAGATATTTGCGGTGTTACCACCACTCTGTTGTTGGTCCCGTGTAGTGATTTGTGACGATGGAAAAAATTGAGATTCGAGTCGTTATTAAATACTCTGTAAAGTAAGGTATGAAATCATGATCATGAATAAGGAAATTCATGCCGACTTTCAGAACACTCTGCGGGACTCTGTTCCTTCATATTCAACTGTTGCCAAGTGGACAAACGAATTTAAGTTCGATCGAGACAGCTTAGATGATAATCCGCAGTAGTGGTCGGTCAAAATGTGCCACTTCCCCAGAAATTATTATAAAAGTGCATAAAATGGTCATGGAGGACCGCCGACCTAAAGTGCGAGACATCCCTGGAGCTCAAAGATGTTATCTGAACGGACATATGAAATTTTATTAGTGGAAATGGATATGAGAAAATGATCTGCTAGATGGGTACTGCGACTCTTGACGCAGGATTATAAACGCATCAGAGTGAAAATTTCCGAACAATGTTTGACATGTTATAAGAGCAACCAACGAGACTTTCTGCGCCGGTTTGTAACCACAGATTAAACTTGGGTCCACTACTATATCTCAGAGACAAAACAGCAGTCAAAGCAGTGGAAACACGTAGATTCACCACTACCGAACAAAGGAAAGATAATAGAGTCGACTGGAAAGGTGATGGCTTTAATTTTTTGGGATGCGAAAGGGATTCTGCTGATAGATTATCTTCCCACCGGTCCAAAAATTACTACAAAATACTGCGCTAACCTCCTGGACCAACTACAACAAAAGATATACAAAAAAATGCAAGGTTTGACCGGGAAGAAAGTCATCTATAATCAAGACAATGCACGCCCACCCACAAGTGTCTTTGCCATAGCAAAAATAATGGTTCATAAAATTTTGGTTCGAGTTTCATATTCAATTGTTTTTCGTCAAATTAGAAGTTTTCTAAAGGATTGCTCCCACTGTTCGTTTGTAGAATGTAGATAAGGACTGAATAAACTTGATACCAAAAATGCAAGATAATTGAAGAGTAACTGTTAAGCTGTCGGCTTCAAAGTAAGGAATTTTATTAGTTTCCTGACATTTCCAGTTCATTATCCCCAAATTTGATGGATATTTTTTACAATCTCGTTTCGCACGGGTGGGCTTCTGAAATAGAAAGATCCTCTCGATTTCATTAAAAATTGTTTGGTCACTTCCAAATATGGAGCGATTTTATCGGACTTCGAAGACTAATCAGTATGCCCTCAGAATTTTTGTGGGGGTTATTCAAAGAAGCATTTGAGTTTTGGCTTTCGACAGCGGTATGCGATAACAAAGGGTTTCAATAAAGAATTTGCTTAAATGGCAAAAATAATGCAAGTACGAGAAAAAGGTAACCACAGACTAATAATAAAAGCTCTAAATAATCAATAGAATTATTTCAATGCGTCCCTTGTTATACATAAGGTTGTGTGATGTTCATTTATCGTATAACATGCCCGTGTCCTGTCCATTCTTTGCCTAAAATGCGCTGCTATTGGGTGTTAACAACGGGCATGATTAAAAATTGTCTTTGAACTGTTGCTTTGAGTCACTGCGTATCACGTTTTCCTATGGTCTTCTGGAACTCATGGCTGGGCGTGGGAGACCACGGAGAGAAGTGAATCTTAATACAGGAAACCCACATGATTTTTCTCGCGCCGGCCACAAGCATCATTAATATTATTCAGTAGTCTACCGTTTAAGCTAGGTTTAGGATGGGCAAAAAATTGACATTCTTACTAAATATATTTAGCCTCGCCCTAAAACAACCTTACCTCACTCTACGATTATTCTTTCTTCAATTTCGCATGCGTGTTACCTTCCAACAGTCACCTACTCTCCATACCGTCCAACATGCCTGTCCTTTTTCCCCTTCTACCTCACCTGCTTCTTTTTTGCCCCCATTCTTCGTTCAGTACTACTAGGTGACATAAGATGGAGCACAATCATTCTTGATTTTTACCATAAAATGTTAAACTTTTGCATTTATTAAACCATCCTAACGGATGTGTCGTCTTCCAAAATATAATCTTACCCGAGATAAGGTTTCTGTATTTCATCTGGGATAATATTTAGAATACTTATATCCGACACGTCAACATTGTTAGCGTTACATACTATGGTGTTTCATGGGAATTGGATCTTACTGTTGTCCTTTTGCGACCACCATGAAACCAATATCATTTAAATGCACTGGTTTCAGACCGCAGCATTGTGTTCTTCAGTGCCCACATTAGGAGCGGGTTTAATGAAATCCCAGCAGTCAGTGTCCCACGTCTGAAATGTTTGTACCATTCGCATCGGAAACGTGTCCCACGATTGCGGGGCGCAAAAAATGACCGATTTTCCCACCACCGGGAAAATCTATTCGCATCTTGACCTGAGGGAAAAAAGTATACGTTTGATTTGAAATGCACGTCGAAGTCAGTCGCCGTGGGAACGTTTTCCTTCTCTCAGTCTCTCAAACGACATGTCAACGGAGAAGGAAATAAGGAAAATACGAGGGGTGAGTCTCTACTCGGTCACCCGGATATTTTTTTGCATAAGGCAATAAACAAATGACTTACAAATATTTTGTAAAATTATAGCACAATCATACATTTTGTTAGTTAGCTATCCGAAGAAAATTGGTTTGCTGCAGCTCTACTCATTCAGCAGTGAAAAATATGTATACAAAGTAATGAGATCTTTTATCGGTTAGTTATGGGAATATTAGAATAAAGTCTTTAGGACTTTTGACAACAATTAGATTTGGTTAATATTTAGCCTATGATGTGGTGTATTACAGCAGCAAAATTTGGACGGTTGGAAGAAAGATAAGAACTTAAAAGTTTAAAAACGTGGTTGTGGAGAAGAATACTTTAGAAAAATTGGACAGATAAATGATGAAGTGATGTTGAGAATAGGAGAGGGAAGTACACTGCTGAGAGAAATCAAAAAGGGAAAGACATCTTATTTGGAGCTTATAGCATTCGGTCTAATATACGAGATAGTAGACTGGTATATTAGACCAAAATTGCTTGCTGAGGACAATCATGAGAGAGAAAATTTGAAGGAAAGAGAGGAAGAGGAAGGAGTATTTTGAATGTTTGTTGAGATAAGAAACGACGGAAGTTACAAGCTAGTGAAATAATATGCTTAGGATTGAGTGCGATGGAGACTATCCTGTTAAAACCGGTCGGTAGTCAATCTCTTTTTGAGACAGAGAGGAATAATTTCATTATTTATTTACTAGTCATCATTCTCCTAATCACCATATGCCAGAGAAATATATTGGTTTTTATCCGGCGATTGTTTTTTCGTAACTGAAATTGAAATTCCTTAGCCTATTTCAGTGCTCCATATTTCAATTCCTTCACCCTTTTCAACACCTGCTCCATTTTATCTACATAAAAAATCCCCAACTAAAGCTCAATCTCTTTCCAATTTTCTCCTACAGCAGTCAAATCCACCTCATTTTGTGACAGCTATACATACGCAGTATACTCCATGTACTCCGTATGTACGTATACGTATACGAGCTACATTTACTACTGTTATCCCTCCCAAGAAAAAGTTAATGATCAATTTGGAAAAATGGAATGTATAATTGTATTACCTAATTTTTAGCTTAAATTTATTACTTTTTCTTCCGATAAGAGTTAAAACTACGATATATCGTAACTCGAGGACGTTCAGTAAGCCCTAAGTAACGTAACAAAAACATTTATGATATCTAACAGGTATTATTATTGGAGGGTCATTCTAACTTGCTCTGCTTCAAATTGTACCACTTCAAAGAATATATTTATTGTATAGCGTCAAATAGGCCCATTATAATTTTCTTACTGCATTGGTGCTCGTTCATTTCGTACCAACCAGCAAATTACTCCAATCACATGCTCATTGTGGCCCAAGGGAGAAGATTTCTTGAATTGCTTCAGGTACAATTTATTTTTTCTCTATAGCGGTGCACCGTAATAGTATCTCATCGGCGTCTGCACCCTATATCACTTTTTTCTGCGATCTGAATATCCCCATGAAAATAATGGGATATTACAAAAAACGCGACTTCAAATTTTCTCAGTCCTTTCGGAGAATTGGAATTGGTTGTTACATTGGTAGTGACCTTATTGTGGTAGTGACATTGTTGGTAGTGACCTTATTATGATGTTCAGCTATTTAAACTACTATCTCAGGTTTTTCCCAACGTGCCCATTATGAAGCAGAGCTGACTTTAGCCGGTAGATGAGCCGGTATAAATGAAAGATGAAAAAACGAATGTGCACAAATAAAATAAAAATCCATGCCCCCTTTAAATTGATTATTTTAATTTTGTGCTCCCAGGTTGAATAATGCAACGGAAGTGACATCGGCGGCATACATTATTGGGAACATTATTGCCACAAATGAGTGGGATGGATAAATAGATGACCTTTTATTATTGGAGGTAAAAATATTTGGAAAATATCAGTGCATTGATGGCATAACTGTCATGAAAAAGAATAAAACGTTGGTAGATAAAATTTTGAAAAAAAGAATAAATAATTCCCCGGGAAATGGAAGGCATATCTCTACTGTACTTCATTTCCATCAACCGTTTACGAGTATGTTGCGATTTCACAACTTTTTGGACAGAGTACGTAGGTAATCCAGCTTCGTGTGTATTGACTACTGGGCGTTTTTCTAATATATTTTCCTATCTTCATGACTTTAATTTAAATGTTTAGAATTGTTTTACGTACGATCACAAGCAGCTGGACAATAGAATGGACGTTGACCCTACGTGATTAGTCTGTTGCTGCACATGATATTGCCGACTCAATGATTTTTCATACCCAAAAAATTATTTATTCTACGTACTTTATTGTAGATTAAGGCGGCCCCTAATGACTATTTACTTCAAAGTATAGCCAGAACTTCCTCTTTATTTTCCCCAAATTACTTTATTATGTTTATTCGTAGCGTAGGCAAAAATGGGTTATTTAACTGACCGGCGCATTATTTTTCGATTAGCCTGTATCAAGAGGCTGTATACCTGTGTTAGCCTACTCAGAAGCAGAAGAATCGTAAATAATTGGTGCTACTTAAGTGATTTAATGCATCTCTATTTTTTTTATTTAATTTTACTTCCCGCGAAGGGAAGTATAATACGGACCTACTTGATTACGGGGGTCAGCGCCGATTTGCGATGTGAGTGGCGCTCGCGGAGGACGGGAGCTCTGCGTGAGAGCAAGCAGGAGGACTCGGCCACTTCTGTGACAATTGCCGATGGGTCAAGGCCTTTTCAAATGCGTGATTGTGTTAATGCGTGCATATGTTGGCTACTGCGAGACCCAAACCCTGCATCAGCAAGGACGCAAGCAAGAACGCAGCTCTCCCCCCCCATCTATCCCTGCTTTCCTGTTCCTTAATCTACATCTACATCTACATAATACCCCGCAAGCCGCCGCAAGGGCGTGTGGCGGGGGGTGTTAGGTCACCAACCGTAAAAAGGAAAAATACCACATGCAAAAACACAACACGGAAAATAACACCCACAGCAGCGCACACACTCATGCAAAAATCCCTTCATCCAATACTCATGCAAACACATATACCGAAAAACAACTAAAAAACTGCACCCCATGATGCAGCACGAAAGACATCCTACAACACGGAAGCCAGGACACAACAAGCAAGAAATTGAAATATCACTACCACATGAAAATGCACCACGAAACACTCTACCCCCAAAGAGTCTTTAAAAGGCAGGGAATGCGACCCAACGTTGCAGGTAGCAGGAATTTGCCCCCGCGGAGAGGGACGAGGGATTGAAAGGGAAACTTAAAAACAGATGAACAGAACACGAATGAGGTCATTCGGAAAGAGTGGGTTATTACAGCAAAACACATAAGGTTAGTGGAAGAGCATGCATTTAAATACAACTAATTATTTTTTGGACGCTGAGGGTGGCAAGTGGAATTTTTGCTATCTATAACCCTGCAGTTGCTATCCCGTATTGTCCGTGGGAAGAAGGAGTCCTTGAGTCGGCTAGTTCTGGCATCTATTTCCCGAATTTTATATGCATGATCCAAGCGACTAATGTATGTAGGAGTACGAATAATTTGCGAGACCTCGGTGCTGAAACATGCGGATCTAAATTTATTTAATTATTGGATGTCATCATTAATTTCTTATCTCGGTCATCCCTGTCACTCTGCTTGTGCTTCGTTGTTTCTTCGCTGAAGACCACTCTCCCTGAATTTTAGTTTATTCCATTAAATTCAATCTTTCGTCTGTATCGTTCAATCGAGCTTTTTTGACTCAGCCCAATTCAAACGGGAATATCGCGCATAGCTTAAGTAATCTATAAATACGAAAATTTGTTTGTTTGTTACACTCTTACGCCCAAACTAACGCTCACATTGAGTTGGCGCTGACCACAGGCATATGCACATGGGTACCTTTTTCAATGCATGTGGATATTAAAATTAAATTTTGTCGCTCGAATCCGAACTCGGAAGCTTTTATTGTTTTCCACGGATTTTAGAGGGAAAAATCGAAAATTTTCCCCGCAGAACTATTGATTTTAAATTGAGTGTATTGCCTGATTAAAGCCTGGAATGATTTAACGGCTAATATGGGTCTTGAAAGAAAATGCAGTTAAAATATTTGAGTTCTTAAATCTTTTTTGTCCTTCAATCGAGTTTTGTAAAACATTTCATTTGAGAATATTTGAACGATATTCATTCCCTTTCATCAAATTGATAAACGAAGATATGGATGCTTATTGTCCCCTACAGTTATTAGCCCATTAAATAATCGAAACGACGATGCATTTAAGCGAGTGGCGTTTAGAATATTTAAAACTCCACGAGGTTTTTGTTAATTTTGCGAAGGCTTGACCGGCCGTGTTCTGGATTTAGAAGTCTATATCATATTAGTTTCAACGGGAAAAACTGACAGGAATATTTAAGGGGTGCATTCAAGTTTTTTCTTCACTTCATGTCCATCCTCATTCGGTATGTCAATATGCATCCGGATGGACACAGAAGTTTCAGAATGAGTATGGAAAAGTAATACAAATGTGTTTTTACCAGTGTAAACATGGATATGATAATTAATATTATTTTGGGATCGGTACGCTGACTTGCGTGAAGGAGAAAATCAGAGCAAGGTAGAGGAGTATGGGTAAGAAGAGAAAGTTGACATTAAAGAATAGATTGAGGCTCAAATTCGGGAAATATTTCTGTCACAGAGTGAGCAAATCACTTTTTAATATCCCACACCAATTCATTTACGACCGACCATGGAACTGTTCATGCAGGCAGGCAACTGTCATTATCAAAACCCAATGTCTTGTTTCCCCTCCTGCACGCACCCATTACTTATCATCTGCGGTGGAGGTATGGCGAGGGGAGAGTCGGAGGGATGGAAGGGGATTTGGTGGGGATGGGAGGAAAATACAAGGGTGGTTGAATCAGGGGAGGGAAAAGGAGGGAATGGAAAATCCATCCATCCCCTCCTCCCTCCGCTCTCCCTCAGTCTAAGTTCGCGACTTCATAATTTCTCACACATGTCCATTTTTGCAGTGCAGTTCGTTTCTTCAGGCATCTTCGAAACATTAACCAAATATTTAAACATCATTCTCTCATAGTATGACGTGAGAGCTGTGTATTGGTGGAATTTTTTAATCTAGGTAATTATTTTTGTGATCAAAATTAAGACAATGAAAAATATTTTTCAAAACGAGCCACCACAAAGTGCATTTTCATGTAGGCGCATTCGTCAGTTAGTAAAAATAAAAATTATAGAAAAGTTAAATCTTTGAAAACACATACCGACCGAAACATCTCTCATCATAAATTTACTCAAATTCTGCAATAACGCTGCGGAACTTTGGTACTAGCCATTGTGTAGCCTCAAGCCGTAGTTTATGAAAAAGGTATTTCATTTATTTTAATACCTCTTCTGTTTACCTTTTATTGTATTTTCAATGCCACGTTTCGGTTCGTCTGATATTCGCAAGGGTATTTTTAGCTTTGGGTGGTAATTAATTCATAGTATAAGCACTCGTGTGTAAGTCGACCCTCGAAATTTTTCTTAAAATTACTTTTTTGTTCAACCTATCTCGTGTATATGTCTAGATTACTTTTTTTAAATTATTAAATGATGAAGTTAATTTTAAGTAATTAATTTTAATTATAGTATGTGAACTTCTGTTAAAGGCATGTTATGAACTATTTAGTACGAAAAGAAGTTAAATTTAACACTTTTGAACGGTAGTTATCAAGTTAAATGATGGTTAAACTCTCGATAAACTGGAATGGTCACAATAAATTTCGACCATTCCAGTTTATCGAGAGTTTTTGTCATTAGTCAATAGTGAGATTTTAAGTGGGTTTCAAAATTTACCGCCAGTAAAGCGGGTAGTGTCCACTAAGTACTGCCCTTGGGTACTGCTACAAATGATTGATTTTACCTCTGTACTGCAACCAGTGGGTAGTAGCTTTTGCAGTTGAGGAAAGTCATAACTATGATATTATTACATGGCGTTAATGGCAATAAATTTCGGAATCCGACCTTGTAGAATTTTAACTCACATCTCAATTAACATATTTTTTTAAACTTAGTATAAATACTTCTCCGGCGTATAGGTCCTTTCTTGATTTTTTTCATCGACATCTAATATTTAAAGGTCAATCTATAAGGTAATTTTTGAGATAAAATCTGAAATGTACCAATTGACGACGCTCATATTTTGGGTGCTAAGGGGAAAGTTTGACGTAATATTTGGGAAGGGTCACCCATCACGGTGACGCGAGAGAGGTAAGTGACCGATGAGCCAAAGGAATGTGTGAAGCAATATATAAATACCCACATGGATAGACCAGGAATACGTGGTCCACTCCTAAGAACTCATCAAATCAAGTTTCCCAGCTTTCTTTTTTTAATTCTCCCAGATACCTCCCTTTAACCATCTCAACTCTGACTCTCCTTCATTTGTTTTCCATTTTAATACGGCACTTATTTGACTTAATGTATGCATTGGTTGCACTATTTCTAATGCTGGTTTCAGTACTAATTCTTAAAAGACAATTATGTTTTCTGCGGGTAAATTAAATTCCCTGTGGAATCCCTTCCCAAGTCGTGACTTCATAATCTGGGAAGCTCGCTTTCTAAAACCCCTGAAACTCTGGAAATTACCATTGTGAGGACGATTAATAACCTGCCTCCGCCCCCACCCTCTTCACGTAATAACCGTGTTTTATGCAGAAGGAAAACGGCAGGCTGAATGCGTCCGATCATGAAGTTCTCACTGCCACCATCAATAGTGGGAAATCCATCGCTGCAATCTCGACTGTTTAATCCTTCGTTCGAGGTAATTTTCGATTTTTGCTACTCTTTCCAGTTTCGCTATAGGTATTTGATTAGTAGAATTATTATTCACCTCGAAAGAATCCAGTTCGACACTTTTTCATCGCTATTTCTTCGAAGGATGTGTGTAGTTTTGCCATGATTCAATAATAGTGGCAGCGGAATGGTTATTCAAAGCGAGGGGCTGGTTCCGCGAATCCTCCGCCAACAAGTCATGCCTGAAAACTAGCGAAGCTCATTCCCTCACAAGGAAGTGGTAGTAGTATTTAGGGGAGGCGACGGAGAGCTGAGGTCATTTGCGCCATTAGGAATGGGCAGGGCAGGAAAGGATGAAGAGAAACCCGGCGTCGGCATTAGCCTACTCTTTACGAAAGGCGCCAAGGGGTCCGCAGCTTAACGTCCCATCCGACGGATGGCGTACTTTCTCAAAGTGCCCTCCACAAAGCACCTCAATTAGGGATACCACTGAAAAATATTCAACACCGCCGGGATTTGAACCCGGGCCCTCTGGGTGGGAAGCCAGTACGATAGCCACCGTTCCATCTCGATCCCGTCACAAAGAAGTACTGCTCCAAATCCGATGATAGTAATCAACTGAAGCATTAAAGACCGTCATATTTTGCAGAAATTTGCACTTGTCGCAACAGTGGAGGCATCGACTCCGGATGCTGAAATTCAATAAATGCTCCATATGCGGATCTTATATGTGAATTTACGATAAGATGAACAGTGCAGAATCTTCTACTTGCGGGCTATTGTATTAATGGTGGTTAAAAAAGACAGTGACAATTTAATTTCACATCTAAATCAATTACGTTCAGCCTACTGTCGTTAACGATTGCGGAAATCAGAGTTTAACGACTTCCGGGAGGACTGCCCCGAATAATACGTTGAGTGGAGGAAGGGAAGGGAAGACTGAAATGAGTAAAAGTTGAAATGAATAAATAATTTTGCTATAAAAAATTTTTTCGGTCGTGAATCATTGGGCTTCGCAGTGATTTTGTGCTCTGGTCACTTCCATAGTTGGCCTCTTGAGGTGCATTTATTGGGTGTTCGAACGATAGATAATTTGAAACAATTAGCTGTAACCAAATGAAAAAAAAGAGAAGTGTTATTACAAAAGACGACTGAGGACCTATTACCCCACTGGATCCGCCACTGGCGCAATATATCTAATACGGTAATCATGACGATCGAATTAATAGCGCCTTCATTTTAATGCATTCCTTAGTTTCAGTTGTGAATTTATTCTATAGTTTTATGCATTGTATATTGGTCTACATTCACATGGCATCCTGATTGCCGCTAGAGTGATGGCAGGATTAATTCCACTGTATTCACTGGATGTACTGTATATTATCCGTGGCCGTATATTCCACAACAGGCGTGATGCTGCAAAATTAAATATTGCCTAAATTTTTGATACCAATGGGAAAATGAAAATACATACTTATATGCTAAATCGGAGGAAAATAGCGTTGTAAGTATGTCATATTACATTTTTTGATATTTCCTTAGCGGCGTCGTTGGTTGTAAAATAATGTATTTTTCTTTGGCTACGAAATATTTTTTCGTGTTGGAACATCACATTTCTGTAAGGTGTCAATCCTATTGCCAATGATGAATATTTGAGAAATATTGGCTGTAGGATTGACACCTTACATCATCATCATCATCATCTGTATTTCAATCCTAAGATTGGTTTGCTGCAGCCCTCTATTCTTCCCTATTTAGTATTAATTCTCTCATCCCCTGATAGGTTCCCCGTTTTACGTCCTTCTTAATTTGCCCTATGTACTTGCCTCTTGGCCAATCTTGCGGGATCTTTCCTTCAATTATCCCTTCTATTATGTTTTTAACTAATCCATTTTTCCTCAAGGTACGTCCAACCCATCTAGTTCTACTTTGCCGAAGAGCTCTCCATATGGTTCTTTCCTCTTCCATATACTTCATCGTTCCTCAGTTTGTCTGTCCATTTTATCTTCAGCATTCTCCTCCAGCACCATGTTTCAAATGTTTCTATTCTTTGTTGGTCCACTTTTCCAATATTCCATGTCTCCGTTCCGTAGAGTGCCATCATCCACACGGACGTTTTGACGAACTGCTTCCTTGTTTGCAATATTATGTTCTCTGATAGTAGTTGCCTCTTCTCAATGAACGCCTTCTTTGCTTGGGCTATTCTTCGCTTGATGTCGGTCGAGCTTCTTCCATCCCGTGTTATACTGCTGCCCAAGTAGATAAAGGATTCCACTTGCTCTAGCTTCACTCCTCGAATTGTGATATCTGCATTCTCTCTTCCCACCCAAGGATTTTTGTTTTCTTCTTTTGGATGCTCATATTATATTCCCGAAATACTTGGTCCAAAGAATGCAAGTTTGCTTCCAGGTCCTCTCGCCTCTCTGCTACAACTGCGATGTCGCTTGCTAACTGCGGCATGTTAATTTCTTCGCCATTCACCTTGACTCCTTTGATGCCCAATTCTTGTGCTTCCTTTATTGTCTATTTTAGATGAACGTTGACTAGTGCTGGCGAGAGGTTGTATCCTTGTCGAACTCCTTTGTTTATTTTGGCTTCTATTTTCCTTCCGTTTTACATTTGCATGGTTGTTACGTGAGTCTTGTAGAGGCTATGGATAATTCTTCTGTCATTGTAGCCCAGTACACGCGCTTCTAGTATCTTGAAAATTTAGTTCCATTCGACATTGTCGAAGGTCTTCTCCAAGTCTACGAATACCACATATAATGGCTTGTTTACATGAATCAATTTTTCGGCCAGTTCCCTCAAGCTGAGTATTGCCTCTCTTGTTCCTCAGTTTTTCCTGAATCCAAATTGGTTTTCCGAAAGGCTTTCTCATACCTTTCCTTCCCTTCGTCGGCTGATTATCCGAGTAAGTATTTTCGATGCTTGAGACTGCAGACTCAATTTTTATGTTCTTCGCAATTAACACCTTACATATCCAAAGCCAATAGTTTACACCATCAATGAGTCATTACATTTCTGGTCGATAGAGGCGACGGACGGCGATAATAATGCGTCGTCAGAAACGGACTCCGGAGTCCGAGACGCCCAAGAGCCCATGACTATGGCTTCCGAGTTGAAGAGGTTTCTCTTGTGAGTGGATCGTTGATTGTCGTATGTAAATTGTCGACGAAAACGGCTGGGTCATCTTCCCTCCCTCTCTGCCACCTTCCGACTCCTCTCTCCATAGCATCCATCCAAGCCGCTCATAATTTCAGGAAGAGAGTGAGGGAATTAATGTGTACCTTTCTCCTTCGCCTTTCCTCGTCTCCCAGCTAAGGCGCGTAGAAACGGGCCGTTGGAGTGGGCATGGAGGAGGCTCGATGAGTGCACGATGTGGGCGAGAACTCGCTGACCTTGTCCCTGGTGGAAGAGCTCCCGAGGTGGGCCCCTTGCACTGTTGATTGTGGGAAGAGGAAGGCTTAAGCTACGAGCGTGTTGGCTGGGCCGATAAACTTTTTTTCCAAACACGCTTGCAAGTTGACTAAAAACAAGCTATCGTTCAAAGTTTGCGGATGCGCGGATTTTCATTCGGGAACATTTGTATGCATTTCTTCCCGAAATAAAACAATAAATAAACCACTCTTACGGAGAATTTCCACTGAAAGTAAGGTGGTCCCCTGAAATACTCGATGGGAATGGCTCGAGGGTGAATCGAAGCTTTTTATATTTCCGCATTTAGGATCTGACCAGGTCTCGACGCATATGGCCATGGATAGCAGAAATAGCTTTGAATTTCTGAGAAAATTCAGGCTTAATATCTAGAAAATGGCATCTTGAAGTTTTTGTTTATTTTGGAAGCTATGAAAGTATGTAAGGTTGCCTGTAATCAAATCAATAAAGGTTTTTTAATCGATAAACAGCTATCCTCCGATCAACCTCACATAAACGGCGACAATAAAATATTGGGGGAATTTGTAAAACGATCGAAAATTTTTGTTACTTCCGTTTCCGTTTTCTTTTCCGCCGAAAATAATACGTATCCCGAGGGAATGAACTCCGGGGAATATTTCGCTCCCCAAAATCTTCCTTGGCACACCACTATATCATTACTTAACACCTTCGGATGTAAATATCGTAAATAAATGCCTGTAAAGATTTTTTCATGCGACATTCTACTGATTACGAACAAATCCTTAGACCTCCCACATTCATGTAATAAAAATGCAGTATTTTACATGCAAAAACTTCTGCCTTTGCGAGAGTTATGTCGACCTTCACGACTTACAATATGGAATACTGTCTTAATTCCAAAACAGCTGTTTTGCAAAGGGCGTTGTTAGGCAACGACAGCCCTTTAAGGCACGGAATACAGGATACGTTCCGCTAAAGGCAAATAGTGCCATTATTCTCGGTACCATATTGGGAAATCATTTTTGACGGAGAGGAAGGACCATGCAAGTCACCTCTAAACGTAAGGTTACACTTTGCCCTTTCGGACGCTTTGCACGAGGTGATCTCACAGCCTTGTTCTTTTGCCCATTCAATTTCCGAGCGGATGGCTGTAGGCCCTCACAAATATGTATGGTAAAAAATCTGTATATACTTCGCTCTATGGCACTCTATGTCAAATTCAATCGGTGACAGAACTGATATTTATAATGGAAAATGCAAGCATTATACACTCTTTTCTCAACTCAATTCTCCCTTCGTTATCTAATAAATAAACTCTGCTCTCCCGGCCCTGTTTCGCCTTTTAATATCCGTTCAATATCCTAGGAATTTTGAGCAGCCTGGCCTTTGAGAAGTTCCACATGATTTTCCTGTTGTTTGCTCTCGAAACGCGCGCTTTCACTTTTCTCCATTTCTTGAAGGCGGAAAAAAAGGAGCCGAAAGGGAACTGATGGCCATTGACTAACGCCCTCACTCTTGGCGAGAAGTTAGTTTGGCAGCCGCGTCGTTATCGAGGAAAGTGCTTTCCTCTCTTTGTTTTTCTTCTTTGAGAAATGGTGACCGCCAACTCGTCGCAGAATAAATGACGGATAAAATGCGCTCGATTCGCGTGACTGTATTTCCGGGTTACGATTACATTGCACGAGTCAAATTGTCAACGAATAAAATGGACTTCCGAATTCATGGGTCCACATCATTGTCATGTTCAATTCCTGAAACTAGCTCGTTTTTTAAATGGCACAGATCAGAACTCTTGAAATTAAATTTCATACTGAGATAAAGAAGGGGCCGATAATTGACGCGAAATTTTGTCAGTTTTCTTTGTCAGTCGAAAACTTGGACTTGGACAGTCGATTATGTTACATTTATAATAATATCCCGTTCTTCTGTGATATATTTCACGAGGGAAAATTGCGCAAAGTCATAGTTTGTATGTGATGTCACTTCAAAGTAATATGCAATTAACTTTCAGGTGTTTCTTCGCCGAGTAATTTGTTTCGTTGCGAAATATTTCTCCGGTATGGACTACATGCTTCGCCTATGAGGAAATTTTAATGTCACCACAGAAGATGCCTTGTGTGCAGGCGCATTCACATAATCATGCCAAATAAATACCATTTAGGCGAGTCTCAACATTATTTCTCGATCCTAATAGAAACATTTTCAGACATTCTATGTAATTCCATGGAAAAATCTAGGGTTTTCCTTCAATTTCAATGAAAATTGTAATTTATTATTTCTACGTAAGTCTTCCTACAAACTACCGGAAGTCTTGCTTACACTCGCTGGAGTGTGGGTTAACACAATCAAATCCTCGGACGCTCATCAAGAAAACATTGTTTGGCATGACCCGGGGTTCCGAACTGGCATTCCCGATCGGCGGGGGGTCTCACATTCATTCAAGCGGCCAACACACCTTTCTTGGAGGCGAATTTCCGAAGAGGCTTATATTATGAGCGATGAATTTCCTCCCGACTTGTCCGCAGTTTGGGCGTTGGTTTTAATGCGAAGAGAAAGATCGAGTCGCTTCGAAATTTCATTCTTCTTTGGCCGCGCCTCTCTCGCGGTCTTCCAAATGGCACCACAATCCACTTCCCCGAATGAGGGAAAGAATGCTGGGAGAAAGAGCCACTCCCATTTCTCGTCTCCTGTCTCAGTGCTAGCGTGTCCTCTATGGCGTTCGAAAGTCGGTTTCAGTCGTGGAATTCGTATGAGGCCTGGCAGGCTTTGAGGTGTTCCCCTACATACTTACGTTCTTGTAATGCCACAGGCAAATTTGCGTCATCATCATTAGTGAGACTAAGATTGGCTTCCTCGATCTTTCCCTTTTCAGGTCTTTTCTCCCATATCTTTCTTTCAACTAGTCTCATCAATTGACCATATTTCCTCACCGCCATTAGCCTAGATAACCTGACTGAAATTTGATTCTTTAACATTCTTTGTTTCTTTATTCTCTCTTCTACCCAGTAGATTAGAATTATTCTTACTATTTTCATTTTCACTAGTCTTACTTTTCAAGTTAATAAATGATTGGTTTTATTTAGCATTATTTTATCAACACAAACACCTGAAGCTGTTTATTTCCTCAAATAACCTTCCTGTGAATTCATTAGCAATTCTCCTTGTGATTGTGACTGATCGAAAAATTTAATATTTTTCGTTCATATTCAGAAACAAATCATAATCATCTACAAAAATACTACTCTACTTTTAATCGTAGATTATATCCTTGAGATATTTATTCAGGGTATTTCATTAATGTCAGTTCAGTTTAGGTACGTTTTTTTATTTTGTCTTACGTAAAATATTTTACCCCCTTATAGTCTTCATTGATATATAACCGTTACACTGGTGGAGCATGTTTTGGTTATAATTTAATGTGACAATATACGTTAACATTCGAAAGCAAATTAATTTTTGTTTAAATGAATATACTTTGTAACTTCCACACAATTTTTATTCGTACTACCGGTTTCAACGCAACGGCGTCATCATCAGGTACCTGATGATGACGCCGTTGCGTTGAAACCGGTAGTACGAATAAAAATTGTGTGGAAGTTACAAAGTATATTCATTTAAACAACATGAACCTCCACAAAGTTGAGCCCGAGACCATAGAATTCAAATTAATAATAATTACGCCAGTTTAATTTGCATAAAATGTAGGCATAAATAGGCATATTGTAATAATGTGCTGGCATGAATGATTTCATAAAATATACCTTCAGTATATGGATGCACCTAACCAATAACTTATGACTGCTCAGAAAGACGGAGGAGCATGGATGCTTCTATCATCAGGGCAGTAATCCAAGGGCTAGTTTATCTCAGTGTTCATTCGATTCTTCTGCCATGAGCACTCTTCATATTTTCATATTTCCTTACTTTCACGTCTTCCATAATTTATTTCGTACATCTCAACCGGGGTCTTCCCCTGTAATTCTTCCCAGTCATTTTCTTTGATGAATGGCCTTCAAGAAGCTATCGTTTCTCAGAATGCGTACCTGGAGTCCATATCTCATTATTTTCATTACATTTTCCTCCCGTCCATCGAGGAACTTATTCTTCAATAATTGGAAACCATCCATTTTGATACACAACTCTCCCATAGCATCTCATTGGTATTTGTTTCCAATCATCAACTCTCAATGTAAATGGTGTCGTTCATGAAGATTCTAAAGTGCACAGATAATATCTCAGTGCCGTATCCATGCTTCTTCCCTTCCTAGAGGGGAATATGTTGGATTTAGTAAAATTCAAATTTATATTGCTTGTGCGCCCAACTCTAATTAGATACGTACTGTCTCCCACGTATAAAACTACCTTCTTCTGTGTTCATTGCGGTATCGAAATTGGGTGTAATTTTTTTGACAAATTTTAAATCATTTTCGACTCTCTTTGTTGTCATAAATTTATTTTTGTTCTTATGTGAAAATTCTCACTACCAAGTGTTCTTTAGATTCGCTACATATTGAAATAAATACTTCCAACCGCGGAAAGGAAAGTTTTCAAAATAATTTTTATTGCATTCAATTCTTTTTCTCTCTGCTATGACAACTGAACTTGTTTTAATTCATCTAAATGAATCTTATATTCTAGATCTTTTTGGAAATGTATATAGGAAGAGATCATCTTTCATATCTTTGGAATATTAATTAATATATCTTTTAAATGAGAACATAATTATAACTGTATCCCTTTTAGTATTTGTTAATCGATCCACGAGCCGAGTAATCCACGGTTTAGAATGTCTTTTTTTATTAATTCAGAAGAATCGCTTCTCCACTGTTGAAGGTCGAAGTACCTACAGCTAAATTACTAAATAAAACTTACGCTGAGTAAATATCAATTTTCTTTGACCCCTAAAAAGGTAGGAAGGGTGGATGCTTGAGGTACGAGGTCTGTACTGAGGGGAAATATTAAATTGTAGGCTTAGACGGAAGGGAAAATGTTAGTAAAACACTGTATGATGAGGGTATTAATGGACATGTTGGATGATGGCAGAAATTATTCGGAACCAGAAAGGATTTATTTTGATAGTTAATATGGCGTTTTAGGTTATTTAGTTTGGTGTTTGGCAGAACTCGAAAGCGCAGCAATAAATGCACTAAACAAAATAAGAAAGAAAGCTAATAAAGAACAAGTTTCAATACGACGCTACTTCCACGCTAACTGTTCGAAAAATTCAAATGATGGACCTTCATATATTTCACGAAGGAAACGTCATTTGGCCACAGACAGAGGGGTAAAAACTCCTTAAGTTTATCTTGATGAAGTATTCTTCTGATTCAAGGCTATTATTTTCTGTTGTGAGTAGATTTTCTTTTTATGCAAGGCCTTCATGTTTCGTGCTAATCTCCTACCCGAGTCCTTTTTCAATTCGGGGAGATCCCACTTCTAAAATCGAATTAAACTGGTCTACCTCTTCTGCTTGTGGACGCTGGATAGCTTGCATGTTTCAAGGCTTTGATTTCATATGCAGGAGGCATGGCAACCTTTTGCCCTACTGGTATATTGTTCGTGATGCACGTTATGTGCTTCCTCGGACTCTTAAGAATGACCAAAGATTTTCCTACGAATGATGTTGTCGCTGCGTTTGTATAATAACCATTCCCCGAGAGCGCACCGCATCTCACCCACTCTTGCCCTTTCAACTTTGTTTCAAACTAACAATCAATTTTTTTCAAGTCGGCGGTTAGTGGCAGACCCCATAGATTTTCATTTTCCCCATTCTACGTCGTTGCTTATCACACCCGTCGTTGCTTTTCCGTAGCTGTGTAATTACAGGCATTTGATAGGAAAGACATTTCTCTAGCTCAGGCATTTTTGTAGCAGCATACCCATAGTTGGACTCTAGTAGGACGGACTCTAGTGGACACATAGTAGGACGGACTCTAATAATACAAAATATCCTTTATAAAGCAAAAACACCAGGTATAATTAGGAGTATCCATTGACTGAGTAGTAAATAATATCTTAATCAATTCATACTATTTATTTCCACGACAATATTTCATTTTCACAACCCGTTTCTCAACACTCTAATGATATCTTCACTTGAAAAGCAATTTCACAAAACATCGAGAAAATTTGTTTCATTTTTGCATTATTTATTTCAAGTTTTAGTCGAATGTAAGTTCATTTTAAATTTATAGTTTATTATTCTTATTAAACTTTTTTATTAAATTTACTTAATGAGAACTTCGCTGCCTCATAGCAAATAATAAAATTATCTTTCATTTACTCAGGCCCCAAAATAGTCGGTTGAAATCTATTTAGCGTGTTATCATAGTTTCGGGTTAAATAAAGTTATTTTTTAAATTTAACATTATTCAAATACAAATATTACCCTATAAACTCAATGCCATTAATTGATGATATAATTTTGGTCGTGAGGTCAGTTGTAGCTGAATTTCCACGAGTGCTGGGGATTTTAAGCCGAAACAGATTTTTTTCAGTTGAGCATGAGACATACTTATTGCATGTTCCTTGAACTACTCGTAAATAAGTGTAAAATGTATTATGAGTTCCCGACGTATAGAGACACAAGCTAAGTTAAAAGTTAAGTTTCGGTGGGGTTAATATCATTTGGTATTGAACACTCGTAAGGTTTTTCTTCAGATTTTTAACTTCTGTATCAGGACACTTCGAATGTAATGGAACATTTCATAAGCCGCGAAGTACAGTACTTCCCATGTCACTATTAACAATTGGCAAATCAATCGCTAACGAGCAAACTTTGCAGAACACAGCGATTCTGCAAATTTCTAAGTGTTTGGTTCGGGTGTTCTCCGATTATCTTTTTCCCTAGTTGCGCACATATTTCAACGCCATTTTACCACATTTATATCCTTTGACAGACATGGATGACCGTCCGCGACCCTTCCCAACTCCCCGAACGAGGGCCGCCGCCATGTTCCTGCTGGCCCTGGCGACGATCCTTCCCGGCAACCACTCCGCCCATCTGCAAGGTGGCTCCGGCTGCCGCGCCTGGATGAGGCTGGAGCTGCCGCGCCTCCAGCCCATGGAGAACGGAAGCGCCTGGGACCCCGAGAGCGGGGTGCTGTGGCCCCGCGAAGCCTACTGGGGGGTGGAGGGCGGGCCCCCTCAGGGGGACGAGGCCCCGCACGCGTACCTCGTTTGCCCTTGCAACGCGGGCAGGGGCTCTCGACCCTGCCTGCGCAAGTGCTGCCCCAAGGATCGGGCCATGGATCGCTCCTCCCTCGAGTGCGTCCCGCACCCGGTTAAGGGGCCCTGGTTCAAACCGCCCGTGGCCCAAGCCGTAGACCCAGGGGTCGCTGACGGCCCGCGGAAGACAGCAGAAGACCTGGAGAAACACTTCTTCGTGTTTCACAGCTCCGAAGACAAGTGCGAAAAGAGGTAAAGCGGCTGGATGACTGGCCTTACTACACCCTCCTTGTTTTCTTAACTTCTCTAGTCTTCAATCAGATACAACATTACGAACAGTGATAAACATCTACTTACTCTCGAAACAGTCCTTTTCACGTCCGAAAAAGCATTTTTATCATATGATGATGACAATGTTTCGTCGAGATCGGGTCATGGAATAAAAGGATATTCGGGGAAATGAATTCAAAATCATTTGTACCCAAAATTTACCAGTCTCGTCTGTCGGAAGTTTAAGCAGGGAAGATATCATTTTCCCAGCTGCAGATTCATGTGCACTTCCAAGGGCGGCTGTATTTCATTAACGGCTGTGGGGCTTTTTCCGAAATTTCTATGATTTTTAATCGTTTTGGTATGCATACTATGCCAGTGCTGGTGGTGCATCTAGTGCACCTTACCCTGATAACCACTACCTCGGGTGTGGTTGAGGGTGTTGGGTCATTAGACTAATCGATGATTGACGATTAGTGGCATTCGTGAAGTTAATTTTGTTTAATGTCGTGGTCTCGCGTATGTGCGAGGGGTAAATCGATCGGATCTGCAGTCAATTTCCCCTAACTTCTCACTGTGTTCTCGCCCTCCAATACAAATGCAGCGCTATGAATATTCATTCTCTGCCAGAGATCGCCTCAAATGATTTGTACCTTTCTTAAAGTATGAGAATAAAAATAGCCTTTTATAGTTAGAAGCTTTTCTGATCTGAATACTCGAATAGTCGGCAGGGAGGACGTGGGGGATAGAAACAGAATAAACAACTGTCGAATGATAGATGGATTGGTGGGTAAGAGCGTATTTTAGGGTGGGAATCTGCGTGGGGTAGGCTCTGTAATTGTTTATGCGGGTTGAGAGGGGTATTGAGGTTCCACATATCTAAGTGAAAGACAGTGAGCGCGCTATAGCGCTCATCCAATATTGAAATTGAGCAACCGTCGAGTGAAACTTATATCAGTATGGAACTGCTGGGCTTGGTGAGTGCGGAAATGAAGCGAAAAATGGGGACAGGTTCTGCACTATGTCTTATTATAATGGTGGAATACGGAACGCTAAATCACTATGACATTCAGAAGTAGACCCCTTCTTTATTTCAGTGCCCTAAAAGTCCCTCATTCAAAATACATCCACGAACTTTACTCCACATCCAATGGCTTGAGCTGGCGAAATAGTTGGCAACTTAATCGGCAGCTTTTTTCCCTGAAAAATCGCAAGCATTTGCCTAACGACTATTTATTTAGCTTACCGTTGGCATGGAGACCCAGACGTGTCTCACGCGGACGTAGATTTCGAAATCCGTGGTCTGAGAGTCTGCATCAAGAAAAGGGAGGAGATAGGAATAATTTGGAGAGAAAGATTCTTACTGGTGCCAAATGGGTCGTTGATCTCACGGGGCAGTCGGGGTCAAAGGGGAGGAGCATAATGGTAGGGCAGTGAGTGAGGGGAACCTGGTAACGCTTGAAATGTCCTTCGGCTAAATTTGTTTAGGAGATAAATAAATGCAATATGTATTCAAAAGATAATGATATCTAACGTAAAAGGTAGTATAGAATCTATATTTAGAGGAAATCAGTATGGAATCAGAGCGCTTGCTCGCAGAATTAAGTAAAGTAACCAGGCATATATTTTCCAAGCTATAAAGTCAACGACAAAATGAGTTCAGCTGCTCTGCATACTCCAGAGGCCGTGACTGTGCTGCATGGTGAAGAGACACATTTTAACGTTCCTTTATTCAACTCGCAGTAGCATTGTTGTGTTGATAACTGATATCCATAATTTTCTCGTGGTCAGGTCTCATAAAATTCATTTTAATAACATTTAGATATTTAACAACACACCAGTAATTGTAAAATCTGGTAGTTATATTTCTAGGACACATTTCTTGAGACTAGCAATCTTCGCTTCATTTTCATTTACGATGAGAACAATTACAAGAGCATTTGGAGGTTGCACATTTTCACATAAACGCTCAGGTGTTGAAGATAATGGTTTTTGGGGAGGATGATATGAGTTTAACAGACCAAGGAGGAGAAACTGGAGTCAGAAATCAGGCTGAAGAAAGACGGCGTTGGCTCAATGTTTTTATTGAGTGAAATGACACAGTAGAAACTAAGAAGAGGGAGACATACACTTTGCGCCAAGCTATATAAGATGGTTAAGTTTCACTGCGAGTCCTAGATACTCGTACAATATTGAAAGAGAGAAGGCCGTTTTTAATATTCAAAACAATAATGAAATTATCATCTAAACCATCCATTCATCCAACTAAACATTGAATTAATAGAAATTTCGAAATATTCTAATCAAGTCGTAATTCTTCCTTCGTGTCCTTTTCCTGTGTATCTTTTCTCAGTGAGTGTCTGCGTGCGCTCTGCTATGATATATATTCCCTCAAATTTTGAGTGACTTCACGGATTTTTAGGATGATCACCGTATGTGTAATGGTAACTGTAACCTTGGAGACGGATAAGTCAAATAATGAAGATGGGCTAACCCGCACAGTAAGGTCGATAATGACACGGCTGACGGCCTTCCGCGATCACTCGCGGAAATGGTGAGTACATTCGACCATATTTGAGTAGGAAATACAAAACGATCCTCGACTGAAACTGCTCGCAACCCGTAGACAACTCTTTGAGGAATCCAACTAAAGCCCACCCTACCAGTCAACCTAAAAGACCGGTATCCAACAGCTTACCAAAAATCATTTTACATTTTTTATCTTAACCCATAAGCCGTATCAAGGGGCTGGGACAGGGAGTGTGATGGCACCAGCATTTAGTGCTATTTGTGATTGGTGATTAATGAAATTCTTGACGTTCTTATCGACGTGCGTAAAAGTTTCCTGCTCAGTCACGAATGGTGGTCACGGATTGTACGGAGGAGACATTTTTCCTGTGTGAAAAATGTACAAAGGAAACATTTTTCCTTATATCGCTCAATTCTACAGCTTGATTAATTTTTTTGAATGATTTTTTCCTTTTCAAAACGCAATGGTACCCTCTCAACCCAGACTAATCAATAATAATGTGGCTAATTTTTTCATTTATAACAAATTTTCACGATACGAGGTGCTCTATGTAAACTGTTTAATCCCGAAATTATATCCTTCTGGATGGGGTTGCAAAATGGTCGACGCGTATTCATGTTGAATCTGAATTATAAGAAAAAACACCTTTCCTTGACTTTTTCACCGACACTAATAATATACCAAAATAACACCAAACGCTCCAAGCAGCTCCGTGTAGGTAGAGGTTTTCAAATTTCTTTCCCGTCAAGGTCCCGGTCGATCCCATACCTACGAATATTCCGCCCGAGCCCACCTAACATTCCAACACCACAAAGCTTCACCACCCAGATTCTACCTCCGTCCGCCCGTCCCAAACAAACCCTCTCCTCGTCCCAAACAGTTGGATCCTTCCCCACAATTCCCCTTCCAGAGCTCCTATTCTTTACTTCCTACCTTTGGAATGCACCCCTCCGACCCTCTCCTTTCATTCTCCCGCTGACCCTTTACCGTGCCCTTAAACACTTCGACCAAACTGCCCTCCCACATCCAACCCCCTCGAACCAGTTATCGTCTAACCTTGAGACAAGTCTCGAACTTCATTGCTTCTAGAATCGCAGATACCTCCGCACCCGCAGAAAAAGTTTGCTTATTTTCATGTGCTAATATTCATCTACATCTACTTAATACCCCGCAAGCCGCCGCTAGGGCGTATGGCGCGGGGTGTTGGGACACCACCCGCAATTTAGAAAAGAAAAAAAACCGCATGCAAGAGCTACAAATTTATGCATCCACCCAAAAAAACATGGCATACATTCATGCAAGAACACATGCAGACACTCAAACTACCAAACCCACCCCATACACATGCAGACACTCAAACTAACATACACATGCACCTACAAGTATACCTAACATCTTTGCTATGTTTAATTTTGTTCCCACTTGTAAATTCAATGTTTTTAATTTTTCTAAAGTGACTTTGGCTTTTTAATAGTATGATTTCTGATTGTTCTGGGAAAGAATGAGTATTTGTATCTATCTGTACGGGAATCTATCTCCCTTATTTTAGCGTTGTGGTTTGAACTACCTAAGTAGTGAGGGGCCATTATAATTCCTTTAGTGTCATAGTTAAACTCGTTTGTTCGGAATTTTTCTATAAGCCTAAGTCTCGCTTGTTCTCTTCATATTTAAAGTGGTTTCTACTTAAATCCCCTAAGAGACCTGTCACACATGTTTTCTCACTATAATATTTTTAAGGAATCTGGCAGATTTTCGCTGGATTTTATCTAATTCTTTTTGCTACATTTTCTCCCAAGGATCCCAAATATTTGCGGCATATTCCAAATGAGGTCTAACTAGAGCAACATAACACCTTCCTTTAACTTTCTTATTACATTTCCCCGCCACCCGTTCAATGAAGCCGAGTTTCTTTAAAACGGATCCGCAAAATCTTGAATTTCTTGAATACATTCAGACTATCAAGAAATAATAATTCTGCACTCGAAACTTCTTGTAACATTGTACTTTTAATTCAAATGCGTTGGATTCAAAAATATCAATGGAAATATTATACTTTGCAGTTTGTTCGCAAAAATGTTCGCTCGATTGCTATTCTGATATTCATTTTTTAGTATGATTAATACTCTTAGTCTTGCCATCGTCGTTCTCTCCAATCTCAACGTAATTCTCGGAAATGGAAGCATCATCACTTACTAAAGCCCGCTTTGAGACTCCCACTCCGCCGTGAATATTTTCCTCAGACTCTTCCGTCTGCCAGGCGTCGAAATGTCCCTAATCGGGATTTTAATTAAAAGCGACCTTTGTCTTCAAATGTTTGTTGAATTCTCATAGTTCAATCAAATCTAATCTGATTAGGAACTGTGAGGTTCAACACCGAAGAAACTATCATACGTACTTATGCTAGCATTTGAATAAATGGGGATCGAGATGGTGCGGGGGCTAACGTACTGGCTTCCCACCCAGGGTTCAAATCCCGGCGGTGTTGAATATTTTTCAGAGGTATCTCGATCCCTAATTTAGGTCCTTTGTGGAGGGAACTTTGAGTGAGTACGCCGTCCGTCGGATGGGACGTTAAACTACGGACCCCTTGGCGCCTTTCGTAAAGAGTAGGCTAATGCCGACGCCGGGTTTCTCTCCACCCTTAATCCTTTCCTGTCCATCCCCCATGGCGCAAATGACCTCAGCTGTCGGTCGCCTCCCCTAAATACTACTACTTGAATAAACGCAAAACATTTACAGGCATTGAAGTCTCCGTATTTCGGATTTTCCACCAATAGTTACATCTGAGATATTATACATTTTTCTCGTGAAACTTGTAGTGATGAGGTCAATCAAAACATTCAGGGAAATATAAAAATGAAAAATAATACATCTTTTATATTTTGTATTAATTATACATTTAAATTATTGGAACAAATATATGTAAATGTTTTTTTAGAAAGTTCTTTGATTTATGAGAGACTTAAAGTTGGGCACAGCTGATACCCTCATGGGTTGCATTTGTAAAATCCTCAATTGCCCTAGTTTTAGGTTTTGTCGAAACTTTTCCTCATAGAACAGAATTGTCGTCCGAATCGAAGTACGAATTCTGATTATTTGGCACGAATTCACTTTGCTGGACTAATTGCCAGAAAATATTGCAGTCGTTTTTTTCTATTTCTTGTATGGAATGCTTTTAATAAGCATTGAAATCTATGAAAACATTACACAAATCCTTCCAATTAGTTAATATAATTTCTGTTTTAATCGTAGTGAACATTGAATTGTACTGATCTGTAATAGAAGCCAATGGAAAATACTCTTGAATCTTTGATGACAAGATATAATAATAGAAATTGATTGTGTCGTCTTTTTGGATATGTTTTCAATGGACATTAAAATACCATCGAATGAAAAATTCTAGCTTTATTACCGAGGTCTGGAATCTTGCAGAATTGGCCAAGTGCCTATTGAGAACACGTGATAGGCATACAAACCACGTAGTGGGTACTTAAATTAGTGATAATCTCAGCACTCAAAGTTAAATGAATTTTCATATTCCCATTTAAAAGTTTTTTTAGCCGCGGGAGCAAACTTCAATAGAAGTTATGTCATACGCAAGTGATATTTGATCGAATGACTATTTTATCATGCACATTTTATCGCTTTTGAGGTAATTTTGCACTTGTCTACATAGTATTTGTGCCTCTAACTGCTACGGAATTGCCGTCGACTATGATTAGGGACGATGTGGGTAAATAGATTGATTGAAAATGATATACTCACATAAATATAGAGAGATAATTAGAACTCCTATGGTTGTAACACATCTGCGCAGTATTTTCTAAGCTATGGATGCATTTTTTGCCCGCGACTCCACCAAAATAAAAAAATCGTACTTTCAACTTGTAGATGATAAATACTCCGATGAACAGGAGAAGAAAAACACGATAATATAGAAATGGAAAAACCATATGTCTGCGATTTTAAATGGGGCCGTCCAAAGGTACCATCAGGATTTTGAACGGCAAACACTTCGATGAGTGAGCGAGAATGTACCCACTGAGTAACCACACCGTCTAAACTGGTGAATTAAGTATGAATTAAATGCATTTGCTGTCACCAATGAAAATATTTAAAGAAATTAATACATCGTGTTTGTTGTTTTCCATATCCATATTAAATTTCATCTATGCTGCGAACTATCAAAAAATACATAAACATTTATTCCTTCTAAAATAGAGCTGTTTCTAATCTTTACCCATTATGAGTAAGTATCGCAATTTTAAAACAACTTTGGAGCAGTTTGGTTGAAATATCTTTTTTAGCCTTTCCTCTCTGGGTGTCTCATGTGAAAATAAATTACTCTGTAAACCTTAAAGCTACACACCCAGTTCTTAAGAAATATATGTGCGTACGTTCATATTACTTAGGCATTGCTTTGTGATTATGCGAGAGTGAGACTTCGGTAAATTTGCTTTGAAACCGAGGCTTACGTGGCATATAAAAAACTAACTAAGCGAGTTGATGTGACTGTGTTTGTTCTAATACTAAGTGCTGAGATGACCTCCGGCTCTAACAGGGAAACGATGTGATGGATGGATACCTTATTGTAGGCAAGGTCAGAGGAGAGGGGGACCAAAGTGGTTTCGATGCACTCTATCTGAGGCGACATTCTGAAGCGGAACGAATAGTTTATCGTGTTGGAAGAGAAACCAGCTTTCAGTAAAATGTGAGGATGTTCGAAAAGTAGCGCCTCAAAAGAAAAAGAGAACCCAAATTCATTTTGAATGTTTTTGATGTTTTGTCTGTAATGCTTTGACCGCAAAGCAAGTATTTTCTGCCTGTAAGTAAGCCTGATGCGCCCGCCGCCATAGTCCATGGGATTTTATATCATTTTGATGCATTTTCTTTCAGTAACATGATAACTTTTGGTACAGCACTTAATTCTATTTTCAACAACATCCGCCTGCAAAAAGACTACGCAAACATTTCATACGCTATTACAATTATTTTTTTTAGTTCACTGACAAAGAAGAAACGATGTCCACAGCCGTGCTCTTCAGATATCTGTGTTATCACTTAGACCGATATGAAATCTCTGATCTCTTAACTCCCCAAGTGTGCTGACTTGGTTCTCTTTCTGATGGATCTGGCTAGGTTTGCTTGGTACACCAAATCAATCCGAACTGGGTACACCGATCTGAGATCGCACGGCAAACCTTAGAGATAGCCATAATCAATTTCGTTTTGAGGTTTATAATGTATGAAAATAGAGTAAAAAAGGAAAGAAAATTATCGGAAATAGAGTAAGAAAGAGAAAGAAAAGAAATTGTAATGCTCAAGCATTAATGTTTAAGTATTTCAATAACTTTCCCATGAGGAGACTAATGTACCTCAAATCTATCAAAATGTGGTAAATTGAAATTTCAAACTATTATCCACACAAAAATTCATAAAGGTAAATATGAATGTTTCCCCTGTAAATAATCAGGTGTATACATATAGTCTCGTAATATTGTAGAATGATTATGTGATGTACTTTACTAGTCACACTACCCTCAATACATGTTTTTATAAACCTTAATGAGGTAAAATATTTAATCTTTGGTATAACCTCTCCTTGAGGTAGCTCCTTCAAAATGTTCAGTGCTGTTCACAAAAGGAATCCTCATGACCTCCCTCCTCCTCGTCTTCCAGCGGTCGAAATCTCCTTGAGGAGGAGTTCTTCATCAGCGCCGAAGATGGATCCTTGATCACCCAGAATGGCTCGCGAAGAGACGACCCCGGGAGCTTCTGCGTCGACTACTTCGTCGGCGAGGACACCTACATGCCAATGCTCTGCTTCGAGGAGACCACCGCGGCGACGATCGACGGGGAGACGACGGCGGAGTCCACGGTACGAACCGAGAACGATGCGAGATGAACTCTCCCACAATTTAGCACTCTTGTTCAAATTTTACCCGAAAATGAAATGGTTTTTTTGTTATTTGCGAAACTGTTACTCAAGTCTTCGACATTGTTCTTTAATATTGCGGCCATAAAAGATCCAATTCTTCGTGGTTTTCACTTCTAAGTCTTACTCCTATTTAGATTTCAGTTGTTTTTGTTAAATTTTATCGTGTCGATTGATAACATTCTCTCATCAATTAGCTAATGTGCTTGTCAATATTTCATAGTATCAGTTCAGTAATGTCTGCACCAGAATTAGTTTATCGTCTTTTTAGGTATCGAAAGAAACTCTATTGGGTTTTGTGCAAATACATGTATGATAAAAAAAGGATGATTTTTCGCAAGATTGGAATTTGATGATAAACTGCGTAGATTTCACGAAAGGGATATTTAAATAAAAGGGTTATTTCTTGAAACCTATTTTTTTCTTCCTCAAGATGGTATTTCGCGACGCTGAGCCTGTAATTGTTGATTTTCAATTTCATAACAATAAATTTCATGATCACCATCCTTCATCGGTCATCTAAGTTACGATATATCGGTTTGAAGCTGTACCTCTCTACAACTTTCCGATGACCCCCGAGTCTACATTCATACTCCTCATCTTTGACGTCTGTTATTATTTCTTTCTTTTGCGGAAATCTATTTCTGTGAAAATTTGATTCTTATTTGATTTTCGGTTGGGGTGTGTGATCTTTAACAAAGACCAAGGGCACTTAGACCTAGTGGTCCATTCTGCCATGCTTAACCTTTCCGCATGAAGACGGAAAAAGACAACCACAATTAAGGTCATGGTCACCATCCAACCTCCGCCTGGACCCAGCATTGCGAACCCTTGTTCATCTAACTGGAACCCGTGGAGCAATGTGGTTAGATTATTCATATTTACTATACTCGTCAATTATGAATAAATGACTGAGTAAATCGCAATATTTTTGCATTTGCCGACTTGAAATTTAGATTCTTCCATCATACAAAATTTTCACGTTGAACGTGAAATGCTCTTATATATGTTAGGGAAGAGCAGTTCCTCATTCCCTGTTCCGCCTGCGGTTTCCCACTCCGATCCGTTTTCTGAAAAAAATCACACAACTTGTGTGAAGCTGAGGGTGCCCAGAGGCGTCCACCCCGAATGGAACCCTACCCTCCAGCCGGGTTGTTTTCTACACTCTACTCTCTGGAATAGCACGTACCTAACTTAGTCATTTTTGTTATAAAATATTTAATTCCAACATGCATTGAGTTATTGTGGTCTTTTTCCCTCGGCGCCGCCTGTAGGCCGTTTCCGGGATACCGTCAGTGAATACGACGGGCGACGTGGTGGCGGCCGCCAATGACAGCTCTCGCGGCACGTGCGATCGGATCATCTATATCCTCTATCCGATCGGGATGCTCATCTCCATCATATTCCTCACGCTGTCCCTTCTCGTGCACGCCTACGTACGTGAGATGAGGAACCTCCACGGGAAGTGCTTGATGTGTCACATCTCCAGCCTCCTCACTGCCTACGTCTTCCTCACCCTCGTGCAGGTGTTCGGCAATTACCTCGATGACAACTTCTGCATCTCCGCAGGTGAGTGTGAGCGAGTCCCATTTGTGAACGAGACCACTTTGCGGAACTTTTCGACACGTTTCGCGAGAAAAAAAGCGTCCGTTTGTTGCCAAATTTCGCGCCTTCAGACCTCGAGGTTTAAGGAACATATATAGAGAGGGTGAGTCCCTTTTTTAGTTCGTTCGATACCTACCTATAGAACGTTTTAAGTAGGGAAAATTTCAGTTGCGGAAATTTTCGTTACCAACCCTTCGAGCAGAGAGGAGTCCATTGCTGCTAAATATGCAGCAAGGATATCTTTCCTGCTCAGCCTGTTCCTTTGCTCAAGGAACAGGCTAGTACTTCCGGGAAAATTTGGCAGAAATGGATGCATTACGTATTATTCGTTCCCTATAGGTCGGCACGCTATGTCGTAGGTGCCCAGATAGGATTGTCTTATCCAGTCCACTATTTTCCAAATTTTTTCTATGACGATGCCATTCGGGCGTTCAAATTTTGTAGGACACCCCACCAGAAAAACATGCGAGGAAATCTGAAAAAACAATAAAAAATAGTCACCAATTAGAATGGGAATTAAAATACCCCAAAACTTAAGACTTAGCACAATTTTATATCCATGCATCAGTCGATCTATTCATGTTATTTTAATGTCTGCATATTTTTATTTATTTTTAAATTGGTTAATTCGCCGTCCAATAGGATCCGATATGGGAAACTCAGTTTATAAGATGATAGTTTAGAGTATCCTTCAAAAGAATATAATTTACCTGAGCGAGGACATCTTTTCCTGGCTATAATATGGTTCTCAGTTGCGGTTCTTAGTTCTTATTACATCGCATAGCCCTTTTTCCGTTTTTTCATGTGCAAGATTGACTTCTATTTGTTCAGAGACTTAATTCTGTCTTCTATCTTATTAAGATGAGAATTATTCATTATTAAACTCAGGAAGTCTGTTCAAACTAATTTCAACAAGACCATTAGTAGCTGCTAAAAATTCCTTCCACCAAATTATTCTCTTTTACCACCCTATTTATTTTCCATCCTACTTTGCACGTGACATAATAATTTTTTTATCGCCTGCGGACTTGGTTTCTTATTTACTGCATCCTTAAAATGATCAAATGCAATATTTATTCATCTAATGTGGAATAAAAATCAACCCATTTACACTCCCTTCGTGAAGTTCCATTTCTTTGGTAATGGTGACAACCCGTTTGATCGTTATCATCGAGTGGGATTAATAGAGTTTAGACTAAGACCTAATATCCTCTTGTCTTTTTCAGCCTTCATTGTGTACTTCTCCTTCCTGTCGACCTTTCTCTGGCTCAACATCATGTGCATCGACATGTTCATCGCTTTCAGGTAATAAATTGAAACTCATTTTTTAAAATAAATTTAACTGCTTCAATTATGAGTGAAATTTCTCGTCTAAAGTTAAATTAAGACCTTCAGTTTTCGTATCGTCTGTCCAACTTTCTCATTTATTCTCTATAAATGTTTTATGAATAACATAATGATACAGTTTGATTGTTACGGAAATTATAAATTGATTCCTCTTGTGCTCCTTGACCAGTGGCATGCGGATGATGGCCGGTAGTGCACAGGAGAGGGAGAGGAAGAAGTTCATGATGTACGCAGCGTATTCCTGGGGCATCCCTCTCGTCATCTTGGCGATCTCCCTCTACACGGAGTTCGGCCCTGTCCCCGATTACATCCTGAAGCCCGAGTTCCGAGAGACTTGCTGGTTCAATAGTGAGTGCAATCCTATGAAGATTGATTGGTTTTGTTGCAGCTCTGCAAACTATATCCCATTCCCTGCCAATACATTCATTCCCTCATTGCACTGACACTTCTACTTATATATCGTATTTTTTCCTTGGCCTTACTCTGCAATTTTCCCCTCTTTATGATCCCTTCAGTTAGTAAATCATCGCACCACAGGATAATTTCAATAAATCAAAGGCAGTCATTCTCGCAAAGAAACTTGTGAAAAACTATGTCATTTTACCCGTCTGGGGGAGATTTAGGTAACTTATCTCGTGTTTTCACCTTTCCCATAAGAACTAAATCGAACTTGGGTTAAACTTAACGTTAAGTAAAGTAAATTAAAGAAATTGAGAGAATCGTCAAGTGAATTAAACCTCTGTATTATTGTAAAATGTATGTTTGCTTGCTCATTTTTTTGTTTGTAGAATTGATAAATTACAGCAATTGCCTTGTTCTTATTACTTGCTTTTAACACCTTGATAATTCGTTTCAGGGGTATAATGTAGCAAAAGAATGTTCGTTTTATTATCGAATCAGTTTATTTATAAGCCGAGAATTGACCATAATTAATGAAGAGTTTTCTAAAATGTGACAAATGTATCTTTAATTGGAGTGAATTCTAATGGTAATTGGTGTTTTTGCAAGAAAAAAATTACTTATTAGGTCTAATTTTAGCTAAACCAATTTTTAATTAATTTATTCAAATCAACACGATGGAGGCAATAATACGTGATTGAGGGTAATACGGATGAGAGGGTATTACATGTATGCATCTCGGAGTGCATGCTACTCTTCATGTCAATTACCAATGCAAGGGAGGAGTATTCATTATCCAAGGATCATGAAATTCTGCCCATTTACACGCTAACTCACAGAAGGGTATAATTCAATCGTTGATAAATTCCACTTTTTTTCTCAATTAGGCGCGCAAGGTGTACGAAATTACGGGCCCAACAATTTTTCTGCTTTATTTCAACGACTGTAGATGTTCTCTATTTGTTTATTCATTAATGAAACTCGTATATTGAATTCCAGTCCATGTATTTTGAATTTTGCAAACTTTTACTGGATATATTAGAGAAAACTGCACTATATATGTAAATACACTATTTGTGTATTGTCTCTAATTAAAGTTTTTCTTGCTACTTTAGCAAATGTTAGTGAATATTAATATATAAATTTGTTTGATATGTCGCTGATTTAAGTTGAGAAGTCCATTTTAATTTTACATTTGACAGCTCCTAGAGTGTAACAGCGACATAAAACTGTCCACGTAACACGTATGCTATATTAAAATTGATTATCCGAATAACATTACATCCTACATGCCCATTCCATCTTCAGATACTTTTGCGGAAATAACCCTTTCGGTTCCCGTAGCTCTATACTTCCCTTATAATAGCCTCTCCAATCTATTGCCTCTTTTAGATCCTTTAGGTTTTCAAGTCTTCCCCAGTGACAACCACATGTCGTGACTCCTATCTGATCTACACACCCTTCAAGTCTGACGCCCCAATTATACGGGCAATCTCTATTAACGGAGGTAAAGCATCCGGCGGATGGATTGTTATCGTAGTTCCCACCGACATTACGCCCTATGAGATACGACGGCCGCACGATATCGAAATATTACTCTTGGGTACACCCTATTTCCTCCTCACCGAAGTCTCGTAAATGGTAGCAAACAATCTGCAGTGAAATGCAGATAGTCATTTCAATCCCTTCGTCCAAGAGGAAAAAATACCATACGAATATTTAAAAATGGAATTGTGGACTTAACCACACTTCAAGAGTATAACCAGTCAATAGAGTAATACAAATTATTCCATATTATGAGATATTACAATAAGGTTGGACTTGTACATCATAACTTAGCCAATGAGTCAAAAAAAGCCGTCGATATTTAAGATATACTGCAGTTTTTTGGCCAAATTCAAATTCTCCTCATAAATTTTTATCGTGGCAATTTTGTGTCTCCCAACTACCTTAAATTGATTTAAATATTGCTTCCGAGTAGCGCTCAATCTTACAGATAAAATAAAAGAATGCTTTGAGCGCATCCCAGCACAGGATGGTAACGGAACCATGGCTGTATATTAAAGTTAATAAATCTCCACCTAAATGATGAAACTATTAGCTATGCATAATTCATCAAATTATTATACTTGTGCATGCATTTTTTACCATTCTTCAGAGTAAATAAAAACCATTTTCCCAGTCCATTTCCTCCATCGACTTTACAACTTCCCTTCAATCACTTCTTCAGCAAACTTCCCATTTCTCGCAGATAATTTTTAGTTCTGTGGTCGAAATAAACCTTCCAGACTCCTATTCTTAATTTATTACGTATTGTATTAATTTAAAATCATAATTTCAGGGTGAAATAAATCTCTGGTTGGTTTGTTTCGAAAATCATTCTTTCTCTGTTTCCTTTTCGTTCAGTTTCCGTCATTTCGAGCACAGGTGACGATATTTTCAAACAGTCTGTTTCAATATCTCTTCCAGGTGACAGTAGCAGGATCGCCTACTTTATTGCTCCTGTGGGGGTGATAATCGCTTGCAACATCGTCCTGTTCGTTTTGACGGCCCTCAAGATCTACAGATTGAAGAGGGAGACGAGGGTGCTGAAGAAAGGCGACAGCAGGCGGCATCAGCAAGACGGTGACGACAACAACCAAAGGTCTGAGTGAATCGATTGAGTTTGTGCGTTACGTCACGTCAGAAGCGACTCTTTTTAAGATTCATTATATTAGATTTGCCGATAAACACATGCGCACCTGTTTTAGATTCTGAATTTTGTATTTACACAACATGACAGTTTAACTCTTAATAGCTCGCTAACAAATTCAGTCGCACTCCAAATTACCCAGACGAGATTTCATTGGCTGGCGATTGCTTTGGTAGCCGCGGCTTTCTTCAGTAAAAGATGCCCTTAATTTGTCGATAGTAGTGAGACTATATAAATCTTATCGTTGTAAGAATCTTGGGTTAGTTCATCATATTATACAGTCATTGCACTGCTAATTCACTTCCTAAACATCTTAAAAACTTCGTTAAAGTAGTAGAATATTACTTTAGTTAAGCGATTACACTCCTTGAATAGACCCAATCGGAAAATTAATTCTTACCTTTGTCGATTTATTGAGCTCTTGCTTTTAGTTTTCATTTGGATTCATACTTTTGAAGTATACCTGTGCATTTTCACGCACATCACTAATTACCTTCCAATTTTTATAGAAGTCATGGGAGGAGAAGTTTTATCTGAATTATATACTTTTATAGCCGTTTTTTGCGCATGTAATTTAGGAATAAAGAATTTAATAATCTTTTTCACACACTTATTCATCTGCGTAAGTAACTAGATTTTAGCAGTATATCCTATATAGAAGTATGTAAATCATTATTAATATAAAATTGACATCATGCCAACAGAGATTAGTGACTATTAATGAAGCATGTATTTCAGTTAGCCATGCATTTAAAATAATATAATTGCTCGTTTATTATTTAGAAAAACAATCATACTATTTGCATTTATTTATTCGTAAGTAATAAGTTGGTCCATGGTCTATCAGAACGTGCGTTGAGACTTGGATAAAATGAGGTTTGGATAGACATATGCACAACCAACAGTTTGTTTTTACTGAAATTTCGACACCAATCTTCTATTTCAATGTGTTTCCAGGTTCAAGCTCTACCTGAAGCTGTTCATCGTAATGGGTGTCAACTGGGCGCTAGAGATCATCTCGTGGATCGTGGGTGGGGACTGCTACTGGATACCGTTCGACTTGCTCAATACCATGCAGGGCTTATTCGTGTTCTTCATCTTCGTCTGGAAGGTGAAGATCCGCCGCAAGTTAGCTAAGTCTCTGTGCCCCAGATTGGCGGCCAAGCTGAAGTTCATGGTGCCTACGACCACCCTCAATTCCGACCGCAGGCCCTCGGGCTCCACCGCATCGTCCAACATGGTCAACTCATGTGCCGACGACAACAAATTCAAACTGGACACTGTGTCGGCCAGGATAGCAGAGACCGTGCCGTCTGCGGAAGTGACTACCGTTACTTGAACCGCGGCCGGCAGGACACCCTGGACGAAATAGTCGAACTGTGTGGGCAGCACATCAACACCCAAATCCCTGGATTAGGGAACAACTCCCCTTCTCCTGAGTTCTCAGCTATCCGGAATCCTGAGTGTAAATGGAGCGGCGATTCAACTGCTGTGACGGGTAGTTTTCCTCGCTACTGCTGTCGCTTAGGCTCCGGATAACCTCCGCGAAGAGGAAGTGTCTCTGAAGGTTACATCAGGCTCGATGGAGGTCGGGAATCACACACTTTCAGATTGATAACCCATGGGAATATATCGGATGGGAGATGGACCGTTTTGTGTCTTTGTTGATGTTGACGTCGGCATTACATTGTAACTCCATATTCTCTCCGATCCCTGCCGTAAACATATATCCCATGTGTTTCAAATTATGACAGCTCTGGTGCACATACATCAGCAATAACTAAAGCGGAGAAGAAGAATGTTGAAGACGTTGATATCACACACATCGGGATATCATGGTTTTCGGGATAAAGTTTCGTGACTTTAAGCATTCCCAGTATCGAGGAGGGTGAATTGATTACCCGCGCTGACTGTTTATGATCAGTATCAACTACTGTGATCCTAGTGTAGTGCCAGAGTTTTTGCTCTACGGCAAGTTGAACAAAGACAGTAGTCTGAAAACATCTCTTGATTCGAATGTCTGCGTTTAAACCCGTGGATGACAACCTAATGCGCTGGGCTCTTTGGAAACCATGACCAGTGCGTCTGTATAGTAACTTATGTGTCACGAGCGTGTGTTTGAGTTTTTAAGAGTTCTCCAGATGGTCTCAGCTCATAGGCGTTTTCATCCTAATATTATAGGTTTATTGCACTTTCAATGGGGATCTTGTGTGACTGTATTGAGAAATGGGGATCTCGTGTGACTGTATTGGTTTATTGAACTTTGCTTCTAAGGCGGTTCCAAATGCGTAATAGACATCCATGTATGATATTTTCGATTTGCATAAGTATTTTGCATTTGCATAAGTATTTTGATTAATCATTAGGATGGATTTCCGACTCTGACTTCCGTACTAAGGAACTGGCTGTCTCTCTAAAAGAAACATCGAGCAGGGTGCAACTCCATCCTCTCCCTTTCTTGTTCTCATAATTCAGCTTGGAGAATAAGTTAATAACCCGTTTATTGCAGTCATCATAATGTGTAAGTATTGTACTTACTGGATCTACAATCGGGTTTGTATGGATTAAAAAGGAATGGTTATCATTCCTCATCGATAATATTTTTGTATTATAAATTCTACAATCACATCTCCTTTTACAATTCATTATACTTGTAGAATTTTTACACAACAAAGGTGATTGTGCCATCAGGAGTAAGAATGTAAAACATGTCTAATTTAGGAGAAGGTACCATGTATTTCATTGAATTTGCTGTAATTAGAAATAAAATTATTTCAAGTAATTTTAGAAATCTCACATCAATTTGACACAGGATAGATAGGGATAAGATGCTAACACGACAACTTTTAGCAAAAGCAATGATCATTGGTTTACTCGAAATATCCTCTTCTGTCTTCAGGACAGGTTCAAGGCAGTCTAGGTAGGCCGTGAACTTATCCTAAATTATATAGATCAGCTCAAGAATGATACTACAAAAGCTCTTTTGTTTGAACTACTCGTAATCAATATTCTTTTATCTATGATTCTTGACAGAAACTCTTTGCGTGCTGTGCATGCCTCTTGCGGATGGCTTGCATATAGATGTAGATGAGTTCCTCTTTACGATTATCAGCAACCGAGTAAAAGTATTAAATTGAAAGGATGTTGTTTTGTGTGGATTTTCAGCGATAAATTACGAGAAATCGTCTTTTGGAAATAAATTCCGGCTGATGAGAAACTTGTTGAATCGTATCGCTAGTCACTACAAGTGGCAACTTGGCAAGGAAAGTGTAGAGAATTTTTACTTCTATTCACTGCACTTCATCCATCTGTAAAATTGGTACACGCTTCAAAACATTCTCTCAGGATTTGGAGACTTAATTATCGTGAACACTTCTCGTGATTCGCACAGGTTTGAATTCTATATTACTGCCAACGTTTCGAGAGATGGTTCCATCATCATCTTCAGGTTCGGGAATACCGTCAAAACGTTCGCCTTCATACAGAATTTACCCAGGTAGAGATTTCGTGAAGGCTTCATCATTGGCATACACGGGGAAACAATCGGCTTCTCTGCAGTTAATTTACGATTGATAACCTGTCGACAAATATGACTTCTAAGTATAAGGATGTATGGGTCCCGATCGGCTCTCAATCATATAACTAGTGCAAAAATGCGTGCTTAGTATAACACGCCAAGGTAGCGGCAGAGCTGATGAACATTCATTCAAATATCACTTAGAAAATTCTCTTTTTCATTATTTTGTCCATAAAATCTTTAGTTAAGTACTGAATACAGCATATGTTCTGAGCGACTAATAGCGATTAGTAATCAATTCAATAGTCCGATGCCGCTCAATATGCCTTACGATCATCTTTGTAAACAAAATATTTGTAAGCATTAGATTTTAAAATCAAACCAACCAACAGACTGATAAATTTAGTGGTGGGGGTGGAAGATTTTAAAATGCTCAAATGGTAGCCATGTATGCTCAGCAGGTAGCAGAAAGCGTCTTTCTCCGGCAAAAACTTTGAAAGTGGAGGCGGTAAGTAAAAGCTTCAAATTCAAAACCACAAAGGAATCATTCTAACTTCGAGAGCAGCCGCAGTTTTCTCTCCGACCACGAGGATGTTTCATGGCCAGCGTATGCATCACTGTCATTTCGAGAGCGTGGCTGAAATGCTAACGACTACAACGGAAGGAGAAAGTCCGCGCGAGGACGTGAAAGCTCCCCTCTGGCATCATCCCCGAAAATTTGAACGGAAAACTAAACTGGAAATGAGGCAATAAAGAATTAATAAGCACGTATTAAAACGAAAGAAAGTTCGTCTCTTCGGAGTGCGATACAGAGGTAGAGAAAATGTTGTTGGCTTCACTCCTTACCACCTACAGTTGAGATCTCTCGAACATTTCATTTCCATCGACACTACGATCCTAAATATACTGATTAACATAGTGTTAAATAAATCAAATTTGCTGTAGCAATGTCCTCCTGCGTTAATGTAAGTGAAGAACGAGTTTATTTTCCGTAGGGATTGCGTCTTTTGCCAATCAGTCTTCACACACCTTGTAATAACGCGTTAATTAATTCGATCTCTACTTATTGTATAACATTTTGTTTCTCCATCTCATGCATGAAGGCCGCATGGTAGTTAGCGATCATTTCTATCAGATTCCTCTCAATAACGCAACACTTGTTTCTTCTTTCCAAATAATTTCATGACATTCCTGCATGCTTAGTTGGTTTTAATATTTCTGCTTGTTGATTTCCGTTATTAATTCAATTAGAATATTATTCTTCTTTCATTAAAATTATGTCATACTGTTGTAGACCGCATGCAGTCTAAGGATCTCACAAGACATGAATGCCTGTATTTTCATCGAAAATGCGAGAATACTCCCACTTTATCTTCATCACAATAGCTTATTGATCGGAGGATTTGTTTTCGTCAGCTCGCTAAATCATTTTGTTACTCGTTAATATCTTCATCCTTTAATAGCTATTTACAGCGATATTACTTAACTGCATTACTTACTTTCTTCAATTTATCCTTCCCGTCCTATGTAATTACTCCGATTGTTTCCTCCGACTTAGGCGCTTGATCGACTCTTTTTGTTCAGAATTTCTCCAGCTATATTTCCCCTTTTTCTTACAAGTGTCCTCCATGAGTTTCTTTCTCCGCCCATTCTTAGAATACTCGTACTTCTCAATTTGCCGCTCTGGCTACCTCTTCTCTCTTAAATCGTTCTTCTCTAGTGCCGTATTTCCCTCAATTCTGAGCTGTTTTTAATCATTCTCTCATACCTCACATCCATAGAAAAGTAACCCCATATAGTGTGTATTTGTGTCTATGTTAGTATGATGCCTTCAGTATAGTACCACCTACCGTAATGTATAACATTCTATTATGGTTTATTTTGGCCCATCTACATGTAAGTACTATCTCATTGCTTTCGATTTTCAGTAATTCCTGTTCACCCTGCGTACACGCATCAACTCTGCATTGAATGCCTTAGTCAAATTCATTTCTTGTCTGACTGAGCAAAGTTTATCAACCTCATATCTGACCCAATTAGTGTGTTCTAAATTTTGAAGCCTTAATCCATAAATTAAATAGAATACGCTACATCTATGCAACATCCCGCGAAGCCTTTCCAAGAGCGCGTGGCGGGGGGTGCTAAGGTACCAGCCACACATGCAGCAATTCAAACATTCATTTCAATATGTATTTGCTAATTTACAAAGAGACTCGAACACATGCATGCATATCTTACATGCCTATACACATTATAATGATCGTTTTATGAAATCATTAATATTTAGCCGTCAAGTTAATGTATTTGAACATTTTGGGTCGACTCAGTATGGTGTGAGGAAAAAACCAGTACTTGAATCTGTTTGTGACGGTTTCTTTGCCATTTATTCCGGTGGTCAATATTTTCAATATAATTTGGTCCCATAATGATTCCCTCGGTGCCGTGAGGAAACTCAGGTGTCCTGTGACTTTCGAAAAGTCTGTCTCTCTTCGTGAATCACGGGGCTCCCAACATCAGTCCGGCATTTTGGTCACGCTTACTCTTTTCTCGTAGTGTTTAACAAAATTAGTGGATTTTTGCTGAATGTTTTCCAATTCCTTAATTAACGTTTTCTTCCTTGAATCCCAGATACATATGGTACATTCCAAATGTGGTCTAACTAATGCGTAGTAACATTTCTCTCTTACATTTCAATTGCATTATCTTACAACCCGTCCAAGGAAACTTAGTTTCTTTAAGACTGGCCCACATATTCTTCTGATAGGTGTATCCCGTGAAAGACTTGATATTAAAATGACCTACATTAAATCACTCCTTCCAATTGATAGCATTGATTACGAAATATTTTGCTGCTATAATTTTTATTTTTAGAATAATTCTATTGTCAAAAATCACATACGCTGATACTAAAATACGGATGGACATCTATAATTGCGATTGTTCGCGATAGTCCAGGGGCAGAGCGTTGGACTACTGACCGGAGGGCCCGGGCTCGATTGCCAGACAAGCCTCACTGGGCACCTGCAGCTCCACCCAAGCTATGTGATTTTTCGGGTACCAGGTCTTCCTGGGAAACCATAACCAGCACAGGGAAAGGAACTGGCCCCCTCCGACCCTAGTGTGTGAATTTCACACGCCTTATAGGGCTTAATACTGGGTAAACTCTACCATCACATACCAAACCGACCTTCGGGTTGATTACTGTTTTTACGATTTTTATGGTTATCTATAATTGCATCCATATGAGGTATGCCCAATAAGTAACGAGAATCATGTAATTTCGCATAGTGTTAAGTGTACCGTTTACTCTTGCCACAATGTCAAACGATCAATAAAAAGTACTACCCACAAGTTCAACGCCGTTTGTGTGAAGCAATACGAAAGCAAGTCCGTATTCGTGGCGAAAAAACTAAATTAGCCTTTTCCAAACTGCTAGTTACTCTTTCGCCTTTATCATAATTGAGTGAATTAACAGTTGACTTATTTCCCTGAACTTCTCTGACGTATGACCAAAATGCTTTTGGATTCTCTTTCAAATTTTCCGCTAACTTTTTCTTTTCCAATTCACTTAAGGCTTCCCGAAATTCATTCTTGCATTCGACCTAGATTTCTTGTAATCATAAGTGATCTCATTCTTTTTTTCGCTAGAGATATTATCCCTAATAGTTTTTATCTTGGCGCGACATAGCCTTTGACGTCGTAATGCCTTTCTAACATCCGCGTTGTACCATCTAGATTCCGTGTTATCTTTTATAAATTTACTGAGAATGAACTTGCTGACTGCTGAGCGCGTGATCTACAGGAAGTGATTCCATATATTCTCAGCATTTTGGTGATTACTATCTTACTTAAAACTATCAACTTGATTCTGTAGCACGCACTTTAAGCCATGGTATTCCCCTTCTTTAAATAACTAAATTTTCCTATTAAGCTCCTAATTTCATAGCGAAAACATAGCATTAACTGCCCTGCGGTCACTAATTCCTTACATAATTTCTATATTTAAGATCTTTTGGAGATTATTCATGGCTAACATTGCAAGAAGATTATCACCCCTAGTTGGTGAAGTGACAAGTTGATCAATGAGTTCCACGTAAAAAATTCAAAAGCGATTCGCAGATAGTTTTGTCTCTACCTCCCGTTTTCAAATTGTCTATGCTCCAGTCAATAGATTGGGCATTGAAATCTCCACCAATTATAATGTCGCGATCATTGTGCTGGGAAAAGAAACCTTTGATTGACTGATCTAATTCTAGCATTGAATTGTCTCTGTCGACTGACCGTCTGTAAAATGCGCATACATAAATTCTTTTGGATTGAGAACTTTTAATTGAGCACTAAACGCTTTCCAAACCATTACCCTGAATTACCTCAGTCCTGCTGATCAAATAATTTTTAACTGCAATAAAGACACCAACCCCAATTCTATTTATTCTGTCATTTCAGTAAATAATAAAGGATTTTTGGAAAATTTCACCGTCGACAATATCGGTGGATAACCAGTACTCTGTCCCAATAATTATACTTACGCTTTGAATAAGGTGATGATATTTTGCCACTTTGTTTTTAAAACTTCGACAATTTACCACCAATGCAGATAATGTTTCCTGGATATAACGGTTTTTTGAATTTTGAACGAGGATTATCCTCTTATTAATATTGAATTCCTTATAAAATATTCCGTCTGATGCAATCTGATTCGTGTTAAAGGAACTACCCCTAGCACTTAACCTCACTTCATTTATAGCCTAACATAATTTGACGAAGAAGACTTTAGAGACCCAATATTTGACCTACACTTTAATCTAAAAAAACCCTGCAGTGCTCGAATATCCTACCCGCGACACACCTGGCGGCCTCAGACGTGTAGTGAACGGCAGAACGGTTCAGGGGGTTCCTACACGATTTGATCAACGGCTGAAGGTCGACGAAGGACACCCCGATATCCCTGCAGAAAGCACGCAACTTCTGATTGATGCCTTCCACTCGGCTCCAAACCAAAGGTCCACGATCAATCCTCGGGGCAAGGATGCAGATCGAGAGTGTCACATCCACCCCCTCGACACCACCCACCCGCTTCACTTCCGAGTTCAATTCCCTGAAGGAATTCAGAATCTCTTCAGATCCACGGTCGACGGCATCGTTGACGCCAACATGAGCCAAAACCCGCAGCCTGGAACACATCGTGCTCGCAGCCGCCGCTCAAACCGCCTTCGTCACCTGGAGAACGCCGCCACTAGGAATGCACCATACCGTCGGGCGCTGGCTCACACCCTCATGCTCTGCCCTCTCCCGCAATGAGACCATTACACGTCTGACGTTACTTGCTGCCGGTCACTAAAATCCCCTCGTCCCACTCTGGCGGTTCCTTCTGGATGGTGCTCTCACAGGGGGGGAGGTAGGGGCTGCAGATACTGCTGGGCTATCCACCGATTGCACCTGATACCTGTTGGAGACGGGGACGACGTTTGCCTTCGCATCTCCCATCCCTTGCCGCAGCGTTAATGCCGTCGCACCGCTGCTATGCGAGACAACATTCCAATCCGACGGATTCCGGAACGGCACCTCTTCCTCCCTCATCAATTTAGTAAAATTATTATTCGCAAAATTAAGTTGTTACTGTTTTCCACTCCGTTATCTTCTCAAGGTATGCTTCATTATTTATACGTGTTGACCTTCGCGTCTGCCTTTGATTAACCCCTCCATACCCTCCTTTACCTACTACATCATGTTGGTGAGGAACTTTTAATGCATGATGAAGCATTTTCTAAGCACGGTGCTAGAAGAGGCAGTTGAATGGCAAGTGGAATAAATTGAGAAATGCGTACAGTTTGGTAGAAGAGGTGGAAGTAACATGTAAAAAAGATAAAAATATTTGACAAATTTTTAGTGGCACATTAAGTTGACGAATGGAATTATGGGAGGAGGAAAAACCGAGGAGTAAACTACTCGAGGAAGAACAAAAGGTTTATGCAAAGGGAGTATCGGGAACTGAAGTAAATTCATTTTCATGAAGCATTTTAATTGGGGATGGAATGTTACAAACTGCAACAGAGGGAAGAATATAAGGCAGACAAGGTAGGTGGAGGAAAATAATAGGCATGTTGGATGGAATGAAGGGAGGTAGAATGTATGCGGAATTGAAAATCGGTTTTTTGCAGTGTGGGGTATCAGGTTTTTTGCTTGCGGGGCGAGGCTAAGAAATGAAGGGGCGTTCAGTCTCCAACCAAACTCGATCTTTAATGGTGGAATACCATTTACAATAATCAAGAAAGACGTGATAATGGGAATCTCTCTAAGTGAGTAAAATGACTATTTAGCATAAAACCACGGTGAGTAGTAATAATTTTATTATAAAATTATAGTATACGATACAGTATTTTAAGGAAAAGTATACGCGATTGTGCTTAGTCAACTTCAAGAAATATTACCGCAATTTGCTAAGGAGTAGGCCATTTATTCAGTTTTTTAAAAACAGTTAAAATATTTTACTCAAGCTGGTATCCCATACTTCATAATAAACCCTTCAATTCTGTATAAAATCTACCTTCCCTCACTCCATCCAACATGCCTATCCTTTTACTCCCCCTACCTCGTCTTTCTAACGTTTTCCCCTCTATTGCAGTTCCCCCTCTTGGCATCGATACTCTGGTAATATATTCAGGTTATTCACTGAATAGTGTTGGCCTTGTGCAGAAAAAATATCTTTTGGGGAGGACTTTCCAGGAGTAGAGTCATGGATGCTTACTTATTATTTACCCTATCCTATATGCATTTTTCTGAAACATTTAGCATATGGCACTGAATATGGCAAAGCAAGAGTAAACATGTGAAGTAAAAGCATAAGAAATGTACCAAGAATGACGAATTTAGAAACCAATTGAGCATATCTTAAGGTTGATTTTGAAATAAATCGAAGCAATACCGCTGGAATGGACATTTGCATTCACATATCTTTACTTCGAATTTCTTGGTCCCATTCTTAAAACTGGCATAATCATGCCGAGAACTTTGCAAGCCGGCGTCGCGGTCAAACCTCCCTCAAACCTGAGGCCAACTTGGCGAAAGGTTAATAGAGGCTGTGGGCTCTTAAGAGTTTTCTCCGACTGGAAAAGAGAGGGAACGAAAAGGTGGAAGGGGGTGTGACGTAATCGAAGTGAGGTCATCAATCAAACAGCAGTGACAGAGAAATATTCTTTTGAAGAACCACGACATAAAAAAGGATTTTAATTAGCTGAAGGCCAAGAGATAAGTTATTTATCAAAAATGGATGTCCATCATGTATTTTGAGCAATCTTTTCCGGTAACTTTTTGATCGCTACCCATTACCGATCTGGCGACCCAAATGGTCGCCGTGTCTGTATTTGTACAGATGTCTAGCCAGAGTAAACTGTCGGCGCATGTAGCAGTGACACTTCCATCACACACTAACTAATGAGTGCGAAATTTGTAATGAAAAAATAAATTATAGCAGAATAAGAAGACAGTTAAACGGAGCTCAACATAGCGGCTTAATACCCATGGCCTTGAGCTATACAAGTCTCAAATGAAACCTAAAATGAAATTACGAGCCCACCATCTGTTAACTACGAGATCTTAGAAAGGAAGTTTAGCTAAGAACTTAGTTGAAATGGACATGGTGTGATTATCAGGCAGAAGATGGCTCCACCAGGATAAACGAAAAAAGAATAATGAGAATATGAATGGGATTAAACTGAGAGATTTGACAACTGGGATGAATCGACTCAAATAATTCCAAGCGACGAAAGATTACTATACAAATCTGCAAGAAGGAAGAGAAATAATTTTCCAAACGAATTTAAATATAACTAAAATCCTAATGGAATATAAGGACTGTCATTTTTACTTGAAAATAATCAGAAACAAAGAGAAGGGGCACGTTCTACTGCGGCCTAAATCCAGACAACTTCATTCATCGAATACAAGAGCAACTATAACGCATAGGAAAAAAGAGACTTTATGGCTTACGATTTATGGCTTTATTTATGGCTTAAAATTAACTTAGGATAAAAGCAATTAAGTGCAATGTAACCTTACATTAGAATTTTAAGAGAAAAATTACAATTAGGGAACACCATTTTCTAAAGAATCTGACATACCTGTATGCGTCAACGGTCATTATAAGGATCCTATTGGCTACAATATGGGGTCACGGAACTTTGAAACCTTCAGACGCACCCGCCACTGCATACAAGCGTCGTTATATTCATGTTATATTATAGTATCCCTCGACTAATATGGCTCGTGGCAAGAAGAGTCATCCGATGAAGATTGGCAATGGCACTATGCATTTTACCCATTCAGGCACAAAGCAGATCCTCACCTTGGCAATGAACAAAATTTCGCACAGGTGGTCGTGCATTGGTTGGAACGATGGCTCTCTTCACAAGGACGATCTGATGAAATATATAAAGTGTTGCCCCCAGGTTTTCCTAAATTGGACATGGTTCTATGTGATAACCTTACTGGCTTGAGAATAACCTCGTGGCTGTGCTAAATATTCACCACTGACGGCATGAAACTTTGAAAAATGTATGATGATAATACAGGGGTTACGCGTAATATACGGTGGATAATGATCGCTTATAATCCGAAAAACAACTTATGCTCGTTATTTGATCATAAAATTCAAATAGCGGTTGAAACTTTCCGTATAAGTATCGAGTGAAAAAAGATTTGAATTTCCAAATTATAGCATGTAATTCACCATAAAATGCACGGCGTGGAATCGGCTGATTAGTACTTTTTCACATATGCGGGACTCTCCATATCTATAGCAAATTGATCGAGACTCGCGGGTCGCATTATTTCATGTTTCCAGTTTCTGAGAATGAACACAATAGAACTAGAGATTTTATATGCTACTTAATGCATGAATAATAGATGGTTTAAATGAAAAAGATATATTTAGGCTCTTTTTCGTTTTAGAAAGAATGGGATCAATTGCTTCTGAAGTAGATTCAATCATGTTTATTGAAATGCACATGGAAATTTAGCACTCATTGATTGTAATGCATAACCGCTTTCAAAATTTAAAGAAAATAACGCAATATCCGCTGATTTCTTGACAATGGTGTGAAAACATGGAAAACGGTCAAGTATTACAGTAAATAAATGTGGAAAATCAGAACGCGTCATTCAACTAACATGAGTCTGCATCTACTCTAGAGAGAATCTAGAGCAGAAACTACAGGATTTAAGAACCAACAGGAGAGATTCGGTCTGTTTTTCCAGGACCACAGTGCCGCTAAAGTGTAAATGGTAAAAAATTGGAGCGATATTTTATCAACATAACCCACTTTTTCATTCTTTAACTTTTATCAACACTTCACATTTTAATTTGAACATTTTTTTGTGCCTAGTGTGATCGTGTATGGGGTATTTCACGTCTTATTTTTAGACGAATAGGTATTCAAAAAGGCGCATCGAGATATTAAGCCAGTATTTAAGAAATGAAACAAATATATGCATATTTTGTTATAATTAATTCTCTTAAAATTTTTTAACCATATTTTTCGTGCATTACAAGTAGGGTATAGCGCCAAGCTGAGAAAAAACAATGTTACACTCCTGTTTTCATGTACATTTAAAGATAATATTTTTACTTCTGAAAAGTGCTTGTACGCTATATATTTTTGAAACTGTTTTTTTTTTTTGCAATTTTCCATTTACCGTTTGCTTTAAGTTGAGAGTAACGCCATGAATTCTTATGTGGACAAAACGTTTCCGCTTCAATGGTGAACACTTCAAGTGGTGTCCGCCATCAACGGGATGAGGAGTTAAACTGAATGACCCCTGGGCGTCTCTGGCGACGCCGGGTTTCTCTCGACTCTCTGAAAATCCTGCCTCAGCAAAATCATCCACATACGGTGCACAATTCCACTACCATCGGTTGCCTCCCTTTATAAATACAAAGTTCGTTCAAGTTGAAGATCTCTTTAATTTTTGTCTGTTGAACCCTTTCACACGAAAAATTTGAAACTGTTACCTTTCTTCATGATCTCCATGTAGACGTACACTGTCGTCATAACAGCGACGCCATGATATAATTACCGACCGAAATGCTTTTTTAGGGGGTTTACTTGCACACTGTTAAAGCCGCCTTGGCCGTGGTCGACGCTTCTTGAGTTCGGATGGATTTCTTTGAACTGCCGCACTAACGAACGCACATTTTTCAAATCCACAACACCATCACCGCAAGTCTCACTCAATTTCCGATGGATTTCGATTGCAAGGACACAATTTTAGAGAGTGGATGATTACGCTGTTCTTGTACGCAAAACGACGCCATTTTAAGTATCAAAAACTCTTCTCGCTTAAGCTACAACTATACACACCACTGTGCACTAAACGGTGTGGCCAACAATGTCTCGCGTGTGAAACGCCGCAAATGCCGGCGTAGTTTAAGCTCAATCACATCTTTCTATCTTCTCCAAGTCCCGATAAAAATATTAGATGACCTTAGAAGTTGAACGACAAAACTTGCCTCGGATTTGGAACACCTATTTTGTGTGGGAGAGAAAACGGAAGAGGGGTTCACGAAATCTGGCAAGAGAGAATGAATCTAGTGAGATTATAATCTCAGCCTTACCGAGTTTTCCCCTCAGCTTTATCCCTTTTCGCTTCAATTCTCTCTTAAATATTTGTCAATGTATATGGTTTAATTTGTTCCATTTTTACATCTTCCTCTCCTTTGTTGTTTTCCGATTGATTAAAAAAATGTTCCCCGATTTACTCACTCTTCGCTTCCGTAAGGTGCTGGTGAGTGCTTATGGAATGATTCCAATAAAACACTTTTCTCGGACATCCGCATAGCAAATGCAACCGAGTCTGTCTTCGGATTCACCATTAAATGCGTTCAACTCCCTATCCAAGGTTTAGGGTCATGGCTCAAAGTCCAGGAATCACTACCCCGGTAGAATGAACTTAGCATTGATGTTCCTTGTTGGTCGTGTATTCAAGCATTAATCTCACTTTAATCCGACCGGGAACGCCATTCGGAGTGATAAAATGGAGTCATTTGATTCCTTCGAACATTTACAAGCATGAGGCAGGAACGCATTCTATTCAAACGGGGACCCCTTTATACCCGGAATAATGCATTACAAGGCGAGTCCACGGTGAAACAGGCGAGGTCTTTGAATCCTGGAAAGGTCAGCTGTGCGATTTTCTTTTAATCCGAGGCATTCGCGGTGTGATCCCTCTGCTGGAAAGACCTCAGTTTGGCTTGATTGTTTAGGTGATTTCTACTCATTATACCGTTGAGAAAACGTTCTAATTGATAAGGTGCAAGGAACATATTATTTTCGATGTCTTCTTATCTGAAATTGCTTTAATTTGCTCCACTCCTCGATTGAGAACAGCGACAGTTGAGATCTTATTTTCATTCTTAATTCTTTTGGTCAAGGTGCATATTAGGATTTCAGGATATGATACCCTCTGCAGCACGTGGTTTCTTGAGGATAGAAGTGCGTCGTTGTTGAAGTGTTTCGTGAAAGTGACCCATATATCGCCACGGTCACGCATTGCGTGTGGTTTTGTTGCGTGTTGTTTACGGAATTAGCGTTGCAAATCCACGAAATTATTTGCGACTTTGGTGTCGGAAGAGTGTTACAACCACCGAGCCATCCAATGGTGCCGTAGCTCTGGATCCCATACTTCTGCCCGTACGATACGTGCAGCTGCCAGTTCCTGATTTCGCGATTTTAATTCGTGAGAGAAAACCCAAAACTCTGACTGCAGATAATTCACGTCGACGAACTGTCACCGATGGAGAAGCATCGCCCAGCATGATGGTTCCAGTGCAGCCAATCCAGTGAGTAATTGCACATTCCAGCGAGTTCTAAATTGACGCCACTGACGTCATTCCTCAAACAATGCCCAGCGGAATGCTCGCGAACCTGGTATTCCACTCAGTGTTTTGTTTGATTGTGAAATATTTTCCCTACGTTTCCATCGCGGATTTTGCCAAGCGTGAAGTTATTCATATATTTGATTAGCAGTTACGGCAGGATGTAGCACACGATCCCAAGTATCTATATGAACAAAGTTATCGAAAGGGCGTGATAATGAACAATATGATCGGAACTGCAAATAAACGCATCAAGTCCCACTACTGATATGAAAGTACGTGTATCACAAGGTAAACAAATTTTGAGGGATTTAAGTTTACGAGTACACAAAAGTAAAGTTAATACTTCGTAATTTCCAAAAAAATTCAGTTTTATAGAGATTCTTCAATGGTTTACAAAAACATTCTTAAGTCCAATTCTACAAAAAATGATTCGCATCACTGTTAGACCGCCAATGGGTAATAATTTCTCACAATCGAAATGATATAAAGTTTACTCCATAGTAATAATTTTATTTGACCCAAAGACATAGTGCAAGTATACATATATACAAAACATAAGATAAGTCAACGAATGTTCATACAATACAAAGATCTGTACGCTGTATGATTGTACCTTGACTTGTACTTTGAAGTTCAGCATACATAACTCAGTAAAAGAAGCACATATTTACACGAAAGATTATGGAAAAAATTACTAACCAGAGTAAAAATAATTTCTTAATAGAAACTTTTAGACGGATTTCTTGAATATTTGTGTAGTATATACATCCTTGAAATCTTTGAGGAATTTATTGCATATATGAATACTAACATTTCTAGGACTTTTTGAGACCTTTAATAATAGATCTTTTTACAAGGTCGATTGTTTTTCCTTGTACACTTAATAACTATGGAGTCAATCACTGAGTGGGAACTCATTTATATTAGTATATCTGTGTAGCAAAACCCCGATACAAACATTAGTGTTTCGGTTTTTGAATGTTTTATCACAAAATCAGGATGATTGGCTGGGTGAAGCGATGTGGACGGTGTTGGAAGTTATAGGGATAAAATTACATAGTAGGGCAGGTCGGAGGTTTAAAGGTTGTTGTTGCAGAGGGGGTTTGTTTGACGGTGGAATGCGTTTGAGGCGACGACAGACAGGTGTAAATTTTTCCTCGGGCTGGAATTTCAATTTGGGGTTGGTATATCTGGCAGCTTAAGGGTGGACAGGGCAATGGGATAATAGGAGTATTTTTTGTGAGGAGGAGGAGGACTGGACTTCTGACCCAAGGTTGAGTTATCGGGCGGGTGGGCAGTGTGAGAGTTAGGCTTTCTCGGGGTGGAGTGAAGTGCGTCGGGTATTTTCCGTCGGTCCGCTTTAGAGTCAAGTGGGTTAATCTCGTCTCATATCGTTGCGTTCTTGATATAAACGAAAATGTTGCATTTTTAAGATGAATTATGCGGTTATGAATTCCTTTAAACCATGATTAATTGAATAATGTTTACACCGGTTGTCGAAACCATGGTCGATTAAGTTGAAAAGGGAACGTTTTTTCATGATTTCTCTCTTTACATGACTCTTAGACACGGTTACAAACTAACACCTGATGTAGAATCTAAAATTAATTAAAAATTTTACGGAATCATTTTATTTCTTGGTTTTCTTTCATTACGATTTTTCTCGGATCGTCTTATAAAATTTAACGTTTTGGTCCGAGTTTCCGAAAGCTGTTATCCAACTCGATTGTGTACAGGAGCTAGGGTGAAATGACCTGGAATCAAAGTTAATACAAGAATAAATATTTCTCGACAAAAATGAATGTTACAAAGAATGTTGTCTCTGTATACAAAAAACTCCTCTCAAGGACTTTCTCTAATTCCCCGAGTTTGCTCAGTTCCTATTACTGAGAGGACAATTCATTTCACTGCATTTCAAAATCTTTCGATTTGAATCCTCTCAAAAAGGATGTCATCAATGTGTTAGAAAAATATGGATAATGAAATGTGAGTCGTTCAATAACTCCATAGAAAAACTAAGATATGGTGCTTTTAGTATCACAAAAGGTTTTTTTAACAAGCCTCATCCCTCTAGACTCTAGTCTAAGTTTCAGCCCTATCCATCACTTGCTTTCATTTCCATTGCCGATTGAAGCAGCAAACTTTTGTTTATTTCGAAAAATGAAAAAAAAATTATTTCGTGCGGTGATTAAACACTTCTTAAGAGGCTGAACACCGAAAGAGAACAAAGCGGAGTTGGATGAAGTTTATGGCAAATCTGTTCCTATTTTTGCGACTGTTTAAAATTGCACCAATGAGTTTTAATGTGGCCGTATATCGACAAATGATAGACAGCATTCGGGACGTTCAGTGGAAGTGAATGCCTCTAATATGATTGACAAAATCCACAATATGGTATTGAGTCATATACGAATCAAAGTTCGCGAAATGCGTAGTTGAGGTCACAGGCATATCACAAGGTACGTACAATGTTTTCAATTTTGCACGAAAAATTGTGCGTGAAAAAATCTCGGCAAGATGGGCGCCGCGTTTGCTCTCAGTGGGCAATAATTGCAATCGTGAAGTCGATCTGGAGGCTGATTTGGCGCCTCCAATTCGGAATCCTGAATCTTCTTCTACGTCGATATATATGTGGACGAAACATGAATACACAACTTCTTACAATCAAAAGGAAAAGGAACAATCTAAACAGTGGGTTTTTAAAGGCAAACCGGCACCAAAGAAGGCGAAGACGGTGGAATCGGCCAACAAAGTGATGGCTACGGTTTTTTTGGGATGCACATAGAATTATCTATAATTTTTACTTGCGAAAAGGACAAAATATACATGGAAAGGAGTGTGCGTCGTTTTTACCCAGGTTGAACGAAGAAACGAATTAAAAACGTCCCTGTCTGGCAAAGATAAAAATTCTCTTTCATCAAGGCATTGCTTGCGCAGTTTTGATGGCGAAAATTATGAAGTTAAAGTTCAAATTATTACAACATCCAACACATTCGCCAGGTTTTCCCCATTGTGACTTGTTTATTGCCAAGCGTGAAAAAATGGCTCGGCAGAAAACGATTCACGAGGTCATAACAAACAAAGATGCCTATTTTGAGGACCTTACCAAATCCTACTGTTTGGGAGGCCTAAAAAAGTTGGAGGAACGCTGGGAAAAGTATGTCGAGCTAAAAGGAGATTAGTTGAAAACTTGAAAAAAAAATCTACCCAAAATAATATTTTTCTATTTTTTCCTGAGGACATATCGAACCACGTATCACTCGTGATAAATGGTTTTTTAGTGTCGAAGAGAACACGGGTTCGCGGTTTAAAAATCCTTTAGCCTTTATTCAACACATCTTTTTCAGTCTTCATGTACCGTCTTTTACCTCTCATCAACAACATAGGAATGAATTTGCCCTCACTCACGATTTCTCCTGGAGAAAACAGATACGGGGAATATGAGGACAAGCTAACTAAAAATTAGGATTAATTAGAAGAATACTAGGTAAATGTGATGAAAAGGTCAAAGAGAAATGTTATCTGTCGATAGTTAGGCCTCATTTAGAATATGCTGCAAGTACGTATATAAGGGATTCTCACGAAGTTGGATTAATTACCGGATTGGATCGCGTGCAGCGTAGAGGAGCTAGATTTGCAAAATGTTGTTATGATAAACTTAGTAGCGTATCCAAAATAATAGAGCAGCTAGGCTGGGAATCACTCACGGAGCGAAGGCTAAATTACAGGCTGAAGCTCTTGCATTAATTGGAAGGGTGTCTATTTAGCAGAGATGTTGAAAATGTATTATTACACCCATTGTACTTCGGTAGAAGAGATTATGTAAATATTTTGTCATGTCGATTAGAGATATCACGTGTAGAACGGTTAGATTTAACATGTCATTTTTTCCACGAACGATAGGGATTCTTAATAACATTGTTCGACCGCGGTTGGGTCATGTTCGGGTAAAAATTATTCTGGTGTGTATTCACCCCCAGTCACACACCCTAGCGGTGGCTAGAAGGGTACATAGATAAATAAAATTAAATTTTATATCATCGAGGGTAATCAACCAGCCAGATCCCTTCATCTCGAGCTATTGCGTGCGCGCCTTTAAGAATGCATTGGAAACTGCAATTGGGGTTAAAACTGACTCAAGACGTCCTCCAGGAATTCCAAGAATCTAACCAACATCTGGCCATGAATAAACCACCTCGCTAAAGCGCGTGCCATGGTAGGGAAGCAGCCTAGCTTCAAGTAACGCATTGCAGCAGAAAATACTTTTTGCACTCAAGTTATATAGTTATATAGTGGTAAACGCTATTTTTATCAACGAGATCGATTTAGAGCGTAGCCGTTTCAAAGAAATTTGTAGCTTTCTAGTTTTCTACATGGATACTTTTCCGCTTATTTTTTTACTAATTCCTCACATAAAACTCAACGATAACGGTTTTCAAAGCACGTATAGCCACGCTGTGAAAGAGTAAACTCGTTCCACAGCAAAGGTACTCCCTCCCATCTTAACCGATTTTCGTATCTCTGATTCTTATTTTGGAATATCTCCGGCTTCAAAGAAGTTTTTAATCCCTCCAGAGAGTTTCTCGTTGCTCGTAAAGCCTTTCTCACTCCTCTTTCCTTAACACTTCCCCACTCTCTCTATCCCTCTAAATTCTCTGGATTTTCCCATTGAGACGGGGATAAGCCATACGCGGGGATACGTAACAGATGAAGGTGGTGAACCGCATGTGATGGTCTTAAACCCTTCCTGGTAACTTAACCACGTGGGAGGTTAAGTTACCAAAAATGTATTCACCTCCGATGCTAACACTTCATAGTTAGAATCGGAGGTGAATGGTTAGCTTTACGTATGCGTACGAAGTTGCAGGGTCTGGAGGGGCAAATAGTCCGCATTCACTTCCTCCTCAAACCATCGGTGGGTTTTCGGCTGACTGTCTGTAAAGGATTAGATTATTACCTAACGCCTCAGCCATTGAAAATTCTTTAACGAATCGATTGCAAATACTGATGGATGCAGTAGATTACATTTTTAAATGTCATGTTGATGTCATTAACGGAAGTAAAATATATCTGTAAACATTTAAGTTGCCTTCGAGTGATGGGTAGGTAATTTCTACTGAAAGCACTAGGAAGAACCTAATGAAAACCATGGCCCATATACGTAACTTCTTGAATGCAAAAGAGTCTGTTATATTGTTTTCATATGTACTCTCCATGGTATGCAGTAGAAATATTCCGGCAGTTTAAAACTTTACGACAACTCTAGAAATACGATGTTTTTAAATGCTACTAAGGCCAGTGGTGTGCATATGTACTTGGTGTGCCTGACCTGGCCAAGGAGAGTATCTTAGAGAAGTAATGCTGTTTAGTAACCTCCTAGTTCTCATGTAAACTACCTGTTGGAGTGACAGATGAATCACCAAATTTATTTCATTGATAAATTTCAATGTTTCTCCTTATAACTCGACTCAACATACAAATGAGAGTATGTTGTTCCTCTGTGGGGCACGCTGCAGCTGTAGCTGCCATGTTTACACTTTTGTTGCTTACCGGCATCATGCTACTGAGTGTGAGACACTCGTCAAACCATGGCTATCACTATTGATAGCCAACTAGACAGTGGAACGCCATTTTAGAACGTTAGTGCACCTTCCAGGATCTCACTTGATTCACCCTCGTATAAAACATAGGTGGTCTGAAAAGTTTCCGACCTCAAACATTTCAGGAAAAATGTCTTGTATATTTGTTTGGTCGGAAACTTTTCAGAACATCCTCGTAATTCACTGCCGGCTTGCGCTACTGTGAAAAGAATTTTTTCATGCGCAGGCAATGCCAGCGCATATGTGATTACGTAGTGCTTTGAGCACCGGTTCTCCGATGATAGATGTAACTTCACGGTTGGTAATGTCTCAACATTGGAGACATTATTTTAATGTAATTCATTCTGATTGCTTTATATTTAACTTCTGTCACCTATCAGCGTTAGGACTTGATCGATACTGAAGAGCTTTCTGAAAAAAACTAAACCTTTCAGAACAAAACAGTATTGCTTTTCCTATGATAGTTTATCGATTACATTGAAAATATTTTCGATTTAAAATTAAGTTCAATACTAAAGTAGCTAACGTTGATTTTAAAAGTGATCGCAGGATAGAAAAATTTTGTCTAATAAGTACCTATTATGATATAGCTGCTGAATTCCGGAAAATGTATCTAAAATAGATGGCTACTAGCATTTTTTGCCCCGGTACTATTTCATTTAATGCCCTATTTTTATAAAAAATATTAGAAATTTTCACAGACTAATCCCTGATGAAGAAACGTAAATTAATCAAATATGAATATTTTGATTCTTGATTTTCTCATGTATCCATTTTTTCCGAATCAGTTTGTAAATTTTAAATATTTTTGATATGAACTAGTTGCCTACATCAGACAATCGATCTAATCCAGTACTTGAATGTTTGATAAGTATCAAGGAGCATGAGAAACAGGAGTGGTTTGTATGTATTTCACAAGTAAAGTACAAGTCTTATCAGTGGAACGAAAAAATCAATACTAGTTAAGGCCTACTGCTCCGATAGTCACTCTGTTTTCGATTTAACTCGTGAAAGAGAAGCTATTTACCCCCAGTTGGATTGTTGGTCATTCGAGAGGCTGAGGGAACTCGGAATATTCATTGATTTCACAATTTATGTACGTATGTAAATATATGTATTAATAACTCATGGCGTAATTAAAGGAGGTAAAAGTTATTTCATATGAATAAAATTCGATAAAGCTGAGTCCAAAATATCCATACGGTTTATTTCTAAACTCCTTAAAATCAAAATTTTCCTTGCATGTAATAATGAACATAATTTATAATATTCTTAGTTTTAATACTTTTTCAAATTTATCTTACGAGTAAATTCATTATTTCCTAAACTTTGCGGGAGGCAAGAGGGATTCTTGCTTGTAGTCCCCTTAAGTTACTTTCCCGGTTTTTTCCATGGGAAGACGAGTGGTTCTCGTGGATAACTTCCGGGAATTGGATCCGCAGGTACACGGTTCACGCTCTGGGTGGAGCCTTCGGTTGCCCAACCTGTTTGGAAATCAGAATGGTGTGGATTTCTGATCGGTTGAGGTTCATGGGGTACTTGTTGAACAATGTTACATTTGTAAACTCATGCCATTATTATTAGATCAACACCATTTAAATGAATGCATGTGGCGAAAATAGTTTTAATAATATTTTGCGTTAATTTTGTTCTGTACTGATTTGAAACGTGATTCAGAAATAATTGGGATTTTAAAAATGCTTCTTTCTCGATTCTTACATTTATTTTTCCTTTTTATGTAGGTATTATTATCTTGTACGTATAAGTAGCTATAATCTTTTTCATCATTCCTCTTTATCTTTATCTTCTTGTATTATCACCATCAGTATTTTAATCTTAAGATTTGTCAACTGCAACCCTCCAATCTGGTTAATTTGTGTTGACTCCTTCATCCCCCAATAATATTTCTGTTTCCTTAATTTGTCCAATGGACATGTTCCTTGGTCTTCCTCATGGGATCTTCCCATTCTATTATGTTTTTAACTAATCTATTTTACCTCAAGATGTGTCCAATCAATCTAGTTATTCCTTGTGGTGAGTTCTCCATATGGTTCTACATATGGCACTATGTATGGTTCTATATATGGGACATATAGGACTCCTCAAACTGTGATATCTGACAAACGTGGATTTTAGTTTTCTTCTTGTAGATGCTCATATTATATTCCTTAAGTGCTCATTACTAAGGTTCATAGCATTTGGAGTTTCTCGCAGGTCCTATTGCATTTCTGCAACTACTATGATGTCATCTTCATACTAGAACATGTCGATTTCTCTGCCACTCATCTTCATTTCTTAGATACCCAATTCCTATGCTTCTTTTGCTTTCTCTTCTGGACATACGTTGAATAGTTCTGGCAAGAGATTGCATTCTTATCTAACTTTCTTACATATGGCAAAATATTTTTCTAATCTCACTTTTGAAAATGAGGGACATTTTACAGTGTAAAATTCAGTATTTTTCAATTTAAAAAATCTGCTCATTTAATGCTAATTCCTATGCAGCATAATAATTTATTTTTCTAAAATTATGCCTACCAAATTGTATAAATTATAATATATTTCCCTTAAATTTCTCCTCTACATTCCCCTTATTTTTCATCCTTTAGGCGACCTATGCACATTGCGCCATATATGTTGCCACACATTGTCACCTCACATTTATTCATTCTCTAATGTTTACTGATTTCTTCTCCTGTCCAGCTTTTTTCAATAGCTCCTATATTCACATGACTTTATTTTCTCCTCTTCATTTTCAGCATATGCCTTCAGCACCTCATTGGTAATCTTTCCGTGAAGTTTGGTCTTATTTTTCAAATGTCTAGTATTTTTGCTTTGCTCACGTGGGTCAGTCAAAATGCATATTTTATTGTCATTTTCAGCTCCTGGCCATAATTTTTCCATTATTCATATGAAGCTTTTCGTAGTATACCTAGTAGAACCAAAACTAAGCGTAATGGCACTGAAATGTTTGAGGGACCGGTTAAAGAAGGTGAAGTGGGCATGAAATTAGCAGTGAGATTGTAATTTTGGCACTGGGAAGTACAAGTGATGCTGTGGAGTAGTAACCGAAAAAGACCTTCCACTCTGCAAAAGTACCTATCTCCATTGACTCACTTAGCTATTCACTTCCCTCATTAAGGATTCTTGTTCCTCCTATATAATCCTACTGACCAGTCCCCTGAAACCAAGATGAGACATTCCAGTTATTTGCAGAGCATCCCTTTTACAGGTAAAAATTTATAAATCATAAATAACCCTTTACCCATTTTCGGGATATATGATCCCTTTTCTAAAGCTGATCTGACCTGCATCTTTCATTAGATTTGGTTTTGTCTAAAGACATATCCCTGCTTGAAATATGAGTTTTAAAGCAAAGCAGCTGTCATGCCATTATTGAGCACCACCTTCTTCACTTGTATTATCTGTATAAGATAACCGACAGGTTTTTTCATTTTATTACCCAAATTTATTTTGCATGCATGAAAATTAATCTCCTTGTTCTCATTTATTTCCAATCACAACTTTAACCATCAATATTTTGTTTATTACAGCTTGTATTTTTATTTACCTATGGTTGATATTGACACATAAATTTGGAGAGTCTGGTCTGTTACATTAATTGCTTCCTGTGAATATCTTAATTAATTTCTCCAGCAATATGCTGCTACTACAATTTAGAATGCACAATAGTGAATACTTATAAGGCTTGTCTGGAAAGGATCCAGTCATGTAATATTTTGAGAAAGATACCCTACCTAGAGCTATGAGGCCTTAGTGCCCTTCAAAGTACTCCCCTTGGGACCATACAAATTACCCCAGTATCTCTCACACTTTTCAAAACAATCAGCAAAGTCCTGTTATGTAATGGTCATCAGCTGCTTCATTTTATTCTCTTTTATCTCATCGCCATCAAGAATTTTGTGCTGTAGTTGCAAGGGACTCCAAGCTACAAATGATGACCCAGATTTTCAAAAAAGGTTATAACTGGAGATGAGTTATGTGTCTATGGTTATGGCCCTAAAACAAAAACCTAGTCTTCCCAACAAATGGTTCATGAGATCAAGATATATTTTTCTACAGACCAAGGAGATATTACAAATTTAAGAAATATAATTGAGCACCATGGTAATATCAAAAAACCAATACTTACAAGTGTGGAATTCAGGGTTGAATGGACCCAGTTTATAATCCTGATTTCTTGGGAGGCTGTCATACAAAGGGCCAAAGTTTAAGCACATAATTCCATTATTTATTAGTTGAAATATGAGCTTTTCTCAAATTATTTTCTTGCCTGATTTTGGTAACCAGTCTGCCCGTGGTGGAAATCAACTGTTGCCCTCATGAACAACTGATTATATTTAGATGGAATACAAACTTCACAAAGCCAAGTCATAGCAAATATTTTTCTCATCATCGTCCAATAGTATGAATCGCCCGACCAAATTCATGCTGTTTAAGTGATATTTAACTACTATTGGAGGGAAAGGCAAGAAAAAAGTATCATGGATGGCAAAATTTTCATGCCAGATGGTCTTCATTTGAGGCTCAGGCACTGATCTCTATTTCACTCATGCAGTGAAGTTTTCTGACCTCTGAGATTCACTTCAACTGACTGTGATTATTAATACTGCTTATACTGAGTACTAAAAATGGCAGGAACATTCTCAAGAGAGGATAGCATGGTGTATGGCGCAATTCATGGTGCAATCAACACTGTGATGCATGGGTGCAAAATGTATAGGTTCCACAGTTGATAATATTTCATGGGCTAACATTGTAAAAATGGTAAAAAAAGTGGTACCTATAATTTAGAGCACAGAGTATAAAATAATATTTTTTTTAAATAAATGGAAAAAGATTGTAATAGTCATAAAATTATCACCCTTTCAAAAGTATCACCCTTTGAACATAATTTTCCCAATTGACTCTCAGTCACTTCTTGTTTAGGCTTCTCCCTCAGTAGTATGCACAATTCCCCCTCCCAAAAAGGCCTCTCCACATTATTATTATAAGGTAATCTACCTGTTAAGGTAGGTTTTTGGATGGACGTGATTACTAATTAAATAATTTGTGACCCCTAGCAAAACACAAATCCTACTCTACATCAGGTCCCTCTTCAGCTCTGAGTACTTTTTTCCTCCCTTCATCCCACCCAACATCCCTATCCTGTTCCTTCCCTTTCCTCGTTTGCCCAACATTCTACCCTCTATCACAGTCTTCAACATCCCACTGCCGGTCAACACCCCCTTCATCCACTTTTCCTGTCTCCATAGGATTTCTCCCAACAAACCCCTCTCTTCACCCACCATACCAATTACTTCCTCATTTGTTTTCTTCTCTGTCCTCTCCACATATGTAAATAATAAACTGCTTCAAAATACCTCATCACCTATCCCATTGAAGATTTAAAAAAAAATATCCCGAGTTGTTAGACAGGCAGTTGGTACAAAAAACCTGTTAACGTAGAGAGTAAAGATGCCAATATTGTTGCTAATGACATCATTTCATTTGGGATAATGAGCAGCCATGGCTGTTTTGATTCAGATCATGTTTTAGATAAAATAGTCAAAATATCTCCTTGAAAATATTATCTGACCTAATCAATCAATATATGTTATGATTTACCACATTGAAAGCTTTAGCAAAGTTTATCACAACAGCATCTACTTGCTTCTTATAGTAATAAACATTGACTAGATCCTGATATAACACAATCATTTGAGTGTCACAGGAGTAATCCTTTCTACACCCATTAAATTCTGGGCTCATTCAGGGCTTTATTTTTCCCTATAGTCAATTTTAAAAATTTTCCATATAAATTGTATAAAAAATTTTGCCTCATCATTTCTTTATAAGATATACTTTTAATTTTCTTTTTAATATCCCAATCTCCTTTTTGCAAAATTCATGATCCAGCTTCATTTTTGGCTTCTTATAGTACTTGGGACAAACTTGTTAACACCTTTTGTGAGCATTCTTCAAAATTTTTCCATATGTCATAAACTGTTGATCTTCCATTTGGCCATGTAATATGTGCCTTATTTAATAATGATTGAAATTCACCTACTTTTGCTTTCTCAAACTGATCGATTATTTGTTTATTCAGGCCTCTCATATTGGTAGATTAAATGCAAGTTTAACATCACAGTGGAATGATCACCGATGTCATTTAATATTTCATGGCTTTCATATAAATAATAAGGCTTTGCCTGATCCTGTTGGTGCTTCGTTATGGGAATTTTTCCATCCATCCTTGAAAATTCTCACCCACTTACTCACTTTGTTGTCACTCATCGCATTGGGGCCATAAACTTCATTTATCTATTGATGAATTTCCCGGTGGAAACGTTCCTTGCTGACAAAAAATGAATTACTGAACATATTTCAAGTTTCAATGTTCGCTTGTCATACATTTAGCTACGGCCATTATGACCTCTCTTTCCAAATAACCCTCGTACAATATATAACCCTGTTGTACCATTCTCAACAATTTGGTGGAATCCACATTCCATTAATAGAGCATTAAGTAATTTTAGAGCTTTCCCATCTTTTTTTTTATTACCCGTCCAGTCCATATTCAGTATCTTTAAGACCCCAGCAATAATTACTTTTTTATTATATGCTACTCATATCATGTCATATTTATAAACTTTTCGAGTACCTCTACTCCACCCTCCAGTGGCCAGTAGGCAGCGATTATATCCAGTTTTATATTACTGAATGGATCAATTACTGTTACTCTTAAAACCTCGTGATTTATGTCTAGATCTTTCAGGTCACTATGTTCTTCTTTGAAACACAAATAAAAATGACCCAACTCTTTTGAATCTCTGTCTCTTAAATATGCTTCTTATTTACCTAAGAATAATACCAGAGTTCTCACCTTTTCTTTTAATCAAGAACCTTCCTTGCCGTCATTGCTATCATCTCTGGAGACTGCCTCCAGTTTCTCTTATCTAAATACTCATTAAATACATTTCTAACTGGCACATTAAACCTCCTACTGCCTTTCCTATTTCAATGGAGATCATCATGTCCAAAATTCTTCTTGTTTAACCAGCATTATGGAACAACAAAATGTATTTTTTTCTGGCACACTCAATCCAAGCTCTTGTTTCATAATCTTTCTCCATTTGACATCCAACAATCTTAAAAATCCACTCACAATTATCTTTAAATTTTTCCATACAGCACGGAATATAGCCAAATAATTCTCATTCAACAGTGATAATTAAAATGAGAATATGATTAGTTTAATTCACCATTTCTCGTCCAATTTTTTCCATGTTCCAGATATGTATTCTCTTATGACAGCAGGTACTTCATGATTGCTACAAAGAGAAAAACTCTGCTTAATATTAGGTCAGAAGTTTATTATCTCCTCCATCCCCCCAGATAGAACATAGATACTTTCCAACAATTCCATCAAGAAAGGTTTGACCTATCTTTGCATTTAAGTCTCTAAATATGATCAATATATTGTTACATTTGGAATCTTCATCACATTATTCGTTCAAACCATCAGAGGAAGTATTTTTCTCTTCTTCCATTGCATCTTGACTGAATACAGACTGAATGTGCCAAATCAGACCAAAGGGCTGTTTCAGAAATTAAACTAATATAGTATAAGATTATACATGAAATTAAGATGCCTCTATCCTCAAGGTCACATAAATAATACAGCCTATTGAAAATTGATTGACACTGTCATATGGAATTGATCTCCTGGTCCTTGAAAATATTGGATAATTACATCTAGTGTACTGTATAGTATCCGCCGTCACTTTGTGGAAACGATTCATAATGAATAAGAAATACTTGGTTTTTCCACACAAAAAAGGTTTGTGTGGAAAAACCAAGTATTTCTTATTCATTACATCTAGTGTTTTCTGAAGCCATAGTTTTGAGAGGTGACCTTCCGTTGATATTTACCCAATTGCAAATCTGCAAAATAATATGGATACTACTTTGTACTAGAGCCATGAACTGCATTTGCTCACGTGGGATGCATTTTAAATATATTACCATTGTAAAAGCATATCCCATGGTAATAAACCACAAGCTAGTTTGGATTAAACCTCAGAATAGGGAAACATTATCTGAAGTTATGGAAATATATATGTGTAAATTTACAAGGTTTAATATGGATTTAAGCAAATAGGGTAATCAAAGCATGTTGATATAACAATTAGGGTTAATATAAAAATGTTCCCATTCATGTATGAATCCCAGTTAAATGGACATCAGCCTGACTAGATCTTTCTGTTGACACCTGACTTAGGATCCTCAGTTGATCTGAATTTGGTATCAAAATCTTACAAACAAGAGGTCAGCCATCGAGAAATTGATGAAGCATGGAGGAATTTATTAGTTTCAATTTGGTCTCTATCATTTAGAGGAAGAAGACAAAACTTATTCGTTATTGACTGCATTGACTAAAAAATGTGTAGATATAATCAAATAATGACGTGAGAAATCTTGCATTTATTATTTTACCAAATTCACTAATTGTTCATTTGATGGATATAGTTCTTCACACTCCTCTGAGGTTGAGACTATACTACTTTTAAAAGCATAATCTTCTCCAGAAATGAATCCATTTCACTGGTATGGTCTTTGTTGTAGTTATATGGTAAATGGTTATGCTTGACCTTTGTATGTATTAATACATTCCATTTCCTAAATTTGACATCTCACCTCCTGCATATTTCTCTCACCGCAAGTCACAGGGGTCCTGCAGGTTATTGCAAATGGTCTTACAGTTAATGCTTCTTCTTTTGTCTACTCATTTATATATTTTTTCTCCTCACTGATGTTTACCGCCTTGGCCTTTTTTTTATTTGAACATCTTGTTTTCATATATGCTGGTACTTCACACAATGTGATTTCTTTTGGTCAATTGAACCTCGTAAATATTAGTTATTATTTGAAATTTAGGACAGTAAAAAATGAGAGAATATAGTTTAATTCATGGCAAGGCGGGAAAGATAAATGAAAGAAACTGAATTAATATAAGAGATGTGAGATTGAGATACTATTTTTAATGTTATCAGATTTTTTCATGTTTCACTATTAAGCTTGGTAATATGTACATGTATGTAGATCGAAATGAAAAATCAAGGCAAATTATATTTATGTGATTTGTTCTAATTCCACCTGTTATCAGAGCCTACCCAAAAATATGAGATATTATATACACCAACTATTGAAAATATATGGATCAAAATTTGACAAATTCTACAAAATCCAAAATTATTTCTCGTTGTGCCATTAATTCATTAATGAAATAACATTGAAACCTGAAACCTATTGGTTAATTGAAAAGTTATTACTTTCCAAGAATCATGCCATCTTAAAAATTCATTCTTAAGTTACTTGGAAAAGAATAGTGACCCTTCATAATTGGGTGATTGCGATGTGTTTATTGAAGGAGTCGGAATGTAATTCTTATGCATTAATTCATGAAGTGGTTGTAGCTTTGGGGATTCATGCCTTTATTAAATTTCATTGAAGACATTTAACGAGGCCAGTAGGTCAGGCATGAGTTGGCACAATGGGTTGGGAGGTCCTGCATAAGGCCCCTGCCCCATGATTTCTATTTATGATTTTATAATTGCTCCATCAGAAAAGTATGCACCTAACTCAGAATTTGACTATCAATGTTTGGGGTTCTAATATCACTGTCAATGTTTTGGCTACCTACAGAGCTACAAAGTTAAAATTTGTCAGTAATTACCCAGTACAATAGTACCGTTTATTCATTTTATGTATGAAAAATATCTCACGTCTGAACTCCTCCAAATTAAAATGCTTATAACGAAAATTTTGGTATATTGAACAATGAATTACCATGAATTAAATGCCATGAAATAGTTGTAGCTGTGTACACTGGATCATAGCTCAGGAGGTTAAAGTCAAAGTAAAGGTGTTTACTGTATAAAACATCAAAGAAAACAGGAAAAGACATAATAATACAGTATCATATGTTTTGGCTACAATTGAATGCTCTCATTGGTATTTTCCACTGTTTCTTTGAATTTTCCTCTTGGTGAATTTAAGAGTTCAGTCTTCAAAGTATTGAATTGTACCTACATACACACTTTCAGTGTATAGCAGTGGTTTTGTGACAGTTTTAGCCAGTGCCATTTTATGCTGTTAATGTTATGACAAAAAAACAATGCACAGGCAATCAGCGACATGGATATTTTCAATTATCTAGGAAGTTTATAAAATACTCGGCTAATGAAGCCAGCTTAAAGAAGTAAATAGATAATTATTGGACTGTGGAGTAGATGATTGACTTAATGGAGGTAATTTATGACTTAGTCGAATCACATGGACACCTACTTTGCTGACACAGAATCATATAATTAGAGATCGAATTTTAATCCATAGTTGACTGCAGCCTTCCATTTTTCTTCATCAAATTCTAAATCATTCAACTCCCTGATAGAACTTCCAGATAGCATCCATTTTCACTGGGCTCCTGTATTTGTCCGTTGGTCTTCCTACCCCTTATATTATTTTCTTTACGACATTACGTATGCCTCAAGTCATGCTTATTCCATGGTCCCTCTTTCCCTTACAATGCAACACATATATAGTCTTTTCCTCCTCTGTATTTTTTGTCATTTCTTATTTTAACTGCCCAATTGAGCTCCAGCATTCATCTTCTGCACTAAGCTCTGAAGGTTGCCATTATTCTCTGATCTAGCTTGTTAAAGGTCTATGTCTCTGATCCTTACGTGCCATTACTCCATATGAATTCTTTTACACAATGCTTCCTTGTTTGTAGATGTCTTTCAGACTTCACTTTTGAAAATTGTCTCTTGGTGGAAAACAACTAGTTAGCTGGAGCTATTCTTTACTTAATATTTGTTGACAGAAAATAGTTGCACAGAATCGCATAGAAATATCATTCCTAGAGATACAATTCTATAGAATCCCCGAGTAAAATCCCCATAGAAGGTGATATCATAAACAGACATAAAATTAGATATGTGGCATGTTTATGTGTTTCATCAATGCAAATTAATTTTTTTTTAATTACTGTCAGAGCTAAATGAAAATCCTTCAGGTGCATAAATTTTTACTAATTAATGTATAATAAAGTCCTGTATTGCATTAGCTATTATAAAAAAAATGAGTAGCAATGCTGCGATAATAACTGGGCAGATTACTCTGGCAATACTACTCATATGTCTGCCTACCAACCCAACAGTTTTAGGTCGACTTGGCCATGGAAGTTACATATTTAATTTTGACCATTTAGCAACTTAAAATCCTGAGAGCTTTATTTAGATCTCATGAGCCCTAGATTTTTGAGCAAGGTGGGAAGAAAACTAACATAGTCAATAAAAAATAAGTACATAAGTAAAAAAGGATATCTACAGAATTTAACAATTTTATAAAACAATGAAATCCACAACATAGCATACATGTTCCTTTAATACTTCTGAAGACCATATTTCAATGGGTAGGAACACATTCGAGGGTGAAAGTGCTTGTTTTCCCTTTGTATCTATTATGAAAGTTCTTGTATTTTTATATCTCTAATGTCTACAATCTCTGATATACAGTATTCTCATCATAACTCTGTTCCATTTTATTTGTAGTTCACTGGAGATATACCTTGTTCTATGTAGTATGAAGAAGAAATACCTGCCTGTTACATATGAAGGAAATTAGAATTATTTGCAAAACCGGTGCTGTTTTGTACATTTAAGGCCCTTGAATTATATATATATATATATATATATATATATATATATATATATATATATATATATATATATATATATATATATATATATATATATATATATATATATATATATATATATATATATATATATTTATGCATATTGGATTTGCCTAAAAACACTCAAGATATGCGGTAAATTTTCCTTTATTCCTTCCTTACTCATATTTTGTTTTTCTGATAATTATTTTGAGTGGGCATTAGTACGTAGAGAGTTCTGGAATGTGTTAGTGTATGAAATAAGTGTGTCAAAATTTAGCTAACGTGAGAAATACCTAATATGGTCATTGACTTTTTCATCCAGTCAATGACTTTTTCATGCAATTAATGATGCCTGGAACCCACTTCTTCAACCTTGGGTTGCTAGACAGGAAATTAACTGACTGACCTGTCTGGGGCATTCAGAATGTTGAGTCCATTCGCACTTGCTGCTTCTGAGTTGCCTTTATAGGCACATCATCTGGTTGAACAAAGTTCACTCATGTGCGTACAGGTAACCTGTAAGTCACATCCCAGAGAAAATTGCACTGAAGATATACCAATTGTGAAATGTGCAGCCCTCTGATACTATCAGAGGAGCATGTCCAGGTTGCTTTGTAGTGATCACTTGGTTGCGTTCATCACATGGAGACCATCCATCACTCTCTGAACATATCTTTCTCCTTTCCCATTGGTAGAGGGTTAATATAGGGCAGTTCATTTAGGATACATTACCCCACTAAATTGCAAGAATTTTTAAAATTTTTCAGATGTAAATTGTTTACAGCTATTTCCCATCATGGTGTCTTTGAGTACTTCCTGTGCAATTCTTAGAATTTTGTTGGGGCACGTCCCTGTTGCAATAGCTACCAGATTTAGTAACATACCCGATATCAGCATTGGTTGCACAGTTTTCTCTTTCTTCAATTTTGAAGGAAGAGACAAATGCTTCAAATTAACTTCTTCCATTTCCACAATGCTTATGAGTGAATTGCGCAAAATATGGACATTACGAGTACTTCTCTTGGGGCTGGTGGTCAAGATGATTCTGAATTTGAATATTCAACAGTTAACTACTAGAATATATCATGCTTGTGGAGGCTTGTAGTTATGTTACGCAAGATTCTGGCCTAATTCCAATAGTTACATTATTTTTCCCAAGTGTACATCCATCCAAGGTTCTTGGGTAATGATCTCTGCTCATACCGGTGGACCATCTGATTCATGAAGAAATTTTTGAAGTCATTGAAATCTTATTCTCTTCCTTCCCCTATGAAGAATGATATTGGCAGGTTGTGTTAACTGCACACTGCAGTGATCCACTGGAACTTTATTTGGAGATGGTATTTTCTTTCGACCTTTTAAATATCATGTCAAAATTGAAATTCACTAGATAATCCTTGCAATTGGCCATGCAACTAATGCAAAGCACAGGCAGTGATTTTTTCAAATGTAAAATCTGTGCCAGTGTCTTGAGATCCTTGATGAATGTGAAGTTGTGAGCATAAAGATGACTGAGAATTTTTCTACAGCCTAGATGATAGTGTGCTTCTTTATTAATCTGTGGATATCTACAATGTCTGTCCCCAAAATAAGTATAATAAATCTGGGAGAGTAAATTTATTGCAGATGAAAGCACTCATTGCTGAAATTCTTCATATTGCCTTATGTATCAACTCATCAATGCCAGTGCTTCCGCCAGATGTGGTGTGCTACCTCATTAAGGCACCTTGTCATGGCCTCTTTGACATAATCCAGTGGTCCAAAATGGTACTCAAAGGGGTTATACTTGGGTCATACTCAAAGACCCATGTCTCATTGCCAGGGACCACCGATTCTAAAAAATTTGGGTCACTTTCACCGTAGTTTCAAGAGGTCCACGGTAAGATTATCACACAGGCAGTCTTCTGACAGCACCTTGGAGACCATCTTGGCACACCTGTCTCATGGTTAAATCTTCGGTAAGAATGAGATTCACCGATGTTTTCTGAATATTGCACTCTTCTGTTAACATCCTGACACTTGGGGGTCAACCGGAATTGAGCATGTGTCTCACTTTTTGCACATTTTCATAACACTGTGCTGCTGATGAATATCCAGGGCATTCCTCATCACCAACCTCCTAGTTACCCTCCCAGAATATCCTGTGCCAGCAGAAAACCATGACTTGGGACATTTATTGTTTCCGAACCCAATTTTCCAAACTCAAATCACAATTTTATCGCATATCATTGCTCCATGGAAAGTGGCGTCATGAATTTGTGACATGACCATTGAACAGGGTTCCAGTCTAGCAACATTCCGAAGACTGCAAATGGCCACAGTTAACTGACGTGGGTCATGTTGATTTCACAAGATCTCCCATTACCTTTCCCACCACAAATCACCCCACTCAAGCCATCTGCATTGGTGGTAAAAATCATTCTACTTATTTTTGGGATAGATCTATATGCTCTGTTGCTGTCATTCTTCAACTTGGTTCACAATCAGACATTTCTGTCAATTGCTGAATCTGTCAGAAACCACTGCATTGAGCCTAGTTTGGCTAAGCTTGTTGCCAACAGCAATGGAGGTGATGGGTTATGAAGCATGAGAACTTCTTCTTTAACAAATCAGGGATGAATAAGATGTAGTATGTTGCCTTTCCAAGAAAAATCTGTACTTCCTTTGGTGATAATTGCTTCAGAGCATCTCAAACAGCTTGGATCTGCATATCCGATTTATGGTCTCTTTGCATTATAATCCAGAGCTACCAGTGCAATATAAAGTTCATGCGATTGACCCTCAGTTGTGTGTCCTGAAGTGTTTCAGTGGTTTGTATTTGTGTATTTTCAGTGGTCAGTGTTTGTAGTTTGTTTCAGTGCCAGCAATAGGCTATCAAATCTGTCCAGGTATACAATGATATAAAAAAATTGGCGATGTTTTAGTAGATTCTGAAGAACAGTATCCACACCTCGCTGCCAAAAAGCAGGGATGTTTGCTACGCCATGCACTGCCGGTGATGGGTTTATTGGTGTGATATTCAACCATAACGTGTGACCGAATTCTCCATCAACTACCAAGTGGGTATACATGTCGATGATGTATCCAGGTGGCAAAATCTGGTGGCTCCTTGTTGTTTTTAAGGGGAGGCGACCGACAGCTAAGGTCATTTGCGCTATTAGGAATGAATGGGAAAGGAAGGGTGGAGAGAAACCCGGCGTCGGCATTATCCTACTCATAACGATATGCACCAAAGGGGTCCGCAGCTTAATGTCCAATCTGACACTAAAACTAATGAAAAATATCTAAAATATGTCCGGGATTCGAACCCGGACCCTCTCGGTGGGAAGCCTGTACGTTAGCCACCGCACCATCCCGACCCCCAGGTGGCTACTTTAAACCTTGGAACAATTATTCGATTTTTGGAATCGGATATTCGTCAATGAGACTTTTGTGATTCAGCGTTGGCTTGCGGTTCCTGGTGATCCTGATTTTGCCGTTCTTACTTGCAAAGACGTGAGTTGTCGAGGCCCATTCCAAGTAGTCCATTCGTTTGTAAAATCCTGAAGCCTTATCGGCGCTAATTTCCTTGACGCAGGCGTCGCTCATCAAGCCTTGTTCTTTGTTTCAGCTTCATTTTTCCAGAAGAGACTGTTAGTTTCCCAGGGATGACGCGGAATACATCGTTACAGCGGGATAGTGAATTCTCCTGCCGGTTATTCTAGTCCGCGGTCAGTGGTTTAGTGATGGATAGATGGTGCACCGAGGTTGGCTTTGCGAATAGCCTCTCGATATATATCTTGAGCACGAGTTGCGTGATCCATTTCCGACCCAGAAGCGTTTTGCATTCACCGTCCACCAAAGAGAAGTTGAGCTCCTTCGTCGCATTTCCAATTGTGAAGGGGATTCGGAAGCTACCGATGCAGCTAATGTGGTGGCCCGCATTAGCAAAATTTCGATCTGTCTTCTGTAACCTAATATTGGAGTTAACTGTGCCAAGTCTGTTTGTGCTCATTCATGAGCAAGGAGCGCCTGTCTTAAGTCCCATCTTCGGTGTGGTGGCCTCTGTTTTGACATTCAGCATCTGTCGTCCAGTTAATGCTGCTGCGCCGCGACCTCGATTGAACTTAGTCGGTATACCACGCCGATATGTTCGGCTGGTTCCTTGGTTTTGGAGACCTTCTCGTGCCTGGCTGTTGGTTGACTTTGCCATCGTGCAGCGATGAACCTCTTGACCGCGTTTTTCGCCCTGTGGTATTGCTTTAATTGATCGCTTTCCTGTTTCTTGCTTTCCCATAATTACGATTTCTTGAACCCAATTTTGTTCGTCTGTTCCGACTTAGCGTGAATACCTGAGGTTTTGACCTCGGATGTAGTATTGCGAGTGATTTCAGGTGTATCTGCGATTTATTAAGCCTCAATAAATGTTGCTGACTCTTTTGAAATGATTTCATCACATATTTCTGAAGATTCCAGAAAAAATAGAAGTTGCTCTAAACTAAGCATTTGATCGAGAAAATCACCGTACTCGCAATATATCTTGATCTTTTTTAACCTTTAATGCAAAAATAGGCACTGTTCCGCTCTTACGTTGTTTTATATCACTCAATTTCGACTCACCGCAAATTTTTTTCGCATTGAATCAAAATGGACTGATAGTTGGGAGCTAATTTCTGCATAACTGAGAGTTTTACGATTTTTAGGACTCATCAAAAACTCGCCGGTCGCCGTGGCGTCAGAGCTGTTGCGGAGTTCTCGTTAGCTATGGCCTGGACGTCCGGATTGCAGAGGCAAGCATGTCTGTTATGGCCTGAAGTAGTTCCTGTGATTCTTGAACCATTTTCGTTGAGTTGAAATGTGATCACGCCGGATAACCTCAAAGCACAACATGGCGGCACGCTTTTACGGTATCTCGTGGTCGCACCGCTGCGCGCTTCCCGATATTTCGCGTTGAATTGTTTTCGTTGTTTATCACTGCTTTGTATTTGTCGGTTTATGATTGACAACAAAAGTTTAATTTGAACTGAATCACTCTATCAACTCAACGAACAATGAAGTGCAGGATATGAGGTGAGACGATGCTGCCGACGGAGGCTTAGATGAATTTGTGTGTACACATCCGACGCGAAGATAGGTAAAGAACAAAAAAAGAGTGAATGAATGTCCGTGCAGAGAGCCCTGGGCCGTATTAGTGTTTAAGTGTTGACAACTGTGGAAGAATAGTTTTCCATTTCAAGTTACATTTTGTTTTATGATAATTCAGATTTGTTTACAAACACAACAAAAACGAAGGATATGTGAAACATTAAAAGTGTTTCTTTATGCAGTAAATGGCTCTTTGACATTTCTACTTTTTTTAAATCTTCCATCATTGGTAGCAATAAACGAGCTAATAAAGTGTCTATAGAAAGAATGATAACATTTTTTAAAATGTCTAAGAAAACTTAAAAATATCTCAATGAAGGATTTTCAATTGTGAATGTTTCAAACTTTCCTAGTATTATTCTTGCAGAATTTAGGAGCTCTCCAACTTTGATCAAATAATGAATTCCTATTCTATTACAATGAAACTATTCTCATAATCATCTTCTAATACATTTCAATTAATTTCTTGCTTACACAAGGTGATGAAAATCTTAATCTGAGTTACAGTCGAGTCAAGAAGCAGATAACCTTTCTTGGCTTGATAATTCAACACAACTACGAAAGTGGATATTCTTCTGCCATATGCTGAGACTACTTAAGTCTTTTGTTGTTAATATTTTTGTGTTCAAGTGAATGGTTAAATAAATATTTTTTAAATTTTAATTCTTTGCATTCGCCTTGACTCATTTATTTTTATTGTAAAATGCATAATTAATTTTTAATAGATAATTAGTCTTCAATTTTAGCAAAGATTAGTGATATCTTGAACTGAGAAACAGGTGCACTTTGTCTTGAATTGTACGATTATGAGTGAAATCAAAATTATAAAGTAATCCATCGGCTCTATTATTTTTATGCAGAGCTATCTATTTAAAGCTATACCTCACTTGACCGAGGCTATCATACACCCCACACATTAAGACCCCCGAAATAATTGGATCTACTATGTTGGGAAAGTAGGGCAAAATAGATTTTCCGTTCCATAGAAAATGTGCTCATTGATGAACTATTTGTATTTTATTGTAATATCTTCAAGACTGTGTAAACAGTCCTGATGGTGCTGCAATGTAATGAATAAGAAAACCATAAACACAGTAATCAACCCGAAGGTCGGTTTGGTAAATGACGTTAGAGCTCAACCGGTAAGAAGCCCGATGGCGGGTGAAATCAATAAATAATACGAGAATGATCATTTCACTGTTACTATATTCTGCTCTAGTTTGAACATTTTACAATGTATGTTGAAATGAATTTGAATTTTATCGCGCGGCATAATTATATTCGAAGCTACAGTAATAATACAAATTATTAATGCGTATCGCCGGCATAAAATTTGATAAATGATAAATATTGTCGTTGCATAACTTCAACAATTTTGTAATTATTTTCTGGGATTTTCTTTCAGTTCGGAAACGCTTGGATTGACTTTTTATCAGAGCCCCTCTCTGAATATTAATGATGCATTTTGCGTAACGAGAAAAAACAACACTTGCCGAAATTAGCCTAGGTGGCATTTTCATGTTCTCGGTTAATTTGAAGGACGCGTTGAAATCGTCAACCACCCGCCCTTTTTTGCGCCCCCCCCCCCCGCAGGCACATTTCTCCGCCCTGGCAACGTTTCAAGCAGGAAGGCACTCGCGCGGCGTTGGTTTGTGCGGTTAGCACGCGTTCAGGAAGCCAAGCGCGCCCGGGAGCCAAGGTCGGGAGAGGGAGGACGGACAAACCCCGAGTAATTGCCGTGGACTAACATTTCACGAGGTTCTTTGGTTCGGGGCGGAATTTGTCTCCGCAGTCGAGCCGTGTGCTTCGCGATCCGAATCCGCATGGATCGTTGAAAGCTATTTTGGATGAACGCCGCTGCGGTGGGCGCGCTTGCATATGTTTGTGTGTGTTTTGTTGGACCCGCCCTGAGCAGGAGCAGTGCTCATCGCTGAGAGACTTCTGCCGGCCGTGTTTGCGTCCTCCTCACTGTCTATGGTGTCGGGCGATTTGCAATCGTTTGTTATTGCCACACTGGTCAAGGGATGGCGGGGGATCGGAGAAGGAGGGTCGCTTCAGGGGACCCGGGGGAGGAGAAGGTGAGGAATGGGAAGGAGTTAAAAGGGTTTGGGGGAGGAGGAAAACGTGAACTCTCTGGACGAGATCAAAGGGACCCCTTATACAAACCAGGTGTTCGAGAGCTGTTCCCCATCCCCCACTACAATTCACACAGGACTCTGGTGGCTACTGAATTTTTTTTCTTGCGACTGCTCCCGACAATCCTTGCTCTCCTCCTTCCTGTTACCCTCGTCTCCCCCGCAGGATCTCCCAGGAAATATAAACAAAAACGAGCGTCAGACGCCCCGCGACTGACGATGAATCCGTCACCAATCAAAACCGTGAATACGCCCTTCAAGGGTGGATTATATGAAGGGAATTCATTTTTCGAGCGCTTTAGGGTACGTCATAAAATCGTCCATGTCATGCCTTTTTTGAAAGCAATTCCTACAAGGTTTGCATAAAAAGTATCGATAACATTTTTTCTGACGTGTGCGTGAAGTGCTGAATTCATATTATCGGTTAAGTGTGCGAATTATCGCAGATTGTATTGGCATGGATAAGGTGACGGTGCTCACCATTATTTCTTTAAAATTTGGTGATGCGAAAGATCTGCGTTAAACTGCCTCGAAGGTCTTCACGGACGACCAAGAGCAGAGTCGAATGTCTGCTTGCGAAAACCTTCAGCAATGGTTTCGCGACGATTCCCCAACCCCCTTATAGTCCCGACTTGGCACCAGCAGACTACCTATTATTCCCAAAAGTGATATTCTCCCTTAGAGGATACCACAATGGAACCCTAAGTGCCTTCAAAGAAATTTGCACTTAATTGCATTTAAAGAAGCTTGTACTTGCACTAAGTTTGTTTAAGGGCCTTCCGGAATCCACCAATCAGGGAGCCTTCGAGTCGTGGAAAAGCCGCTGGCAAAGGTGTGTAGACACTCAAGGAATGTACTTTGAAAAAGTTTGAGCCATTGTAGCAATATCTGAAACAAATTTTTTCCCCGAATATTTGCCCGATATATTTTAAAGAAACAATGTATATCAAAACCATGGAAGCTAAATTATATTAAATATTGATTTCCATGGAAGGATGAAATGATTATCCAGCACCGATTGCCCCAAGCTTAATCCTCCCTCAACCACTGCACTCCATATCAGATCCTCATCAATCCGTGGGAGCAGATTTGAGCAAAATTCTTTAAAACGCAAAGTCATTTATTCATTAAAAACTTAAGAAGGTTGCGTGACAGGTCTCTGTGGTGTTCAAATTGGTTTTGATGAAGGTAGCTTGACAGGGAAAGGAGCTGGCACCCCCACCCCAACCGTACCCTAATGTGTGAATTTCACCCGCTGTTGGACTTGGTCCTGGGCTAGCTCTACCCTCGCCTATCAAACCGACCTTCGGGCTGATAACTGTGGTGGAAGGTAAGAGTTTCGCGGTAGCGACCAGTTACTTCCATTGTGACCTTTACTGTGTTAAATGTTTGCAGCTCTAGGAGAGAATTCAGTATTTTCTTCCTCGATTTTCTCTGAGTCGTCAAAGGCTTAAGGCGTAACACACTTTCCGTCTCATGAGGGAACACGCACGTGAAAACAAAGTACGGTTGTGTCGAACTACTGGTATTACCACTTATTCTCCTTGAGTAATAATAACACAAACAATAATAGCATTAATAGTAATAATGTAATTTCATTTCGTTTTGATAATTACATTGTTTACTATTATACAAGATCCCGACATGCGTCTTATAGCAAAGAGAAAAAAATGAAAATTTTCAATATTTATCCTCTAGCTCTTGAGTAGCAGTTGAAAAATTATTGTATTTTACTTCAATTTATAGAAAAATAATTTACCTGCAATGAAACTTGGCTATAGCATTGACTCCAAGCGAGCGAAAAGCGGAATGGACGTTCGGACGAATATCGCTCAATCAATCGTTGCCAGTCCGAGCGTCGTTTTTACTTGGCTAGCTGTTTCTCCATTGGCTATTTTTGTACAGAAAAATCCTTTTATTTTGATTCGCCTACGAAAAAACCCTCGCTCAAAAGAATGAAGAAAAAGATCAAGCAAACTCGGGAATAAAAAAGATTGCAGTTATTATGATCGAACTCAATTAGCTCAGACTGTAAAATATCCTAAGAAAATACGTTTCTATGGCCGATTCCATGAGAATATTTCTGACTGCTTTTACCAATAAATGCTTCAAATAAATGTTTGATATTACTTAAGTGGGAGAGAATTACATATAAAAGGCTTTTTCTTCCAGGAAATATTGCATTTCATTTTTCTGTGGATGATTCCTTTCAAGATATTTGATTCACGTTTAGTTCACTGGTAGTTGGAATGTTTCACGTGTATCCGCAATATTTTTTGCATGGTATAAGGACAGTATTGTCCTTCTAGAAGTCCATCGATTTTCCAGTAAAGTAAATGTCACAAATACCTCTGTCTTTTCTCGAGAATTTTTAGTTAACTCGGAAGACTCATCATCAATGCCGAGGCCATTCATTATTCGTGCGCAGGTCTTTTTCTCTTGCATTGGATTCCGATCTCGGAGGAATATCGTATTTATTGCTCTCGTCAATATCTTTTTCCTGGCCAACTATTTTTGCAGCGAAAACCCTTCCATTGCAAAATTGCTCTAAATATGTGTACTAAACTTCTCTTCAATTTAATCCAAACCTCTTTCCATCATCTCACATCTTCAATTAAAATTTCCTTGCTGGTGTCCTGAATTTGAAAGCACTGTACGCTCTTCCTCGAGGCGTTCCTTGCAATCATTAGATTTAGTGAATCTTTTCCATGCACCAAAGGGTTTGTACAACTTAATGAATATATATATATATATATATATATATATATATATATATATATATATATATACACACACACACACATATATATGTATATATATATACATATATATATATGTGTGTGTATATATATATATATACATATATATATATATATATATATATATATATATATATATATATATATATATATGATTTCGTCGACGTAACACGGAAGTGTTGAATAATAAATTGGACAGCAACAAACAATATAGAAACATATAAAAAGATCACTCACACGTTATTTCTTGATCATTTCGACGGAATTCTGCTCCGTCTTCATCGGAAGATATAGAAGTAATGACTGCTAAAATAGTAGGGGTGAGGGGTGCGAGAGAAAGGGAAGGGGGCTAGGGGAAGGAAGGAACGGGAGGCGGAGGAGGGGTGAGAGGAATGGTTGGGGAAGAGGAAAGGGAGAGGAGAGGCTAGAGTGGAGCGGAGATAGGAAAGGAGGGAGAGGGAGGAGATGGAATTGACACAAAATCGGAAAAGAAAACAATCTGCTCACCGCAATCATTGCAACATCGGATACCCAGGTTTCAACTTAAAAAGTCATGATCAAGACCCTGCAAGTCGAAACAAAGGCCACGCACACCAAAACTCATGCGGGAAAACAAACTATTCAACTCTCCGATATGCATCGCTTCCACAAAGTGACAATTCAGGCCATCCCCATCAGTGAACGACAGTGAGGTCCGGATGCTGATAGGCCATACAGAGCCAAATGAATGCCATTTCAAGAGTTTTTAATTCTCTAGGGTTATCGGATGTGGGAAGGGACGCTAGGACGGAAACATTGTAGCACTGGTTGAAAGTGGTTTTATGTTGGGAAGCATGTTTAGGGATGGGGAGACCCGCGGACGGGGAGGAGGGATTGCACGAGGCACGGTGGTTATTAATCCTAAGGTTCAGGGGTGTGGAACATTGGCCTATGTAAAAGGCCGGGCAGAGTTTACAGGTCAGAGGATAAACAACATTCTTGGAAGTGCAAGAGGAGTGGGGGAAGGGCGGGAGAGAGTGAAATGGTGGGATGGAGTGGGGATGGAGTGGTGAAAATAGGGCAGGTTTTACATCATGCTCGATGACATGGAGTGGGTATGGCTCTGGGGGTGTGAGGGGATTTTAAGAGCGGGTTGGTGGATTTGAGGATATCTGATAGGTTGGCGGGACGTTTGAAGGTGACAGAGGGGCATTTGGGAAGAAGGTTGGAGGAAAAGTTGTGATTTTTGAGGATGGGGAACAGGTCTTTGAGGATGAATTTCAGGTACTGAATGCCTGGGAAGTAGGCCAGCCTGGGAAGTTATGTATGTTGTATGTATGTTGTATGTTATGTATGTACATGTAGTTAGTGGAGCGTTGCTCTGCCTTTCAATCCTTGTGTTTTCTCAACTTTCACTCAGAGATTGAACAGCTGGTATCTTCTCTTTGCGGGTAATTAGAGGTTAATTTATTTGCTGGCTCCCCAAGCCACGATGTCCTCGTAGGTTTTCATATCATATAATAAGAACATCTAAAACAAAGATCGACCCTAACAACTTCCGCACAGGGTCACGGGAACAGTGACCAAGAGATCAGGAAGATCTCTCATCAAATACCTGGCTGCCAAATATCTCTGGCTCTTTAACGTCCTCCATGGTGCATCACGTGGAGTATTATCTTAAGCATCAGCATATCCTATTGAAGTTTAAAAAAATATCCCGACTTGTTGCACAGGCAGTTGGTTCAAAACACCTATTAATGTAGGGAGTAAAGATGCCAATATTGTTGCTGATGGCATAATTTCATTCGGGATAATGGGCAGCCATTGCTGTTTTAATTCTGATTATTTTTCAAATAAAACAGTCAAAATATCTTCTCAAAAATATTGTCTGACCTAATCGATTAATAAATATTATGATTTACCACATCGAATGCTTTAGCAACGTTTATCACAACAGCATCTACTTGCTCCTTATAGTCATAAGTATTGACTAGATCTTGATATAACCCAATCATTTGAGTGTCACAGGAGTAATCCTTCCTACACCAATGACTGGGACTTATCCAACGGACTTTTTGCATATCCGCCTCTATTAATCCATTATTATTCTTTCAAAAACTTTACAGAATATAGTATTCAGGTATATTAGTCCATAATTCTCTACCACCACGACGTTTCCACTTTTAAAAATTGAAACTACAAATGACTATCGCCGAATCACCTGGGATATCTTTGTTCCATATTAAAGCATCAAATAGCCGAAATATGTATGGTATGATTTCTCTATCCACCATCTTCAACATTTCCACTGGTATGACGTCTATTTCATTCGTTTTATTATTTTTAACACTTTTGAGTCTCCAATAGATATTGTTGAAGGATATGCTAAGCACAGGATATTTATGTGTCCCTTGATAAGTCATGAATTGACTTCTCATTGCCCCGTTTACAATTTGGTTCAGGTTAAATGTATTGTGTGTGTATATACATGAATATGTGTTTATATATATCTATGTATATATATGTATATATGGATATTTGTGCATATATACGTATGTATGCGTGTGTGTGTATATATATAATTATATATGCGGGTCGTGGTAGGCCAGTGGGTAGGGCGTTGGACTGCCTACCGGAGGGTCCCGGGCTCGAATCACGGGTAAGGCAATCTGGTCAACTGAAGCTCCACCCAAGCTATGTGATTTTTCGGGTACCAGATCTTCCTGGGAAACCATAACCGGCACCGGGAAAGGAACTGGCCCCCCTACCCTGATGTGTGAATTTCACACGCCGTATAGGGCTTAGTACAGGTTGAACTCTACCATCACCTACTAAACCGACCTTCGGGTTAATTACTGTGTTTATGGTTATATATATAACATATACATATACACACACACACTACTATATATCTACACTACACACATACTATATATCTTCATCGGAAGATAGAGAAGTAAAGCAAAGTAAAAACATATATATATATATATATATATATATATATATATATATATATATATATATATATATATATATATATATATATATATGTAATTTTTTACTTTGCTTTACTTCTCTATCTTCCGATGAAGATATATAGTATGTATATATACATAAACATATATATATATATGCATATATATATATATATATTTTAAAGTTAATCTACCGGTTAAGGTAGGTTTTTGGATGGACACAACTACCAAACAAACATTTTATTATTCCTAACAAAACAAAAAATCCATCATCCTACTCTATATCAGGTCCCTCTTCATCTCTGAGTACTTTCTTCCTCCCTTCATTCCGTCCAACATCCCTATCCTGTTCCTTCCCTTTCCTCGTTTGCTTAACACTCTCCCCTCAATTACAGTCTTCAACATCCCGCTGCCGGTCAATACCCCCTTCAGCCACTTTTCCTGCCTCCATAGGATTGCTCCCAACAAACCCCTCTCTTCGCCCACCATACCAAGTACTTCCTCATTTGTTTTCTTCTCTGTCCATTTCAACTTCTCCATTCTTCTCCACACCCACATTTCAAAAGCCTCAAGTCTAAGTCTATCCTCCTGCTTCAATGACCACGTTTCCGCGCCGTACATAGCTACGCTCCAAATTAAAGTTTTCACGAGTCTTTTCATAACATCCTTACTCAACGTCCCCGTCATTAATTCCCTCCTCCTTGTGAAAGCCTCTTTGCCTAGCGCAATTCTTCGCCTTACGTCCCTACTACTTTGACCGTGTTGGTCCAAAACACTACCAAGATACGTAAACTGTTCTACCTGCTCTAGTTTTTGCCCTCCTACTTTAATGTTAAGCTTGGCCTTTTTCTTTCTAGAAAATCGAATAACCTTTGTGTTATTAATATTGATTCTCATCCCATACCTGTCGCACTGAATTTCCAAATCACTCAGCAATGCTTGCAGCCCCTTGGCTGACTGACAAACTAAAGCTTGGTCATCAGCAAACCTAACTGACTTTATGAATTCCCCGCCCACCCTCATTCCTACCTCCAGTTCTTCCCATGCCTCTTTGATCATTTCCTCTGCATACAGGTTGAACAGCAACGGTGATAATGGGCAACCCTGCCTTACACCCCTTCCTAACACTGCCCATCCGGACTCCCCGTTTCCCACTCGTACCTGAGCAGTCTGAGACATGTACAGGTTGCGGATTAGCCTCCTTTCCCTCCAATCTATTCCTATTTTCTGCAACATACTCATTAGTTTTTCCCAATTCACTCTATCACACGCTTTTTCGAAATCTACGAAACAGGCAAATACCTCCTGGTTGTGTTCTATATTCCTCTCGATTAATAATCTCATTACTGCAATGGCATCACGCGTACCTCTCCCCTTCCTAAACCCAAACTGATCATCCCCTAAGTAATTATTGCCCTAGTCTCTATCCTTTTGTTTATGATCCTGAGAACAACTTTAGCTGCGTGGGATAACAAACTAATTGTCCTATAGTCCTCACATGACGTTGCCTTTACCTTTTTCGGAATAGGAACTAAAACTTATCTCACAAAGCCTTCCGGCCAGATTCCCTCCTCATAAATACTACGGATCAGCCCATATAGCCTCTTCCTCCCACATTTTCCTAAGCATTTTAAAAGTTCCACGGGAATGTTATCTACCCCCACGGCCTTATTTAGTTTCATCTCCCTTAAAGCCCTTTCTATCTCATTGTCTAGTATGCCTGGACCTAAGCTGTCTTCCTCTACGTCATTTTCTTTTTCAATGTCTAACTTTGTTGGTCTGAGTTCTTTACTATACAGTTCTTCTATATACTCCTTCCATCTCTCTTGCATCTTTCCTGGGTCAACTATTACCTTAACCGCATTATCTCTAACTGTTAGCATAGCTCTTCCTTTCTTACTTCCCGATAACGATTTAACTTTGCTGTACAGCGCACCGATTTCACCCTTCCTCTGCAGACTTTCCATATCCTCGCACTGCGTCTTCCACAATGCTTCCTTTGCTTTTTTTGTTGCCCGCCTCAATTTATTGTTTAATTCTTTGTACTTCATTTTGCCTAACTCTATATTTACATTCTTCCATTTCCGCCGCTCATCCATCTTTGTAATCATCTCATCCGTGATCCATGGTTTCCTAGTCCTTTTAGCGTTAACGGTTCCAATAGTGTCTTTTGCGGCTTTAGACAACCCTTTCTTGATCATTTATCATTTTTCTTCGATAGTACTTAGCTCTTTACCATCCTCCATGATTTCCTCTACCGCCTGTTTGTATTCCGTCCTTTTCAAACCATTTAATGCTCCTAAATTCCATTTTCTAACTCGCCGCCCCTGCCTTATCTTTTTGAAACGTACGCTACATTTCATAACTAAATTGTGGCCTGAGACCGCATCCGCTCCCGGGAAGCTGTGGGAATTTATCACATTGTTCCTAAATCTGTGTCTAACCAGGATATAATCTAGCTGATATCTTCCTGAGTCACCTGGAATTTTCCATGTATACCTGCGTCTTTTGTGGTGTGTAAACCAAGTTTTGGTGATGACTAACTCATCTCCTGCAGAACTCAACTGCTTTCTCCCCGCGGTCATTCCTCGGGCCTAAACCGTAGTCCCCCACCTCATCACCATCTCTTCCTTCGCCTACCGTCGCATTCCAATCCCCCATCACTATCAAATGTTTCCCCGCAGGAACACACGCGATCATGTCCTCTAACTGATCGTATATCCTATCGACCTCTTCTTCCTTATGGTTGCTCGGTGGCATGTATACCTGAATAATAAGTAAGTTCGTCGGTTCTGCTTTTATCTCCACTAGTAGTATTCTATTCGTTACCTGCTCTATGTTGGCTACGCTTCTTCCTACCTCTTCATTTAATACTATGGCAACCCCTCGTTGGCTCTCGTCCCCAATGCTGTATATTATTCTATACTTATCGCTCCAGTAATCCCCGCTATCTTTCCATCTCACCTCGCATAGAGCTAAAATATCTATAATTCCCCTTTCCATCTCTCGCTTAACATTCTCCAATTTCCCTGTCCTCATCATTGTCCCAATATTCCAGGTTCCTATTCTAACTAATGTGGTATTCTTCTCCTGCGTCTTCTGTCCTGCTGCTGCTGGTTTTCCCCTGCAAGGGTTTCGTGGGATGACGACCGCGGAAGCCTTGCCTCCCCCGCTGCCGGGCACGACACACGGCCGATTGGGCCGAGCCCCGTGGTTGCCAGGACTCAAAATATCTCTATCGTCCATCATATTTTTCTTGGGAGTGATAATTGAGGCGGTTTCCCGTTGCCTTCCTCAATAGTGCTTTTAACGTGACACCATCCCTTACTGGCCGCCCCACTGGGGTCAGACGCCATGCAGCCGCCTCACTGAGGAACGGACGCTGCGTGGACTACCTTTCGTCTGGCTCCTAACCTTCGACCTATCTGGCATGGGTGACCCTACCAGGAGCAATTTTTTATTACTCCCGCCAGCACAGCTCTAGGGGTCATCGGAACGCACAAGTCCTTCCACCACGTCAAGGTTGTAGTCCGGGGAGGGGATATATAGATATATATATTATATATATATATATATATATATATATATATATATATATATATATATATATATATACCTGTATATACACACACACACACATCAAACACGAAATCCCGCCATATGGCGAACAAATATTTATTCACATGGAAATGGATATAGGGGAAGGGTATAGGAACCCATATAAAGGACGAACACAGGAGAGGTGGGGTGGGAGAAATCGAGCAGATCACAAGTATAAAAATATTTCCTTGAACGGAACGTGAACACCGGATCTTTCGACTTCCCGGGCCGATGCTCTAGAGGAAAGGTAGGCGTGACAATTTGAAAAAAATTCGATTTTTTAAAGCGCGTCCGTCGTTGTTTGGCAATAATATCGTAATTTTTAAAATATGGTAATTTAATAAAATTTAGCTCGCTGGATTAACTAGTTGAGTCGCAAGTTTTCAAGCTAACCCAAGATTATGTTTCTTAAATTGGTTGAGACCCTATATTTCGTTCCCTATATTGGTTCAGTCAACCCTTGTGCCACATGTTGACAAATCAGGAATAGATAATTAGGGTTATATTGGCCACCAGATTGTTCGGGAGAGCAATAGAAAAAAAGGAAAATTTGAATATTTCAAGTAAAACATTGTGGAATGTCGAGTATAAAGGCATTATGCATCTTAAAAAAATCTCTGGTGAATCATGCGTTTCTGATGACGATACCGTAATTTGAGAACGCACCGATGAATTATCATTGAAGATGTAAAATCGCAGCTTACCATCGCGCCAAGAAAGGGTATTTTTTTCGCAAAATCGACAATTCGGCTTCGAATAAATAGCAAGAAGCGAACAAAATAGATCCTCTCTCAAATGTGCCCGTTTAGTTTGGTTACCTCGGGGTCAGCCAGCGTCATTGGGTCGGCCTCCCTTTCGTCGGAGCTTCCATCAAAATCAATCCGGCTCGACGTGGATTTTGAAAGGAGGGTTTGAAAGGGAGGACTGCTCGCCTCGCTCGAAGCCCTGCAGCGCTTGAAATCACGCATTCATCGCATCGAGGGTAAAAGGGTCCTTTTCCCTTCTGCCGCTTAAGGGTTACCGCGGTTGTAAATCAGATGTGTAGTCAGAAAATTTCAAATATCCTACATTAACGTGTTTTTTGTGTGTATGTATGTGTGTGTGTGTATATATATATATATATATATATATATATATATTAATATATATATATATATATATATATATATATATATATATATATTAATATATATATATATATATATATATATATATATATATATAAATAATGGGACGGCACAATAGAACACAAATAGAATACCAACATTTAAAAGGATACTCACACGGTAAATTGTTCGAGCTATTCTATTTGTGTTTTATTGTGCTGCTCGTGTGAGTTTTTCCGTATAATTTATATATATATATATACACACACACGAGGGTCATCCGGAAAGTAGTACCCGTTCGTGAAATAAAGACACAAAAGTAAATATTAACAAACATAAAAAAATTTATTTGAAAGAGGATACTTTAAACTACTTCTCAACATAATCTCCAAGCAAATTAAGGCATTTGTCATAACGTGTGACAAGTTTCTGTATTCCTGCTGCATAGTCCTTCGCCGCCAGCTCATTGAGATACGCGAGGGACCCATCTTGCACAAAGTTTTGCATAATGCAGATGGTGTTTAACAATTTCATGAACAATTGTTCGAGAAACATTGGGAAAATGCTCACAGATGTCATCAATTGTGACGCGCCGATCGTTCCTCACGAATTCGTCAACTGAGCTCACCAGTTGGTCTGTAATGACAGACGGTCTCTCCGAACGCTCATCGTCGTGTGTGTTCCCCCTCCCCATGTTGAAGTTGCGACACCACCGCCGAACAGACGACTCGTCCATTACATTGTCTCCATACACCTCCTTTAATTGGCGATGAATATCACATGGGCGAACGTTTCTTGCATTGAGGAATTTAATCACTGCCCTCACTTCACAACTGGCGGCGTTCTCAATTTTTTTAAACATTGTAAACAATCACAGAAACAACACAGGCAATGCTAGCGTCACGCAACTTGGCTCAGAGAAGGCAGACAAGCCACTGAAGCTATCTGACCTCGTCCAGCGGCTACTCGCGTCGTCAGCACTTCATGCGGCACGAACGGGTACTACTTTCCGGATGACCCTCGTATATATACATTATATATATTCATACATATATATATATATATATATATATTTCCCAAAGTTGTATGATGTGCTGAGCGAGCGGCAGAGGTGAAAGGGCGGAGGCGAGTTGAAAAGGGAATTGAAAAGGAAACGAAGGAACTTGAGGATATAACAGTAAATCATGGCCTTTCAAAGTATCTTTACCTGTTGTCTGTTAGTTTTCACGCCAATTCTATATATTTCATTGGCTAAATTATCTTATCCTCGTCTTGGTAACGGGAAAAGTTAGGCGTTTCAAAATATGCTCTCTAGGGTGACTATTTATTCATTTGCATTACTTCAACCCCATTCTAATGTACTAATTTAAGCGATTCGAAATGAAAAAAATATATTGATGTGTCCTAGGTCGGCAATCATTTTTTTATTCCGGTGAAGTCAAAGTTGGGCGACCGAAGCCCTGATCCAGAGGAAAACTTGTGATGACTTTGTCGAAACGTGAGCGCGGAAGACACAGACTTAAAATCTTTTCTATGGATAGCACTTTTCTAGAGATTGAGCACTCATGAAGTTTATCGATGGTCGGAGGCGATGGGAATTGGTTGCAACCAAATCACGATAAGTATAAAATGAATGATAGACGGAGTCAAAAATGAAGGAGGACTTTCGAAGAGCGGGTGAAGAGAAAGGATTATGTGAAGCTCTTTGAAGGAGGAGAGGAATATTAATTGGACGCATCCTGAGGCAAAATAGCTGACTGATGACCATAAGTGAAGAAACATAGTCGTAGAGGGGGTGAATTGAAGAGGAAGGACACGAATAAACTATAAGAAACAAGAAGTGAAAAATATTGGTGAAATGAGCTATGAGAGACTGAAGAGATTGGTAGGACACAGTAGAGTTTGGACAGCTGCTACAAACTAATCCTCGGGTTCATAATTTCGCCCGAGATGATGATTTCGTTTCACCCTTAGTATATTAATATTCTTCTGACTTTCCTTTCTTTGCCTTCAAGAACAATTTGATCAGAAAACTGATTTATGAGACATTTCTATTCTATTCGTTTACTGCCAACTCACTCTAACATATTTCGTTAAATATCCCACTTTTGCGTCTAACAACCCGTTAACCTATTTGCTCCTCAAACTTAAGGTGGTGTCATTAACATTCTAAGGTTCGCTCTACCGTCTTCCTAGCATCAAGTAGGTCTCAGGATGTGTCCAATCCATCTGGATTTTCTTTGATTGTAAAGATACTCACCATTGAATCGAAATTTCTGGCACTATTATGATTAATTAATTTTTTTCTGGTCACATAACTACTGAGCTTGAGGTGGTAAGTTCTCTTCCTCTCCACAATACCCAAATATCTATATTGGCTTACCTTAGCATCGAAACCTGCCAAAACTTCGGTATTGAAGGAAGAACCTACCTACCTGACTCATATTAGTCAGACCTGTAATAAACTGAGTAAAGCTGTTTATATGTTAAGAAAGCTCAACTTTCTCATTTCCAATGGGTATCGTTTAACACTTTTCCATACCTTCTTTCAATGTCATTTGAATTATGGTGATGAGTTATGGGGTCATTCCCAACATGTTAAACACATTTTGCTACTACAAGAGAGAGCTATTCGCTCTCTTCCTAACATACCACCACGTGATTCCTGCAAATATTTTTTATTAGGTATGGAATCATGACTGTATTTAGTTTATATATATCTTGAAGGCTCTGATTCATGTGAAAGTTAATCTAGAAACTTACCAATTAAAATCTAATATCTATGACTACACCAAAAGAGGAAAATCAAATCTAAATACTACTTATTGTAGATTATCATTAACTTACAACACATTTCATAATATGAACATACGACTGTAACTATCTGCCTACTCAGTTGAAATCAGACTATATCCAGAGTTTCAAGAACAGGGTATATACCTGGTTACTTGCTCATCCACTTTACTCATTGGATGAATTCTTTTGTGATAATCTTAATAGCATTTAAGAACACATTTTTATATGTTATATAATATTTATATTGACGGCATTTAATATGGTTGTAACATTTTTCAAAATGAATAAAGTATTATTATTATTATCATGACGGGAATTATTTTCCACTTTATTCCCATCTGAGAGGCTTACAAGCATCCTAACCCCTTGGATATGTAAATATGTAGCTCGGCTTCCTCCAAAGGTTATATAGAGTCATGCTCACAACCTCAAATCATCATTAATTTGTATCAAAAGACCTTTCCCACCACAGCCTCAGTATTATGATATAAATTTGCCCAATTTAAAAAGCTCTTCGCAGAGAAACTTAGCGGAATTCCTTCTTCATATTGGTCGAAAAAGGCAATTCCATAATAAATTTTATTTAGACGCGTCCACGGTGTACGAGGTTATCATAATCAAAACGAGAAAATTTGGCTTTTTTGCTTTATTCTCTTTTAATCTCTAGTACTTCGGATCGAGGCAAAATTTATATAGCCTGCTACCTCAGACTTCGGAACATGGAAGTTTTATATTTATTGAAAAAAGAACAATTGTACTATTCAATGAAAAAAGGTTTTTTAATGATACGATGTGGTTCATTGATTTTCACCTCCATTGGTATGAAATGTCGAAACATTTAGTTGGGGTGTGTATAGTGTTGGGTTATACACGATAGGATGAAAAGGGGAAATACAAATTTTGGGAACAAAATGCTGTCGTGCATTTAATATTGGGAATATTTTGATAAGCTAGCAAAAAAATAGGATTTATTCAAAGTGTAAAAGGGAAATATGATGATAAGGCTAAAGAGAAAATGTTTTCTTTCGCTAGTTAGACCTCATTATTTAGAATATGCTGCTTGTATATAGGATTCTCACGATGTTGGATAGATTGCCGAATTAGATATCGAGTGGCGTAGAGGAAACAACGTAGCCATGGTAAACTTAATATCGTATCAAAATTATTAGAGGAACTAGGTCAGGAATCACTCACGGATCAAAGACTAAATTACAGATTTAATCTCTTGAATAAGCGGGAAGCAGTTATCTTAAGCGATGTTGTTGAAAATTTAGTTTGGTCACCAACTAACTACAGTAACAGAGATTATGACAATAAGATAGGAAAATGGTGGTTTTCTCTTTTCTTTTAGATTTAGATACCTCAGTGCATTTTTTTATCCGAAATTATCATTGTATACATCATTTAAATTATTTTACTTATTTAATGTAATTAACAATCTAAAAAAACTTGATTTTTGATGTTTTATTGTCTAATGTTTAATCACTCCCTGCCACACACCCTATGGGTAACTTGATGGGTACTATGTAGATGTAGACATGCTTTGAAAAGAATGTCGTCCACCTTTGTGTTGCTCCGTCCTCACATCCTTTGTCCATATATTCCTACCGAGTTCTTCTTCAATCATTGTACTGTCATTTCCAAAAGTCTGTATGCAGTCACCGCAGCGTCGACAATGGAGAAAGGTGAAGGCCTTCGTTCAGTTGTCATTCCTGTGGCTGGCAGGCACTTGGGCTGCGTTAGTTTAACGTTCCTCTGTGAGGAGACCGCTCGGTGAGGAGTGTCCTCTAGTCATTGAATACTAACAAACTTTTTCGGCTTCCCACAATTCACGGCGCCACGGTGACTAAGCATTGACTTTTGTAAATGATAGCAAGTGAAGGTGCCGTGTAAAACGTTGACACGTGTCGTACCATTCAAACATATTTTCTGTGAAATATCAAGATTGGTGTTTTTCGATGAACACCAAAAATTACATCGACTCACTATATGCTCTTAAGGAAAACTTTGGGAGACTATTTTGGAATATTAAGCTCTTTTTTGTGTGTTGGCTATGTGTGCATGTAATATGACGGATGGGCCTCACACACACACCCACGGAAGGGCATATTCCATATTCAGGACCGGCTTATTACACTTAGCGTACAAAGCCTTGAACGGGGTGGCCGAAAGTTGTTATAGTTGTTTTATCGCACACGTCTTAAAAGTTTGTTGAAACGTATTATTTTATCATTCTTCATACTTCTATTAAGACGCTTACTATCTCCTCTGCGTTACAAAATAATTGTTAAACAATATACATACGTGTATAATGCTTTTTAAATAATTATGATCAGAAACATATATATATATATATATATATATATATATATATATATATATATATATATATATATATGTCGAGTCCCGGGTAAGGCACTCTGGGCACCTGCAGCTCCATCCACCCAAGCTATGTGATTTTTCGGATATCAGATCTTCCTGGGAAACCATAACCGGCACAGGGAAAGAAATGGTCCCCTGCCCTGATGTGTGAATTTCACATGCCGTCGGGCTTAGTACTGATATAAATAAATATATATATATATATATATATATTTATTAATGTATATTTATAAACATGAACGCGTAAAAATGATAAAGATGTTGAATATAAGAGGTACCGTAACAGACGTGGCCATCAATGCAACAATTCCAGAGCGTAAAAATCATTCGCCTTGACTGGGACTCGAACCCAGATCCCTCAATATCCGGTCGTTTAAGCTACCGAGGCCGAGGTTCGAGTCCCAGTCAAGGCGAATGATTTTTACGCTCTGGAATTGTTGCATTGAAATGCACATTAGCGGATGACTCCGTTAAAAGTTACTGTTGCGGCATCTCCCGCAGTTTCTTTGGAATTTGTCAAAGGGAAAACACCATAAGTGTTTAAAGTTGGCTTTAACCTCGTGGACAGTGGCGCCTCGCGCACGACTACGAATGCATGTGACATTGTATGTACGGTATTTCGTCATAACATCTAGTTCCTTTAAAAGCCCCAAAATTTCAGAGTTTAAGAGGACGCCTCGGTAGCTTAAGTGGCTAAAGCACTCGACCGGATATTGAGGGATCTGGGTTCGAGTCCCAGTCAAGGCGAATGATTTTTACGCTCTGGAATTGTTGCATTGAAATGCACATTAGCGGATGACTCCGTTAAAAGTTACTGTTGCGGCATCTCCCGCAGTTTCTTTGGAATTTGTAGACGTGGCCATGTTTATTATAAGTATCGCCTGTGTCGTATTCACTGTCTTATGACAATGTATTTACGATGTCTACGGACGTCGCTACGACATGCCTAATTTCATTTCAGTGATTCCATTTATATTCATAGAAGTCAGTAGTCACCATACAACTTAATGTTATATTAATTAGGTACCCGAAGACAGGTGTAGTTTTTTATTGATAAATAATAAATGGAAAACCCATTACTGAAATATACATTGACAACACTGGCTTTAGTGTGACACTGGGCATATTAGCCTGCGTCTTTAAATCATCAATCATGGGATTTATGATTTATGAGGCCTTCCGTTTATGAATTCGAACATTGATCAAGATGTATTTTCCAAAAACGTGTCTGTTTTCTCTATAGGTTATGCTTAGGGCGTATTACGTTCGTTTGTTTCATTCTCCTCCCCTGGTATCGTTTCCCTACTTCTCTTTGCTCCGCGTTACCATTATTGGGCTCACGATTATGTTACGTTGAGCCAACATACAATAATCCCTTTGTGGGGATATTGTTCTCCCTACCTAAACTTTCAATGCAGGTGCTCTTTGACTTTCCACCCTAGGGCTCTCTAATCGCTAGGGAGCTGGAACATATTGAACTGCGCGTGAGGGGGATAAAGGACTTGGAAGGAAAATAACTCCTTCCTTTTTTTTAAATTTCGAACCAAACCGCTCAGTATTCGTTTAAGTCCAATGTGTCAAACTAAACTAAGCATTTAGTATGTTATGTGTTTGTATTTTTGCTTTGTAATCGGTTTGTGTCAATATTATCCGTAATGAATGTGTTTTTTTTCTCTGTGAGTGGAAACAATTAATTCATTCCGCTCGAATTTTAATGCTTGGATCAGAGAAATGCTGGGAGGGAATAGGCTGGTTCTGGCACATTTTATTTTCATTATTTTTAAGTATTTATTCCAGAATTTTATTTGCCTAGAAAAAAATTGGACCCACTCCACTTCTATTTAGAGTTCGTTGCATTGTTAATTTCGAAGAAAAATTAACCGTCTTTCCTGAATGGCTAAAAAACTCTCGATGGCTACGCGCCATAAATCCAAGGAATGGCGCCCCCCCCCCCAAATAACCCAATTCCGACAAATTTAAGGAAATTAAACCACCTTCCGAACCAAACATATATCCGCTCGCTTTAAAATGTGGCCGATGGATTCGTTTCGTGGACCCTTCGTATTTACTTACACATAAGAAAAAAATCTTGTAAAAGACCAGATTTTGGAGTCCAGAGCTTTCATTTTGGATGGGAGAGTTACGTACATTTAAGGGGGGAGAGGTGGGTTTTGGGGCAGGAAAGAATAAAAGCCCTTTCTTTCCTCCGTCTTTCCTTCTCTGTGATTACGGGAGACTCCGAGTTTCCGAAGCAACCCCCTTTCCTACTCCGCAACCACTCCCATTGTTTCCTCGCCACCCTCCCGGCCCCAACTCACGCGCCTTAAGGTCGGTTGTCAAGATAAATAAATATGCGCATCTGGGTGCGCAACCGCGACAGAAAGGGAAGCTGCGACGACGCGAATTGGTCTACAAAGATATTTCGTACATCCCTCCTCGGATTGGACTCCGGAGAGATTTCTCGTGGCATTCGTATCCGGAGAAGGTGGGATAAAGAATTTAAAAAAAAACAGAAGTATAAGGGGGCGGGACGCCGTGATCCGGAAGACAGGGTTTGGAGAGGGGGGGAAGGAAGGGGCTGGCCAACGTCCCTCACAAATTGTTGCCGGTGTCGGCCGATAGGGGGGATAGAGCTTTTGTCTGTGTGTGTGAGAGAGAGAGGGGGAGGGAAAGAACAAAGCGAGAGAGAGAGAGGGAGAGAGGAGATGGTGGAGTTTTGAAGGGATGATAAGGCAATCAATCGGAGCGGGGACCGGCGCACAAAAAGCTCACTCCCTCGACGGAAAATGAGGAGAAAAGAGAGAGGAGGTGAAGGCAAAAAAAATATCAAAAATAACACGAAGAGAGATGACTTCCGCCGCGGTGCTTTTGGCGTCTAGAGGTGAGCTCAAACACACAATAATATAATGATGATGTCACCATGATCGGGGGGGGGGAATGAGGGGGGGGGCAGGGGAAGAGTACGACGAAGAGAAAGGTGTCACGTGACGTGAGATGAAAAAAAAGAGTGAAAGAGAGAGGAAGCCCCCTTTCCCCTTTCCCTCCCACCCCCTCCTGCTATATTGCGAGTGACTGGCTTTGGATTCTCGCTTCTATTGCGAATTATCCCCCATGGAAGAGGGAAATGCCGAGAGGGAGAGAGAGAAGGGAACTAAAGGGAGAACTTCTAGGAAGGAGAGGAGGAGGCGAGAGAAGAGCACACTGTAGTATGTGCATTTATGTATGCATGTATATATGTATGTGTATATATTGAACGTCTTTTTTTTCGCATCGTCCTTCCCTGTGATAAATAACCAAATTTTCAGGAAAAAAATCAGCGTTATCACCCTTGCGAGGCCTACTTACCACCTTCCCTCACTCCTCTCAAATAACCCTCCTTTCATCCAGAACACACACATACACACTCGGTGAATACGCTCTCCCTCTCCCTCTATCTCTCTCTCAACCCTCTCCCCCTACCTGCTCCGATCTTTCCCCTTCCCCATTTTACCCCTCACCCCTCCCCGCGAAAGGGAGCACACACCCTTCTGGATCCTTCTCATTTTTCCCCTTCCCCATCTCCACTCTCCCCTCCCCATCCCTTCATAAACCTTTACCCCCTCCCTCACACCCCCTCCGCCAATCTTCCCGCTTCCACCACTCTCTGAAAACATTCCGGCTCCCCCATCTCTTTGGACCCGCCCCTCCCCTCTTCCTTCTCCCCTCCGACTCCCCTTCGACCCGTGGGGCGGGAGGGGGACGACCCACCCCTTTTCAATCCCCCCCACCCTCCGCCCTTCTCTCCTCTCCTCACCATCTCCCCTTTATATGCCTCGCCATCTGCCGGCATAAGGGAGAGCGCTGCGGAATGGAGTGGGCGAGGGAGTGGGGGTGATGGGGGGGATGGAAGGAGGGGTGTTTTAAGGGGTGGGGGTGCGTTGGCGGTGGTGGTGGTGTTGGGGCCCTGGCTATCGATTGCCGCCGAGGGCGCACTCAAGGGTAGGACGAACTGCGAGGGAGCGGAGGGAGAGAGAGAGGGCGGGGAGGGCGGGAAGAGGGGAAGAGTGGGGCGAGGGTTTGTGGGAGGGTTACCACTCTACAGGGGGGGGATGTGAAAAGAGGGTGCGGAGAAGAAGAGGAGACAGAGGGATGGGCGGGTAGAGGGGGGGTTGCAGGAGGGTGCGGGGGGGACTCTCGGAGGGTTAAGGGTGGATGGGTTTTATTTTTTCAGAGTGGAAGAAGAATGCCGGGGAGAGGTGAGCTTGAAAAATAAGGGATAGCTTTCGTTTTTCCACGGGGAAAAATGATCCGACCAGGATGTTCTTTTTTTTACGGGATATCAAAACGTGATTATATTACATAAAGGGACTCCCGGGTGATGGGAGGACGCGGTCAACGAGGCCAATTATCATTTCAAAAGTTGACGAAGAGTAGTAATCTTCTTCTTTTATGACCGGTGGGAAGAGCAGTTGGCTGGTTGGGTGCAAGGAGGTCATCCTGGGGCAAAACCGAACGCCCTTCTGACACGGAACGCTGTCGCGGATCACGTGAGCGACCACCGGGAAGAGACTCGAACCTTTGGTCCGGCCATCCGTAAATAGGTCTTCGAGAAAATATCGATTGGTCGTAAACGCAATCATCAGGGTTCGGCCATCCCACGGATGGTTTGCGGTAGCACTCTGTTCCAATCATCCTCCTTCAACTGAACCTCCTTGTCCCTCAAAAAGTGGTGCCCTTCGGTATTTTTTTACCACTCCCCAGCCCTCGTCCTTCTCATCAGTGCTTACCTTTCATCGTTAGGTACCGATGGGCGTGCGTCTGCATATCCCCTCCCTTTCTGAAATGTTTGGTGCTCCCACCTGTGTTTATTATATTTCCGACATTTTCCCATACATTTTTGATTGTCTGCAGCTGATTTATTCTAAAAATATGACCCGTTAATATACGAGGAGCTAATGGGAAAACGAATCGGAAACGCCAACAGCTAATTTCCGACCTTTTTTTCTTCTTCGCGCTCATCTCGCTGGGTGAATATTCGTTTGTTAAATTATAAATTATAGTTTCTGGGAGATTCTGGCAAGCGATTTAATTTCTGTGTCGACGCTAAGTTATGTAATCATATAAATTTACGAACACCCAGCCGCATTCAAGGGAGTCAGAGGATTAACTCCTCTTACTCTGATGAAAGTGGCTGTGACCACCGAATTACTAAAATTTAGTGTTTTTTTTCTTTTGAGTGTGCTATTTATCTTTGATTACATATTTTTTACCCATAATATTTATGTGTGATTGTTAGATAAACATTTTAAATGCCAAAATGGTGACGTTTCTTCGACAACTATATGTATACATACACACACGCACACACATGTGTACACGTGCGGATATTGGGGTTGAGCTTAGACTTTGCGACTCTCCTTGGAGTGTCTCGTGAGGAGAGTCTTGATAGAAGGATATTATGGATATTGCATTTTTTTACACTGACGTCATTCGTTCTCATCTCCCCATCCGATTTTTTTTAGTGTTCATCGTTATAAAATGGTTGTATTCGAGGGAGTAAGTCAGTTGTAAAGGCGTCATCATGCAATATAATTCTATAACAAGTATGTATATTCTCCATAAGCCAACAGATTCAAAATTCGTTTGTTTTCTCTGTCTCCCCGCTTGATATTTGACTTTCTTCGTATCCTCTTTTGACGTTAAGACTCCCTCAGGAGGCTTTCGATCCGGATACTCCCCGCCCTGTGGAAGCTCAAGAGAGTGCCTCCCACCCACTTCTTATTAAGAGCCTCAATAAACTACCACGACTCTTATCGCCGTATTCTACAGGCTTCTTTCTGTCTTCACAAACTTTCCCAAAGACTCCTTCATCAACCATCCTCGCCCTTTCATTTGACCTACATACCGTTTTGTTAGGATTTACATGGTCTTGCATATATTCGCTGGTTCTTCTATTTTCCCACTTTTGATATTTTAGATATTTTAGTGGATATTAGATATAATTCTGTTGTCATCTTACCACAGTGCGTAAAAGATAATCAGATTGACTGAGGTTATATGAACCGATTCATATCTCCAAGTTAGGAAAAAAGACAACGCTTCGGTAGACGCAGATATACAAGCATGTTCCGTAAATATTAATAGGCCATTATCTACACCAAAAACCTCAGTAATCAACCCTAAGTGTGAATAAATTGTGCAAGTAAGGTTTCGGCTCCTTTCCCTATGTCACCTGCGGTTTCCAAGGGAGATATGGCAACTAATAAATTTCACAGCTTGGTTTAAGATAAGGACACCCAGACACGTCACCTGGAATCGAACTCGGGGACATCCGATTGGGAACCCAGAACTCTACCTACAGTATTACCACGCCCATAAATACCAGAGAGAGGACTCGTAATTTACGCAATTACATTTACATGATACCCTGATAAACACCAGGATGGTGTGTGGCAGGGGGTCTCTTCACATCAGGCGCACGAACAGACAAAGCCACGCATTATAGTATGCATGATATACACAAGTGAAAAACATATCGACATGAAGTAAATCAGTAAACACTTAGCGGACTCAGAAAAAAATGCACATTGTAACCACCACCATTTATAGTAAAATCATGTCACTAAAGTGATATCATGAAATTATCTAATTACGTGCAGAATATTGCGTCACACCTTAATGGAGGGTATGGCGCCCGAAGGCATTGCCAGCCTTGGCGCCAAAGAACCTGGACCGAGGCTGTAATAGATCCCCGCTTGTGCGAAACCACAGCATGGCCTGTGCAAAAGAATTTTCATGAGTAATGGGAGGTGAGATATTGAAGTGCAGGGGGTAGAACGGTGTTAGGGGGAAAGACTGGAAGGGGGAGAAGGGAGGGGTTAAGGAGGGTGGGGAATGGGAGGGATGTGGACTGGATGAGATTGAGATGGCTCTCATGTGCCGAGGGTTGGGGAGGAAGTTAGGCGAAAGAAGAGAGGCGGGAGGGGTTGGGAGGGAGGGTGAGTCTTTGGGAAGGGGTGGAGGAGTGAAGATGAACGCCTTTTCTCGCCTGGGTATTGAGATCATAAGATCGCGCGCCTTCCCCCGTTTAACACGTCGTAAAACTCCGGGGAAACAGGCGAGTATTAAGGAGGGAGGAAAACAAATGACCTCGGGGTATAAAAGAAAGAAGGCGAATGAATGAATTAGAGTTTCGCGAATTCCGAGAGAGAGAGAGCGAGAGATGGTCCTCGGCTGAAAAGTGCCGAGCGTGGATATAAACGTATACGTGCTCGCAGCAAGATTGGTGCAAAATGGATTTCATTTCATTTGGCGGGGGAAGAATTTTCGCGCCCATAGAATAAAAACTCCCAGTAAAGAAAATACAATTTACAACGGGTCGTAGAATGAGTGTGAACACTATGGTCGTAGATGTTGAGCACATTAAACCTGGCATATTATATGAACTTAAATTCTCTGGTTCGTCTTCCATTTTCCTGCTCCTCCTCTAGAAGTGAAGATCTAGAAATGCAAGTTTTGCATTAAAAGTAGCGGGAGAAGTTTCGGAAAAGAGATTTATTTCAGATATTGCTACGAATGCCTCAAAACTCTTCAAAGTACATCTCTTCAGCGTACCACTGTTCAATCGTTCGCTGCATTTTGCGCTTGCACCGAGTCACTCGACAGAGGCCCACTAAAAACACAATATAGACTGAACAAACGCTCGCAGGCGATTGGAGTTTGGTGCGTGTTGAAGTTCAGACCCCCAACACTGAGCCTGCGCAGTGCGAGCGCGCTGCGATGTACAGTCACATAAAGAAAAAATGTTCCCGATACTATTTATACAAACCTTTTATACTAACACCAGTTTACACTTAGCCCAACTGATCAGTTTGCTTAGGTGCGTATAACTATGACAACAGTGGATGGCCAATGGAAATTTCCACAAAGCCGAAAATTGGATTAGGCTTTGGGTAAAACAATTTTATTCCTTTAAAATATCTTTTGAATGTCTACTTAAGAGTTACCACTAAGTATACAGTCATAATTTCACGAATTCTACAGAAAGGATAAACGTAGTAGTAGTATTTAGGGGAGGCGACCGACAGCTGAGCTCATTTGCGCTATAGAGTATGGATAGGAAAGGATGAAGGGTGGAGAGAAACCCGGCATCGGCATTAGCCTACTCTTTACGAAAGGCGCCAAGGGGTCCGCAGCTTAACGTCCCATTCGACGGACGGCGTACTCACTCAAAGTGCCCTCCACAAAGCACCTCAAGTAGGGATCGAGATACATCTGAAAAATATTCAACACCGCCGGGATTTGAACCCGGGCCCTCTTGGTGGGAAGCCAGTAGGTTAGCCCCCGCGCCATCTCGATCCCAAGGGTAAACGTTTATGGTTCTTTATAGAGTTAAATATTCTCAACCTGACGACCCAATTTATAAAACACTTTAAAAGTATACTCAAAATGATACCACTAAGCAGTACTTGCCCATAATCAATCAAAAGGCACGATAATGGAAGAGAAAGTTATTTCATTGATCAATTGCTTGCGGACCTTGTGATTTTCTACTCGCGGAACAACAGGAAAATGACTAACCAGCATAAATTATAGATATTTTTTACAAGATATAAAAATGGCAACCTTACATTTTTGAATTCGCCTCCTTTTGATGAAGTCAAAACCATAGGGTCCTTCCTCATATTTAATCCTCTTTCAAAAGTGGATGGGAAAAATGACATTGAAAAGATACGAAATAAGTCGGTAAAAAATAAAAGTTTGAAAGAATAAACTATAAAGGGAGAATCATACTCGTGAAAATAAAACCGTAAACTAGGTATACTATTCTTAAACAAGCTGTGTTTTGACAGTGAAATTATTAATAAAGTTTAATTAATGTCGATAAAAATTGAAAAAACAAGAAAAGTTATACGGAGATAATTTCAGTCAGAAGAAAAAATGTTCATCGTGATAATATTTCTCAGAAATAGTAGCAGTAAAATGATAAACATATAAACAAAAACGCCGAACCTAATTTTTAAAAATGGTTAAACAGAATGCAATAGAACAAGGAATAATACATTACAAATAAAAATATGAAATGAAGTGGCCATAAAAAGTCGGCACAGTGAGATAAATGCCATTGAAAAAAAAATTAATCCATAGAGAGCATTTGAGTATATGGTAATGATACTTCATATTTACAGCCAACAGAAAATTAGTATTCCCATATGGAATGAGAGATATGGCGGGCTCGGTGTAGAGGAGAGAGATAATGATCAATATAAAAGGAATAATGAAAGGCATTTAATACGATGGCCTAAAACTTGTTCGCAACTCGAGTTGTATTGGTGTATGTGTGTGGATTCCGGTGGACTGCTGGGAGCGAAGCAAGGCTTTAGTGTGTGTTTGCACACGAGCTGGAACGTTTTAAATAAAAGCATGAAGAGACGGCGAGCCTGAGTTATACGTAGCTCGGAAACGGAAGAAAGGAGGCTGGAGTATGTGTTTTAGGGGGTGGAATGGGCTGGGAGGCAGACAAGACATCTATATGGAGACCACATTTAAAATGGCTATACATGTGTGTATATATATATATATATATATATATATATATATATATATATATATACATGTATATATATATATACATGTATATATATATATACATGTAAATATATTATATATATATAAATATATATATAATTTATATATATATGTATTCTTTTGAAATTCTCTTTTCTCGGCCTATAACAATTGTGTCCAACCCCATTTTTTAAAATTCATCTTCCCCTCGCACAAGAGAACAGCACCGATTCATCACAATGGTTTATGGGGCTGATTACGTTTTTTGTTTGTAGGGAAAGTTTACGAATCTAAGAGTAAAGAGTTTTCATTAATTCTTGCATCCTATGAGAATGGGAGGAGCAGCCAGAGTGTAAACATGGTTTCAAAGAAAATTTCATTTTTGCGATTGCGCACATTACGCGTTCTGTAAGTCCCCTCCGCACACACACACACACATCATATATATACATATATATATTTATCATATATATATATATAAATATATATATATATGTACATATATTTATATAGGCATGCTACGAACATTGATTCTTGCTGCCTAGCGTAGAGGCCAGATACAAATAAATTATTGGATTCGTTTATTGTGAGACACTACTTCAATGGGCACCAAACAAGTGTTATAATATATTTTAAAGAATTAAGAAAATTGCGTGGAACAGGCATGACGAATGTAAAAGAGACAAATATATAAAAACAAGAAACTCATTCGAGATTTTTAATTTACGGTGGTACAGTAATCTTCAGTGGAAGGAAGTAGTCCTTCGCCTTCCTTCCTCATGTACTGAAGAAGGTGGCTCGGCCGACAGAAACATTTCCAATCTCGTGCTTTTTTTTCAACTGTTTTATGTTTTTGCCGCTTGGGCCTATGATATTCATTTTCTTTAATCGCTTCATTGGCCTTTCTACGTACATATTCAATATTTCCTCGCCAAATGCGAATTTTGTGACATCGGTCTGCTGCGGACTGCGGAAGACAGTAACTTTTGTGATGGGATAAGTTCGCTATTTCCACACGTAGAGAATGAATCTGAAGCAGAATCCCCAAGGAGATGGCGTCGCATCCAAAGTATCGAGGAAGCTAAGTCAACATCCTACTCTCGGATCCACGATCTTTCGAAGGATGCACAACGACACCACAATTAAATTTAATTAATTGCGAATTGAAAAATGAATGCTTCTCGTGCTTCTGTTTCAGGGGGATAGAACCTTGTAGAAAACATATACCTGTTATAACTGTCGCTGGTGTCTGCATTTTACATGATCAAAATTTTGCTCTGCTCGAGAAGATGTTTAAGAGAGACAGTATTTAAATTCATGCGCTTCGGGACAGTCGTATTTTATTCATTTCTCGGATTTTACATATACGAGCAGTCTAAATCAGTTAACATGCAAAGGTTTTGAAACAACGCTCTCTCTCTCGTAAAACGTAAACTCGAGGATGTATCTCTTTTAGAGTTGTGTTTTCTGACTTCTTGTAAACGGAATTGGACGGTCTTTATGACCTGTTTATATTTAACAAACTGTGGAACACATCGCAAGTTTTATTAAATTCAGTTTCACCCATTTCCTTGATTAAGGCATTTTCCAATTGGTTCAGAATGTTTATCTGGCCTTTGAGAGAAAGATGAGTGCTACGGATCCGTCCTCCGCTCTGGGACCTTTTGGGGAGTAACTTCCCGAGCTAATTTGTGGATTTTAGCAGCGCCGGCTAAACGTTTAACAGGGTATAGCAATGTTGTCCAACACATGACTCTACACCCAGAATGAGATCAGTTAAAAATTTCCATCAAGACTACTAATCCTAAGTGTTGTCAGTGATTAATGCATGAATTGAAAACTCTTAATTCCCTCTGCAAAGAGAATTCAAAGGAGATACGAAGCCTGAAAATACGGCGAAGGATTAGGGAAAGAGATCAGATAATTATTGTTGGTTGGTTTAGTTCACTTTTCAAAGTAGTTTTTTATGGTAATAGGAGTGTGTGTGTGTGTGTATATACACACACACACACACACACACACACACATATATATATATATATATATATATATATACATTCAAACACGAAATCCCGCCAAACGGCGAATAAATACTCATATATACAGAAACAGATATATATATATATATATATATATATATATATATATATATATATATATATATTTATATATATGTGTGTGTGTGTGTGTGTGTGTTTACATTATTCACGTTTCGTAAGTTATTTTGTTTTTTGATAAGTTAAAAACAAAACTGAGAATGCCTTTCTATGGGCTTCTTAGATTTATATACAATCGCATATATTATATATATATATATATATATATATATATATATATATATATATATGCGTATATACGCATGTGTCTCCATCCCATGAACTATAACTTTGACGTGGTGGAAGGGCTTGTGCGTTCCGAAGACTACTAGAGCTGTGCTAGCGGGAGAAATGATAATTGCTCCTAGTAGGGTCACCCATACTAGAAAGGCCGAAGTTTTGGAGCCACCTCAATTGTCATTCCCAAGTACATAAGACAAAATAGAGAATATGAGTCCTGGCAACTACGGGACTCGGTAAAATCGGCCGTGTCTTGGCCGACAGCGGGAGTGGTAAGGTTTAGGCGGTCGTGATCTCACAAAACCCTTGCAAAGGAAAACCGACAGTATCAGGACAGAATACACAGAAGAAGAAAACCATTTTAGTTGGAGCAAGAACTTGGAGTGTTAGGAAAATGCAGAGGATAGGAAAATTAGAGAATATTAAGCGAGAGATAGAAAGAGGAAATAGAGATATTTTAGGGTTATGCAAGGTGAGATTGAAGGATGGCGGGGATTACTGGAGTGTTAGTTATAAATACATAGAATAATATACAGCGCTGGGGAAGAGAACCAACAAGGTGTTGCCATAATATTGAATAAAAAGGTAGGAAGAAGCGTAGTAAACATAGAACAAGCAACGAATAGAATATCAGTATTAGAGATAAAAGCAGAACCGACGAACTTGGTCATTATTCAGGTATACATGCCACCGAGCAACCACATGGAGGAAGAGGTCGTTAGGATATGCGACCAGTCAGAGGACATAATCGTGTGAATCCCTGCAGGGAAACATTTGATAGTGATGGGGATTGGAATGCGACGTTAGGCGAAGGAAAAGATGGTGATGAGGTGGGGGGCTACGGTTTAGGAACGAGGAATGACCGCGGAGAGAAAGCAATTGAGTGCTGCAGGAGACAGGGGTTAGTCATCACCAACACTTGGTTTAGACCCCACAGAAGACGCAGGTATGTATGGAAAATGCCAGGTGACTCGGAAAGGTATCAGCTAGATTATATCCTGGTTAGACACAGGTTTAGGAACAGTGGGGTAAATTCGCACAGCTTCCCGGAGCGGATGCGGACTCTGACCACAATTTAGTGGTTATGAAATGTAGCGTACGTTTCGAAAAGATAAGGCAGGGGCGGCGAGTTAGAAAATGGAATGTAGAAGCATTAAATGGATTGTAAAGGAAGAAGTACCAGCAGGCTGTAGAGGAAATCATGGAGGATGGCAAAGAGCTGAGTACTGTCGAAGAAAAATGGGAAAGTATCAAGAAAGGGTCATCGAAAACCGCAAAAGACACTACTGGAACCGTTAACGCTAATAGGACTAGGAAACCATGGATCACGGATGAGATGATTACAAAAATGGATTAGCGGAGAAAATGGAAAAATGTAAATAAAGAGTTAGGCAAAATGAAGTACAAAGAATTGAACAATGAATTGAGGCGTGCAACAAATAAAGCAAAAGAAGCATGGTGGAAAACGCAGTGCGAGGATATGGAAAGTCTGCAGAGGAAGGGTGAAATCGGTGCGCTGTACAGCAATGTTAGATCTTTATCGGGAAGTAAGAAAGGGAGATCTATACTAACAGTTAGAGATAAGGCGGGTAAGGTAATAGTTGACACAGGAAAGATCCAAGAGAGATGGAAAGAATATATAGTACTGTATGGTAAAAAAATAAGGCCGAAAATATAAGGTATAGAAAGAAAATATGATGTAAATGAAGATGGCTTAGGTCGAGGTATACTCGACGATGAGGTAGAAAGAGAATTAAGGGAGATGGAATCAAATAAAGCCGTGGGGGTAGACAGCATACCTGGTGAACTATTAAAATGTTTATGTGAATTTCGGAGGAAGGGACTGATTCGTAGTATCTATGAGGAAGGAATCTGGCTGGAAGACTTTGTGAGATCCGTTTTAGTTCCTATTCCGAAAAAGGTAAAGGTTACATCATGTGAGGACTACAGGACAATAAGTTTGATATCCAACGCAGCTAAAGTTGTCCTCAGGATCATAAACAAAAGGATAGAGAGTAAGGCAAATGATTACTTAGGGGATGATCAGTTTGGGTTTAGGAAGGGGAGAGGTACGCGTGATGCCATTGCAGTAATGAGATTATTAATCGAGAGGAATATAGAACACAACCAGGAGGTATTTGCCTGTTTCGTAGATTTCGAAAAAGCGTGTGATAGAGTGAATTGGGAAAAACTAATGAGTATGTTGCAGAAAATAGGAATAGATTGGAGGGAAAGGAGGCTAATCCGCAACCTGTACATGTCTCAGACTGCTCAGGTACGAGTGGGAAACGGGGAGTCCGGATGGGCAGTGTTAGGAAGGGGTGTAAGGCAGGGTTGCCCATTATCACCGTTGCTGTTCAACCTGTATGCAGAGGAAATGATCAAAGAGGCATGGGAAGAACTGGATGTAGGAATGAAAGACGAAGGGGAATCCGCAAAATCAGTTAGGTTTGCTGATGACCAAGCTTTAGTTTGTCAGTCAGCCAAGGGGCTGCAAGCATTGCTGAGTGATTTGGAAATTCAGTGCGACAGGTATGGGATGAGAATCAATATTAACAAAACAAAGGTTATGCGATTTTCTATTAAGATAAAGGCTAAGCTAAACATTAAAATAGGAGGGCAAAAACTAGATCAGGTAGAACAGTTTACGTATTTTGGAAGTGTTTTGGACCAACACAGTCAAAGTAGTATGGACTTAAGGAGAAGAATTACGCTTGACAATGAGGCATTCAAAAGGAGGAGGGAGTTGATGACAGGTACGTTGAGTAAGGATGTTAAGAAAAGACTCGTAAAAAATTTGATATGGAGCGTAGCTATGTACGGTGCGGAAACGTGGTCATTGAAGCAGGAGGATAGACGTAGACTGGATGCTTTTGAAATGTTGGTGTGGAGAAGAATGGAGAAGGTGAAATGGACAGAGAAGAAAACAGATGAGGAAGTACCAGGTATGGTGGGCGAGGAGAGGGGTTTTATTGGGAGAAATCCTATGGAGGCAGGAAAAGTGGATGAAGGGGGTATTGATCGGTAGTGGGATGATGATGACTATAATAGAGGGGAAAATATTCGGTAGACGAGGGAAGAGCAGGAACAGGATAGGGATATCTCAAAAGCATCCCATTTATGCTTATCCTCATCGATTAATTATTGGAATCATACGCAACCACGTGCCAAAATGAAGTCTAATATTTATTAAAGCCCCTGTCATAAAATTCCTTCTCTTTTTAAAAGTGTCTTTCTCGAATGCAATTATTCTTTCAGCAGCCGTTATACTTTGCTCGCCTTTGTATACAACTTTTGTAGATAGTCTAGGTAATACCCTCCAAACTTAATGTTTATCTTAGCTTTCCAATTCAATGAAAACCTAATTACATTCGTTTTATTTTGATCGATTCTCTAGAATAAAAATGTGAAATGAAAGAATTATTTATGAGACAATTTAATGGGGTACCGCGGGAAACCGAAAAGACTGTAACGATGAAGGTTGGCATCGGCCATGCGGTACCTCTCCCTCGGCGAACGAATGGGTGAGAATTCGAGTCGGAATTGCAGTTGGTAGATGTCTAAATGGTCGGAGGAAAGACCAAAGCAATGATGAAAAATGGCTGACTTTTCAAGCGATGTGGGATTTCAAGTGAGTGCATCGTTGGGATTTATGATTTGATCTCGTGAGACATTTTACGGTGTCCTGCCTTACAGTAATATTTCAGGGCTGTATATAATGCCCAAAGGTATGTCTGCTTTTCTTTGAGGACGAGGGACTCGTGTAGGTGTGACGATACCCTTGATTCGATTAACTTATTGATGTGTACCCCCTGATCCTAATCGGGAATATTGGTGGAATCAAGCGTGATTTGGCGGAAGTTATGGATGTCCGTTTAAAAAAATGAAAACTATATGGTGAACAAATAGCTCTTGTTTTGATTCTAGATAAAAGCATCACTTCGAGAAAAATGCTTCCTGAGAGGCATGGTGCTATTCGCGAGCGTCTCTACGAGTACGAACATATTTATAAACCCTATCAATTTAGCTGTATCGCGCAAGCATCAAATATAATTAATTATCTTGAAAAGGACCAATTCGGCTATTTCTCTTCTCAATTTCAGGGGCACCGGATTTAATCTTTCGGGTGGCCTGGGGTAACAATATTTTTTGCTCAAGGCGCCCATTCTTTGAAGCAATTTTCTCGCAGCCCCTCGGGACATCGCTCTCCATTTCTTTTGTGTCGGGGGTTCTTTTTGTTTTCTGACCGGGATTCCAAACAGCACTCCTCTTGTGTTGAAGTTACTGGCCGCTCACAATGCGAAAGAAGAAGGGTTTTGAGTGGAAAAGCTTTTGAGATGGTGCCTCCGTTAATACATAAATCTAAGCATCTTCATGAGTTTTTTCGACGTAGCATTCTCTCACAGTTGGAGGAGACAAAGCCGTTTTTTTTTCGAGTCGAGAAATATAGTCCAAGCCATGCGGAGGAGAGTAATTTTTTTCAATGCGCTTTACTTAAGGTATTAGTAGTTCCTTAAGGAAAAAAATAAGATGTGTGATTTAATAAAGGGACCACGTCAACCTCATTTTGTGCGCGGGAGATATTTCAAAAAAACAAGGGGGCGCCAGTCAAGTGGCGCTTAAAATCTGGTCCTGAAGATATTTGGCCAAGAGAAGAAATGAAATAAAGTGGTTTCCCTCGGGATTTGAAATCCACCCTCACTCTCCCCGCGAGATAATTCGGTTTTCAAAACGAGTCTCAGAGCAAGTGTGATGGTCAAAGGACCGGGGCAAGTATCCGGCCGGCAACAGGTTGATGAGTTGTAAATAAATTATGTATAGGACGTGCTACTACATGGGATGATCGTGAATCATTTAAACGTCAGTTTGATTCCTTAATCCCCAAATAATTTGTTAACTTTGCGTACGCTTTGAAATAATTTAATCCACGCCAATGGCGGACTTGAATCAAAACCCCATGACATACGAGTAGAAGTACGCAGCAAAGCATATTCAGCGCCGGCTCACTCGGGTCGCTTTTCCGCTAACTTTTACTTACACTGTCGCAACAGTGTGGTGAAACAACACGCGGAATAGTCAACAGGGGTAATAAAGGGCCAATTTTGATTTATTGAAGTCTCTAAGGAAGTCGTTATGTACCTAAGCGGATAGTTTGACCGGATTATAAAACAGCTCAGGAAACACGGTGGGGGGGGGGGGACGGGAGGAGAAATTCAATTAGTCAGATGTTAATCCTCGTGTTTCATTAATGCCTATGCTGGCGGGATGAGTGCGATGCGCCCTCGACCTTTGCCGTGTTTCGTCTGCACTCGCGTTTTTTTTCCGCCAGTGAGAGAAAAGCTTGAAACTTAACAACGAAAACACGATCGAAAGAGATGACACGGTGAAGGGACCCGAACGGGGTAGATTTTAGCATGTGACGATTCAAAATGCGACCGACATTATTAATAGCCTCACTTTAATCGTCCTCTAACATTAGCGATCCGCCGTCGGAATGCTTAATGATTCATGCAGTGATCCTGGACTTTGTTGACGCAAGGGATCAAAGCGGTCCCCGCCGTTGGAAACCCTTTCCCCCCTCACCTCCCCCTCAGCCACCCTCTACACCGCCCCCCGCCCTAAAACCTCACCTCCCGGCTCAATAGCCCTTCCGGAGTGTTTACTTGCGGGGCCTTCCTCAACTATTTCCGTCCCCGAGGGCGGGTATTTTTGGGGAGAGAAGAAAAAAAGGACATCATCGCCCCCCGTATTCAGAAATCCCCCCCCCCTCACCCTTCGCGTCGCCCTTTCCGTTTCATCTCGCACGCTGAACATCCCCATTTGTGAGATTGACTCGTCCTGGGAGAGCGTCAACGTACAGAAAAACGCCCGACTCGGTGAGCTGGGTTCCCAAAAGCGTATGCGCGGGATCCCTAAACAATCTCCACTAAGTATCCATGGGCAACACTTCATTTCAAACCGATAAATGGATTGGGACATCTCACGTCCGCTTCAAAGCAACGAGGCGTAAACAGCGCACAATGAAATCGACGAAGAATTTCTCAAGCATTAGAGAATTTCGGCCAAGATAGTCTTCCACATGGGTGATGGATAGCAAAAATCAATGATTCAATGAAATTAGAGCAAGGAAAGAAATGTTTTGGAAGAAAAATGGAGGCAAAATTGAAAAAATATTGTTTATTCGACAAACAAGTAAGGAGCTATCCTCCCAAATTCATGGCATTCAACGCTTTTCCATTCAAGAGAGCTATGCCTTGTGACAGGCATCGCTGGTATTCACACTATGATAAAGAAACATGTTTTTTCGTTTTAATAATGCTCGTTTACAAGATTCCTTCAGTAAACGAATGGAATTATCTGTATTTTCAGATTTACCAGTATCACTTAGTATCTTAGATATAAAATGATGCCATGAGTACATTATTACATTAGTACAGTATATTAAATGGAAAGAAAAACCTAGTGATTATGCATATACACTTATCTTGATTTTGATAATTAAATACTTTACTATGCTAAATAATTATATGAGGTTTTTCAATAAACTAATTTCAGTTTTTTCTGTAAAAATTCCACCTTTAAGGTATTTTTACTTGATGATATCCATTTTACCGTTTTAATAATTAAAATTTTCAAGCCGTCAAGATTGAAATTATAGTGCTACCAAATGGTCGCTTGTAATTGAGCACAGACGAATATAAGAAAAAACAAAAAACATCTGTTTAAGTTTTTGAATTCGAAATATTATCCGTATGATATCGTATGTGATATAAGATCTGTCTATAAAAACTGTGGAATTTTTACTATATAATTTTACTTGAAGAAGTATTTACTTGAAGAGTAAATCGTCAATTTATTTAGGTAAAACTTGGATGGCTTGGTTGACTATATAGTGACAGAGAACAATCTTTGGGCTGAAAAATATTTTTGGGAGTGGTGAAGCAAAATTAATTAGGGAGTATTACTCCAGTGCAAACGCATTTAATTAAATTATTACTGTAGCTATATCAGTGTGGTCAAGCATAACTCACCACACAATAAAACAAAGCAATTATTAGTACTACCACTATCGTGAATTTTTGGAATCTAGCAGACTACTACTAATCTGCTGCTAAACATATGTTAACTGCAACTGGAGTAAGTACCACCTTTATTAGATTAGAAACTAGAAATCGAGTCCTTAAAAACCACCCACCCGTATGAATATTAGTTCACGCTGTCCCTGTGAGAGTATAGAGATATAAAATAATCTGATTGGCACAAAATAAACACGAAAAGAAAGACAAAATAGTATTTGGCGCTAAATTAGTTTAATATGACCACAGTGGAAAGATGATTACTACTGAAAAAGACAGCTCAATGCATCAAAGGAATGATCAAACTCCACTTTCAGCATAATTAAATGTAAATTGGATGCTTCATTGAAATTTTAAAGCAGAAAGGACAAGGATAAGTGAGTATGTTTGAAGAAATTCCAAGCTTTTATGGTTCTGTTGATTTTGTAAAGAAATAGAACACCATACTAAAGATGGCGCAGTCATACCTTTTGCATACACTGTTGTTCCAGAGCTACATTATTCGCCAACGAGTATAAATCCAATATTATTCTCTCGATTCCATTTCAAGGGAAACTTCGGAAGAAAAATGACGAAATGGATATTTCCGATGCCCGTACTTGTAAAACGAAATCCTCGGGGACAAAGAGCGGATAAAAGTGTGGATGCGGAGTTCCTAGCGCTCCCTCACTCATTAAAATGAATGAGATCCGCGCGATTGCCAGTCGGAATGGAAGTTTCATATTTCAAAGTATCTATTCAGTGGATGTATTATATTATTTTTAACTCGTGAATAAACATTTTTTCCGCATATATGTGATTTTTTCATAGTAGCTTTGTTATTTTTTATTCTTTCTCCTAAAATATCTTCCTCACGAGATGTTGAAAGCGCATAAAAATAAAGAGACAATTTATTTCAAGCCTCTCATTTTTTTTCTAATTTCTAAATTACCTCGTTTTGTTTATCATATTTTTTTCATCTCCACAACGAGAGCAACAAATTTGTAAACTCTAATTCACGGATTCTCATTCATGTCAATGGTCGAACCTAAAAAATAGCACTGTTGTCCCAATATTGTCAAATGTCCGAATTTAATATTTGGCTCTGACTTGCGGAGGGACATTTTTCTACCGAGGGCAACTCCGTCGTGGCATTCATTACTCATAATTCGTTGAGCGCCGACCTTTAATTACGTAAGACCATTTTCGGCTTTCCCCTTTCCCCTCATCCCCCTCTGTCAGGGTCTGCAACATATGAATCCCCCCCTCCACCTTACGTTGCTATATTAACGCACGTAGCAGTCAAAGAGAAGAGAGAGAGAGAGAGTAAAGTGAAAATAAGCGATTTACGTTTGACGGATGCACTTTTCACCACAATCATATACAGGTAACTTCAATGACATGATTTTTAATGAAAGTAATAAAGTACCGTCGACGAGAAATGATTTATTCTGGTAGTATTATGCATACTCTGTTGGGTATGCATAATAGAGTGAAATGAATCTAATTTATAATTACTCTTTCAAACCGATTGATAAATGCCAATAGAATGCTGAAGCGACAGTTTCACTAGCTTGGATTTGCAGTGTGTTCTTCGGTGATCAAGGGTAATTAAAAATTTTTCTTTAAGACAAAATGACTGAATTAATGCATTATATATATGCTTACGTAAGCTTCCTCCTAAATTCTACTTCCGTCTCCTGTAAGAAAACATCTTGGAAAGGCTCGTCCCCACCCTTCCCCCAAAAATCTTATGAAATATAAGGATAGCCCCTTATGGTCTTCCTTGTCTGTTCCAAACTCGTGTTGAATTTTGAGGACGTGCTATACGAAACGCATCCATGAATTTTTCCCATTTGCATTGCATTTCAATCCCTAGTTATTAATAAGTTGATTAATCAAAATTTGTGACAATTTTAACAAGATATTTAATATATAGGACAAACAAATGAAAACTCGTGTCGATAAAAATTCCCACTGTGATATCATCCAAAAGTAAAAAAATGTAGAATCCGCAGCTAATGTTGTCATTGAATTAACCATTTGAATCGTCGATACAACAATTTTAAAGAGTCGAAAAAATAAACAATATGAAATAAAAATCCTAGCTAATTTCTTTTTTGTGGGCTAGTAATACATCTGCCTCTCGTTGATTTCGCTAATTTTTTTTGGTTGACTCAGTGGTCAAAGTATTCTTTTCGGCGTGAAAGGCAGAAGGGAAGGAGACTGCCATTCGCAATTTTTTGAACGCACTCCGTCTCCGGGTCAAGTTTTGGGCACGAACGAGGATGCAGACCCCGACCATTGTTGCTTCCGACCGGGCAGAAGGTCACGCGGAGTTCACCGCGGCCTTCATTCAGGTGACCTCCATCAAAAGGATGGGGGTTGGGAAGAGGGACGGGGAGGGATTGATTTCCAGGAGGTCGGAGTTGGGAATTCATTGTGCAGCCCCGAGACTCCGAAGAGACAATTCTGCACCCACGGCTCGCACTCATCGCGCAGTATTTTTCGGAGCGGATATTGCAGGTCTCCTCGCGGATATTGCTTTCACCTTACCTTTGACGCTCGCCCGGCATTCATGACTTTTCATCCCGCGACAAATGAACGACTATTATTTTCGAGAAACACTCCAGGACGTTTCCCGCATTTCAACAAAAAAAAGAGGTCTCCACGATGATAACTTGGAGCGCCTGAAAAGAGTGTTTCGCCTCAGTCCTTAAAATGTACAGGGGTGCAGGATTAAATAAAAATTACGCGTTGGATCAATTTAAAACCAAAGAGATGTGATTCATATTCTACTTTGAATGAGAAGGAAAAAGATTTATTAGGATTAACAATATAATGATGTATTAGCGTTGGAGGTCGCCGTTCCATTAAAAACTCCCGACTCAGTCTACCTTATATCCCCGTGCGTGCAGCACGGAGAAGTTTTCATTTATATGTTGGCTCGAGTCCAAATAATTAAAATATGAGATATCTTCTTTGCTTTCATCGGCCTATTCATTTGCTTATGATACCAACTCTCGCGACTATTTTGAAATTCTCCTGGGATTGATTAAAGTGCATTAAATAAAAATATCATGCAATATATAATGACATTCATAACATGGTGATGATTGATGAAACAATTTTAATGAGTGCGTATATATATATATATTTAGGTATCATTTATATTTTATCGAGACTAACTTTATTGAGTACGTGTTTTGATTCATGTTATGTTCTATCACGGAGGATATAATACCGTAGTTATCATAAGAGTCTGCGCTGCTGCTTGAAGAAACTAGGTTACGCAAATCAATAGTTGGGAAGAACGTATTTGGGTGAAAGAGGGGTTATTTCACATAAGCTGGGCAGCATATGGATTTCTTTCCAGCCCATGGAGTCTACCTGCATTAAAGTTACCCCACAAATAAAAAAAAGACTTGGTATGCAGAGAAACGTTAACAGCGAATAGAAAGTGATTTATTTTTTCGGATAAAATTCAATAAAATAATACAGTTAATAATCAAAATAAAAAAGTTTACTAAATCTTAAAATGACATTAATTGTGAAACCTAGGCGAAACAATTTAATTACGAGACATAAAAATTGCGCGTAAGTCTGGAACTCACTGGAAAACATCAAACATTCTAATTTAATTCGGACTCATTTCGAATAGCTTAAAGCCTCACATGAAAATGATAGGTTTCTTTTTCATTGAAAAAATTAATTTGAATCGACTCAAGTAAAAAAAATGGTTCGTGAGATATTTATTTCCTCTGGCCAATGTATAGCATAAACAGAATTAAATTACAAAATATTTAAAGTCTGAAATATAATTTCCTTTGATCGTGTGCTACTCCGTGACCGATCAATGATAGGGGACCGAAAATATATTGTTGTCATAATAGAGGCAATAATTGCTTGGTATAGTTAGTAAGTAAGCAAATGAATCACACACGTGAATCCCACTCCTCTAAATTGTTAAATCGTGATCGGAATTGCATCGTGCATTCCATTCGGGGAAATGGTTTTGAATACTACACGATTTCCACGCTAGAACAAAATTTTATCGGAATTTGAACAGATAACAATTGAGAGTCTGGGAGAAACAGGCGCTAACTTGCATTTTTAAATTTTAAAGGAGAAGGAGTTTTTAAATTTCCAAATTATTTCATGCGATCGATTATACATGGCCTAGGTACCCTTTGTATACGTTTTTTAATGCTGTACCATGTTGTTCAAAATCGCACAATCCCGCTTACATGATATCAAACATTTTAACAGGCTTCGGTCACAAAGAAAAAAGAATCTGATTTACTCTTGACTTGGATTACTTACCTCTGCACCTTCCGACTCTATTCCGCACAATATGCGCTTCGTCAGCCGACCATATTGCTTCGGAATCGGATGTGACGGCTTCCTCAGTTCCGAGATGCTTCCGACTGAAGGAACGTGTTATGCAAAACCCTCCTCCCATGAGAGCGACGTGGTAGACCACTGGGTATAGCGATTGGCTACCAGACCGGAGGCTCCCGGGGAGAAATCCGAGCGATTTCTTGGACAACCCCATCTTCTCCGTTGCCATGCTTCTCCACATTCCCTGAATATGAATTTCACACCCCCTAGGGCTGATTTCGGGTCGATCTCTACCCTATCCCATCAGATCCAATCTTCGGGTTGATTACTGTGGATTTCAACATCCCTTGACTCAGGCCCTTCATGTTAGTGGGTTAGCCGAGCTCTCTCGCCTCCCTAGGACTCTCTGGAGTGACCCCGCTGGAGGCAGGGACCTGAGGTGGAGCGTCGGTGTGTTTTATTCACAGTTGATCTCAGCAGGTACACTTGAATGGCTTGGAAAGTCCGTTTGCACCTAGTCTCTTCTAAATATTTTTCGGTGCATTTCAAAATTTATTACTACTGACATTATTCTATCGGTCGAGGTAGGCTTTGGAAGGAACCAGGGAATTAGTTAACTGACTGGATACTTAATGATTGAGAAATAGTTGGTAGTATTACATTATAATCATAGGAAAATAAATCAGACTTTAAGTACCACAGAAAGTGTTATTTATTGGTGACTAGTTTCACCCCACTGTAGCATTTCATGAAGAAGATACCTGAAGATGGTACAGTGCAGTGCAACTAGTTGGCCTATTTATTATATTTTCTTTCATCTTTACTTTGCTTTCATTAAGATACTGATTTGCAAATTAATATCCTCTGAAATTCAGAAAGTTGAATAGTGTTATAAAATATTTATTTTCAACAGATGGTTTTCTTTAAGAGTTACTCAGAGGGCTTCTTAGTCATTTGAGGCTATACAAGATAAGATGCACATCTCAGGATTATTTTGTGATCTGATCGTCGTTTGTTTTCCTTCAATGACAAACCAGAGTATTCTGCCATAAGATAACGCTGTCTCCTTGGTTACTAGCAGAATTCCAATAAAGAGAACCTGCAAATATGAGAAAATATTTTTTTAATTTTCAAAGCCTAAGGACCTAGTTAGGGTTTTTTATGGATCCTAGACCCTTGTAATTCTCACAGAACTAGCTTAAATCTACGCCAAGGATCGCAAAACACCCTTAACTACAATAAATCATTCTTCAACTTCGCATTATTTCTCCGCCTCTCCCATTCCATCGGAAGCCTAATCATCCCCTCCACCCTGCACCTCGCCTACCCAACATCCAATCCCCCATCAGAATTTTCCACTTCTAATTGACTCTCAATGTAGGTCTTCTCCACTCGTACTTTTTTCGCCTCCCCCAAATTTCTACCAATAGCCCTCTTCTCCTGCCCTTCCATCTCTAGAATTACTTCATTTGTTTTCCTTCCAAATTCTGCCGAGAATCGGTATGCGCTAGAAGAGTTATTCTGATGTTGAAAAATTATGTTCGTAATACATTCGTTCGTACAATAATGATGTTACATATACATGCTCCCGGCAATTTCATCCAACCCCCCACAAATTGAACTGCTCCTTATTATGAGCCGAATATTTCCTTTTCATATTCCAGGACCGTTCCTTGGATTGTTCCTGGGTCGTTCCGAAATTATTATTTTTGCATAAGAGGACATATCCAGGAGAGTAATCACATGAGTAAATCGTCTTTGTGGGCGTTCAGCAACAGTTCACTTACATCTCGGGCACATTATTAGAAAATTCAAGGAAATTAATCTGAGCACACAAAGAATAATTAAAATTTTCATATTGGCTTTATTTTTAAGAGCACTCCAACTGGAGATACTAGTATATCTATTGAATGGAACGGAACACGCATGAAATTCCTATAAAATACCCAAATGCTTGTTCTTGATATGTTTCATAGAATAAACGATAAACAACCAAGAATTGAAAAATTTGTGGTAATATCTGGTACATAAAATTTTTATCTTTGATAGCTATTGTTTATGAGCACATTAGAACGTAGAACATTATAATGAATGGAATTTTTCAAATGGTACAGCAAAAGACTTCGAATAGATTGCCTAAAAATCATACTAATTTTAAGTAGAACAGAAAAATAAGCCATTGCCGAAGATAAAATATTTGAAAATGTTCCAGAATTTTTGATATTCCCTTTGATGTCAGCGCTCATATTTAGTTACACTTCTTAAAGAATATTTATATGTATATATATATATATATATATATATGTATATATATATATATGTATATATATATATGTATATATATGTATGTATATATTATATATATATATATATATATATATATATATATATATATATATATATATATATATATATATATATATATATATAACACTTTTTGAAAGTCTCACGGACGTGAATAATAATGTATAACACTTAGCACTAGTGAACACAGACAAAAACACAGAACACACAAAAAAGAGACTCACTATTTTTCGAATTTTCGGTGGTCGTTGCTACCTTTATCAAGGAAGAGAGGTTCTGTCCCTCTCTTCCTTGATAAAGGTGGCAACGACCACCGAAAATTCGAAAAATAGTGAGTCTCTTTTTTTTTGTCTTTCTGTGTTTTTGTCTGTGTCCACTAGTGCTAAGTGTTATATATATATATATATATATATATATATATATATATATATATATATATATATAATATTTGGACGGCACAATAGAACACAAATAAAATAGTAATACTTAAAAGGACACTCACACGGTAAATTGTCCAAGCCTTCGGCCCTCTCCGAGGCCTTCTTCAAGTAAGACTCACTTGAAGAAGGCCTCGCAGATGGCCGAAGGCTTGGACAATTTACCGTGTGAATGTCCTTTTAAGTGTTACTATTTTATTTGTGTTCTATTGTGCCGTCCAAATATTATACTGCTCGTGCGAGTGTTTCCGTATAATCGAAATATATATATATATATATATATATATATATATATATATATATATATATATATATATATGTATGTATTATATCACCAAATAACTATTAAAACCTGATATGTTTGAACTTTTCTTGAGGAACTTAAAAAGATCCTCATATGCGTATGCTCTGTTCTCTTCGTTACAGATAAAGTTTCCCACGCGGGTCAAACACCATCCAAGAAACGGTTCAGAAAGATTAAATAAACATCCCTCGTATAGAATAGAAACCGTTCAATAACTAGTAGGAAATAAACTAGCTCTCAATATGATCGTGAGCAGAAAATTGACAGTAAAGCAACAGCATTAGCTTGAATACTTAAAAGTATTAATTAATTAAAAATATAATTAATATTATAAAAAGTCATCAAATTTATCGGGGAGGACCTTAATCATGGAGAGCGGAGATTTTACTCGTAAATTTTATTATTACGTAGTATAACATTCCGAGGATCTACAATCGTTACATTCATGGCAAGTACAGTTTTTAATGGACAGAGCAAACCCTTGCCGTATATCACTAGACGGAAATTTGTCGAAATCAGTTGAAAAGGATGAGGCCCATTACCAAAATCTGAATCCAGGTGTGTCTTTTGGTAGCAGAATTAAAAAAATCAAATAATAGAAAAAAATCAAAAAAACTACAGAATAAATTGAAGAAATAATGCATTCTCTAAATGCCAAATAGAGACTCGACATATTAAGATCTGAAGATAGGACGTATTTATTCGTTAAGGTCTCGCGAGCAAGGAAGTATTTCTAGAATCCAAACAAGCAATGGCTTGAGCGGTAGTCCCCCTCTTAATCTACTCATGCGAACGAAGAAAAAATAATGCGGGTCCACGTTAGGGAAATTAGGTTGGATTAACACCACCTCGGGTACTGTTGTGAAGACTCAGGAGTGGCGATAGGCGCCCTCCCCTGCTGGGGATAGGGTAAAAATACTACCTATTGGATCGGAGGGAAAAAGCAAGGAAGGAAGGTAAAGCCGACCGAATCCATGCTTTGAGATCAATCGGGTAGGAGGGAGGGTCGGAACGTAGGGAAGGTTTGAAGTCGGAGAGAGGAGGAAAAGGGGATGGTTACACAAAGGATGAATGGGTAGAGAAGGGATGACATGAGGTTGAGAGGTAGGGAGGGAGAATGAGAGAGGGTGGTTGAGGGTCACGGGCGTTTGGGGAGAGGATATTGGGAATGTGGCCTGTTTGCTTTGCGCCAAACGAAGTCCATTTGAATTTCCCTCCCTCTCCAACAACCCCTCCATCCGAAATGCCTTCCTTTGTAGAAGGGGACTCGTCCTTTTCTAGCCCTTCTTATCCTGCCTAATCCGCCGCTTCCCAATTTAATTTGGCAATGGGGCCATTACAGCCGTAGACAAAAGAGCTCGTTGAAACGCCCAAATAGCATTTAACTCTATCACCTGGAACTTGAACCGCAAATTTGGTTAATCGAAACTAATTCGCGGAAAGAAAGCCACGGGATCCAACCTTTGTTTACATTAACAAATTTGCTTAATAAAGATAGCCTTTGGAATAAACTCACATAGACGAGAGAAAAAATATTCATATATCTACCAAACAAATACCAGAAACTGCAGCTCAATCCTTGGTCTTCGCTCGAAGCCCATGTGTGCACCACATAGAAGCCTAAGATGAATCGGTTCACCGAATGCCTAATTTTAGAAATTACGTTTTTAGATTAATCTGTGCATTTCGAGACGTTCAGGAAAGTAATATTCTCTTTCACCGTACCGATTTAACTTTCAAAGTATTCTTACCGTTGATATGCACGTATAATTACTAACAAACATCAACACCTTATTGACTAGCTCATTACATTAAGATTGCAGCAATACTGAAGTTTTGCCTACAACTCTAGTAATTAACGATAGAACTTTCTGAAAATTGCAAATCTTTGATTATGCAGTCTTTGTAAATTCATCCGGGAAATGAAAAGTTATTGGTTTTAATCCAGAAACAGGTAATATTTGTCCAACGATGATCTCTTCGTATTCAAAAGCCATCTTTATGATAATAACGATGGAATCTGGTCTACTACACATATCATTATTCATTCATAGATATCTTCATGACTTTCAAGGTATGGGAATGTAGTATCAAGGCAGAACAAACGTGCTTATATTATGCTAAAGTCTTGCTAATTCGCTAAAAACGTTATTGAATGATGAAATTATTCTGTCTTTTCTGTTTAAATTAATTTTCTACAAGTAAAAATTTGTTGAATGGTAAAGTCATTCTAGTTTTTGCTTTTGGATTGGTTTTTAAAGTTTGCAAAATTTGCCGTAAAATTGTTAAATTATATTAGCATCCTCTATTATCTTTTTGAACTGGTTATTCAAGTTTTTATGCAATGTTAAAAATTGTCAAATTGAAAATCATCCTCGTTTGTGTGCCTTTTAGTGCCATTGCGAACAACGTGCCTTAACGCACGATTGAGAGAACAAAAAGAATTTTTTTTCCTATTCTATCATCTAGGCCTTATGGCGGAAAGGCTTTAGTCACCGATCGCCTCCAATTACAATTGCTTCTAAATGACAGTATTAGTTTGATTCTTTTGTATTCTTTGGATTGGTCTCTTCAATACATTACGACCTTTTGGTACATCTATTCGCGTATTTCTTTACTCGAGATCTCTTACGCCTGCAACGCGATATACAAGTTTTCGCAATTTCAGTTTATTTTTTCCATCAATATATTTCCGGCATTTCTTCTACTGTTTTCTTTATAAAAAATTTAAATGGGATATAAAACAGGGGAACCCATTTATTGGAGCAGTCACGAAGGGCAGAAGGAACATTGATAGTTTAGAGAATGAATTCTTCTATGCGTTGTCAAATTCCAAGTGCCTCAGTCCTTAAGAGTGACCGAGTAATAACATTAACTGTAAGCGCTACTACTGGCACAGAACATGATGACCTTACACTGCAGAAGAGTTATGTAATAAGCATAGTTTGAAGAAACCAACACCGAAAAAATATTTTGGTTCAGTTCACCAAAAGAAATAGTAAAATAAATGAAAAGGGGCAGACGTTGTAATTAGCTCCGACCAAAGTATGTAGTTGAGGTTTATATTTCCCGTAGTTTATTTATGCACGAATTTTAAGGTTGAATTAACGTAAGAAAAAATTGATATTACGGACGCAGTTTTTGATTTTACAGACGAATACATTTCGCCTTGGTTAATCCAATTTTCCCCAGGAAAGTCTCTTTATATAATAATATCAAGAGACTATATATACTCTACTCTTTATATATATATATATATATATATATTGTTATTGAAAATCTCATGGATACGACTGTTTTATGTCAATGATATATCCATAATATGTTAATATCATTATAATTGAGATCCAATGCCAGATAAAATTTTACAAACGGATAGTGGAAGTGGACATAATAAACTGACGCGATAATTAAGCCACTATTGAATTCACCACAGCTCACAAACTGGAAAGGTTACTCATGGGAATCATGGGTAATCAACGTCACTATCGGGATGCATCCGCTAAAAGATTAATAGCCAATTTAATCAGAGCTGAATGGCAATTTTAAAATGCAGGAACAGAATCGTGAGTTATTCATTTTGCCCATTGATATAAGTAAAATAAACCCTGAAATGACAACAGCTCTGAACTCTTGAATTCGCCAAGTTTTTTTTTCTCGGTGAGGGTTAATGCACGATCCCATTGATGATATTTTAGTAATATTGCGTCACCATGCACCACCTTGGTATGTCTGACACTTCTGCACGTATCTCCACATTGAAGAGAATTCAAGGTAATCCGAAGTGTTATGAAAACCGTCATTTGATCTCCGGGAGATTTTTTAATAGCAGTTTCATCCACATGGCACCTCAATATTTATATCATCAATATGCAGGCTTGTAGAATTTATCCCGTCTAATACCAATTGAAAATATACGCTGAACAGGGTAGCTGGATGGTATGGGACTTGACCAGTGGTTGATGACACGCGATTCCTAGATATGAGCCCCTATCTTTCCCAATATTTTTCCACGTCACTCGATAATTCGATTTGCTCAGATTTTCCAGCAGATGTCTCCGAGGGGTTCATTCCTTTATCTTATAGGCGTATTCTTTATCCTCTTTAATTTTCGGCCCCTTCAGCTAAACTTTATATATATATATATATATATATATATATATATATATATATATATATATATATATATAAACGTGTATATATAGGTATTACACAGGGAAACATCCTGCATCGATACCCTTAGTTAGGCGCGTTTGCCAATCGTCAAAAGCCCGCTGGAGGTCGGTTTACGGAATACTGTTGAGAGCCTTTGTCGTCGCCGCTTGAACCGCCTCGATGGAGTCGAACCGATATCCTTTGAGCTCCTTTTGGGATATCCTTTGAGGTAATATCGCTCTCGAGAAAATCTTCATCTTCCTCGATGCAGTCCCAAATTTCTTGCGAAATTTCCACCCGTGACAGTTTTTGTTCCTCGCTCAAGACTGACAGCACCAGCTTCGCGCACACTTTCCTCGTCGCAAGATCCTCTGTTACAATGGTGTGGACGGTTCTGACTTAAAGGCCGGTCTCAAGAAGATAAAAAAACTATATGGAAGTAATAAAGAAATATCTGTGCTAACTGTTTGAGATAACTCGGGTTTGATAATAGTTGAACCAGAAAAGATCCAAGAGAGATGGAAGGAATATATAGAAAAACTACATGCTACAAAATTAAGGCCAAAAATATGAGGCATGGAAAGAGAATATGACGTAAAGGAAGACAACTTAGAACGAGGCATGCTCGACGATGAGGTAGAAAGAGCATTAAGGGAGATGAAATCGAATAAGTCCGTAGCGGTAGACAATATTCCTCCGAAATTACTAAAAGGTTTTGGAAAATGTGGTAGAAAGAGTCTATATGGACTGATTGGTAGAATTTATTAAGAAGGAATCTAGCCAGAAGACTGTGAAATAAGGGTTAATTCCTATTCCGTATAAGGTAAAGGCAACATCATATGAGGGCTACAGAACGATAAGTTTGATTTCCAACGTAGCTAAAGTAGTTCTCAGGATCTACAACAAAAGGATGAAGAGCAAGGTTTATAATTACTTAGAGGATGGTCAGTTGGGGTTTAGGAAGGGGAGAGTCACGCGCGATGCCATTGCAGCAATGAGATCACTAATCGAAAGGAATTTAGAATACTATCAGGATGTATTTGCCTGTTTCGTAGATTTCCAAAAGGCGTTCGATAGAGTGAATTGGGAAAAACTAATGTGCACATTGCATAAAATAGGAGTAGATTGGAGGGGCATGAGGCTAATCCGCAACATGCACAGGTCTCAGACAGCTCAGGTGCGAGTGAGGGATGAAGAGTCAGGATAGGCAGGGTTAGGAAGAGGTGTGAGGCATTGTTGTCCATTATCACCGGTGCTGTTCAACGAATAGCATATATGCATATGCTATGCCTTACGCAATGTATAGTATTTGTACCTAAAGACAGGAATAGTAAAAGAGATATGGGAAGAATTGGAGATATGAATGAAAGTAGGCGGGGAATTAGTGTTGTCAGTTAGGTTTGCTGTTAATCAAACTTTAATTTGTCAGCCAGGCAAAGGGTTGCAAGCATTTCTGAGTAAATTGGAAATTCAGTGCGATAGATATGGGATGAGAATCAATATAACTAAAACAAAAGTTATGCAGTTTTCCAGAGAGAGAAAGTCTTAGCTTGATATTAAAGTAGGAGGGCAAAAGCTAGAGCAGGTAGAACAGTTTACGTACTTCGGAAGTGTTTTGGAACAACACGGTCAAAGCAGCAGGGACGTAAGGAGAAAAATTGCAGTAGGTAAAGAGGCTTTTAAAAGGAAGAAGGAGTTTTGACTGGGACTTTGAGTAAGGACATTAAGAAAAGACTCGTCAAACCTTTGATCTGGAACGTAGTTTTGTAAGTCGAGGCAACATGGCCATTGAAGCAGGATGATAGATGTAGATTCGATTCTGCTGAAATGTTGCCGCGGAGAAGAATGGAAAAGGTGAAATGGACTGGAAGAAAAACAAATGAGATAGTGCTTGGCATGGTGGGATGGGAGAAAGGATTGTCGGTAAAAATCATAAGGAGTTAGGAAAAATTGATGCAAACCGATTGATTCGCCGTCGGATGTTGAAGGCTGCGATAGAGAGTTGAATATTTGGAAAACGAGGAGGGGGCAGGAATAGAATAGGATTGTTTGAACGAAGAGGGGAATAAAGTATACGGAGTTGAAGAGGTACTTGTTGTAGAGCAAGATGTTAGGTTGTGTTGTCTTTGGAGAAATAAAATATTATTTTGGTAGTTTTGTCCATGGAAATCTACCTTAAGGATTAGATTACCTAAAATAATAATATGCATAAATACATAAACATAAATAAATATTTATAAACAACATTTGGACGGCACAATAGAACGCAAAATAAAATAGACAACACGCAAAAAGGACACTCACATTGTAGATTGTTTGATGTTTCGGCCTTCTCTGAGGCCTTCTTCAGTTCAAAGTCTGACCTGAAGAAGGCCGAAAGCTCAAACAATCTACCATGTGAGTGTCCTTTTTACGTGTTATCTATTTTATTTTGTGTTCTCTTGTGCCGTCCAAATACTATATTTCTCTCGTGAGTGCTTCTACATCTTCCTTCTTGTACAATCCCAGGGATAAGTAATTCTACGCGCCATGAAACATGGACCTCCCTCGGTGGCGAGAGCTATCCAGCCACCATTCAGCAGTTCGGATTGACGTCTCGGCGTTTTTTCGCATTACCGCCTTCACTGTTGCTTTACAACCTTTAATAAACTTCCGTATTTACCTTCAGATTCCCAGAGCATCCGATACATCAAAGGGGTAAATAGAGGATTGCATATTCACGCTCCGTGTTAAAAAGAAGAAGAATGAAAGCCTAGGAGAAACGTCTTTAAATTTCGAGTCGATTCTTTCGGAAGATGGAGGGTGTATGTAAGGCACCTGGCTCTGGGGATATTTTCATTTTTTATACGGTTCAAGGGAGGGATGCGTGTATGGATTTTGAAGCATGGAGAGTTTCCTTCGGAGGGTTGGAGTGGAGGGAATGAAGGCGGTTAAGCGGCAGGGGAGGGCTCAAGAAAAGGGGGAAGCCCGAGGGGTTGTAGTCACTTCTTCGGATACTTCTCGATATAGGCCTTGGGGGGCGGATCGTTTATACCTACACGTTCGACTTTCGATTTTTTCGAATGGGCACAAGTTTTTTCGTTTTGTTTATTCGCCGATATTGGTGGTTTTAGAAAATAATATTTATTCTGGTGCAACAATTGGAAGTCTCTTGGAACGTCTCTGCTCTTCGGAAATTGGTGGTTAGACTCATGAATCATGTATGAGGCTATCATACTCGTTTTCGGTACTGAAAATCAAACTCAGCTCATTCATCGCTTACGATATCCTCCTTTTATATTATACTTTTTTAAGTATCTCGAGGTCAGCATTGAAATATATATAGCCGATTGTTGGAAACAATGTGACCAGGATTAGTTTAGTAATTAGATCTTCAGTTATACCTACGATATCACTGTTGAAATGATAACATTATGCAACGATAAATATTCAGTTTTCGGTTTATTATAAAAAGCTTTGATTCCTGGTTTAATGGAGATATCCGTCATGCATAATTAACACTTTTCCCTTTTTACTATCGATATGATATATTATTTATCAAGGTGAAATATCGCTTTCGCATCACCCGTTATGTCATTCTTTCACTTTTGCTTTCTCTTTTCGTTTAAGAGGATGAGAAAATAGATACCCGCGTTCGTATTTCCTTCAATAATTATGAGATATATATTTTCATTTACTTATAACTACTTCAACGTATACGCCTGCTTAAAAAATTCAACGAGAATTTTGCCTATACTGCCTCTAGCGATAATAAATCTCGGGAAAAACCCGAAATGTATTTGGAGGAATCCAAAACGTGTTTTTCCTTTCTTAAATGACGTCTCGAGGTAAAGTTTCTGGATTTGATATAAACCGGTGAAACAGAGTGGTTACGGTAGCAATTAAAGGCCAGTATCAAAGTAATTCCCACCCACTTCCGCAAACCATCTTTCATTCTTTCCTGGAAGAGTTTCTGAATTCAACCAATTGAGGTGACTATATGAATTTTCCAGTAAGGGTGGATCACGAGAGTATAGAATTGAAAGAAATTCATTCTTATGACGTTTATTTGAGCACCGAAAAATATTTTCTTCGTCCTGTACACGCCACGAGAAACCTAGGCCAATATGTTTAAAGAGCCCTCGACAATAGTTCTCTTTGTTCCTGCCTTACTTTGACAAAATGCGTTCTTTTGCTGTTTTAAGAGGAACGCGATTTAGATTCCAAGATCTCGGAATACGTTATTCACATTGAAGAAACATGAGGCAGCCGTTTCAATGTTGGAATAAAAAGTCTCACCACCGTTATGAAAATACACTTTGATTTCAATTCAGTGCTTCTTCAATTTCAAAATATTGATATTACAAAAATCTGCAGAGGTTCTTAGAAACGATTTTTACTCAAGAAAGGTTGGAAGAGATAATTTCTTGGCATGGCTACGTCACGGAAGATGGCGGCGGGGTGCAAATTATGCTTATTATTCGAAACAAGCAAGATGATTTAAGTATTGAAAGTATGAGTATATTATACGTGCATGCTATACATAACGTTATACGTATTAACCAAGGATGTAATTATTAGTATTCGTACTCTCTCAAGTTCATGAAATTGAATAAGTTTTAAAAATCATGTATATAACCATGTATAATCATGTATATGTATATATATATATATATATATATATATATATATATATATATATATATATATATGTATATATATATATGTATGTATATATATATATATATATATATATATATATATATATATATATATATATAAAACACAGTAATCAACCCGAAGGTCGGTTTAGTAGGTGATGGTAGAGTTCACCCAGTACTAAGCCCTATACGGCGTGTGAAATTCACACATCAGGGTAGGGGGGCCAATTCCTTTCCCTGTGCCGGTTACGGTTTCCCAGGAAGACCTGGTACCCGAAAAATCACTTTTAGCTTGGGTGGAGCTGCAGGTGCCCAGAGTGCCTTGCCCGGGAATCGAACCCGGGACCCTCCGGTCAGCAGTCCAACGCTCTACCCACTGGACTACCGCGACCCATATATATATATATATATATATATATATATATATATATATATATATAACCGCAAACAAGCTGTGTGATTTTTCGGGTACCAGGTCTTCCTGGAAAGCAATAACCGGCACAGGGAAAGGAATTGGCCCCCCTACCCTGATGTGTGAATGTCACACGCCGTCGGGCTTAGTACTGGGTGAACTCTACCATCACCTACCAAACCGAACTTAGGGTTGATTACTGCGTTTATGCATGTACGTGTAGACATATATAAAATATCTACACACTTTTATATGTAATAACTAATAATTAAATATATTATATTAAATATTATATATATACATATATACATATATATATATATATATATATATATATATATATATATATATATATATATATATAACACTTTTTGAAAGTCTCACGGACGTGAATAATAATGTATAACACTTAGCACTAGTGGACACAGACAAAAACACAGGAACACACAAAAAAGAGATTCACTATTTTTCGAATTTTCGGTGGTCGTGACCACCTTTATCAACGAAGTGAGGGACAGAACCCAGAGTTCTGTCCGTCTCTTCCTTCTGAGTTTCTTTTTTGTGTGTTTCTGTGTTTAGACTAGTGTCTATGTCCACTAGTGCTAAGTGTTATACATTATATATATATATATATATATATATATATATATATATATATATATACACGCACACACACATGTGTGTGTGGTTGTGTGTGCGCGCGCGCGTATAACTCGTAATTATTGCTAGACATGGTGACTTACAAAGGTCGAATACGAACTTGGGAGAGATGATTTCGCGGTAGGTCCTTTCTAAGATAATTAAAAGGAGAAATACTTTTTTAAGTAATTAAGGTACTTATTGTGTGAATTTCTAGGGTGTTTTATGCAATGTTTATGAATTTATTATTAGAAATCCGCCACGGAGAGGATAACATTGAAGAATTCCTCCTGTAACTCAGTTTGATAATATTATCTTGTGGGATGAGATAATCCTAATGGCATACCTGCATTTCATCTGAAATTCAGAAGGAGAGCGATATCTTTATGGCATCATAACAATAGCCACCGAGTTAGGGCATGTTTTCGATGGACCCAAGCACGGCATACCGCTGTACCTCTAAGCCCTGATAACAGAAAGGAAAATTTTCTTCAACTCCATGTTACATAATAAAACAAGTCATTGTTTAGCTCTGCACCATTTTTACCTCCTTTTGATTCCATCAAAAATACCTATTCTTTCCCTCCCTTTACCTCGCTTTCCCAGCATTGCCTCTCAATCACCATCTTCGGCATCCCATTGCCTCTCCATATCTCCTGTACCCGATTGGCATGCCTCATTCGAATTTCTCCCGTCTTTCTTCACCTACTATGCCAAGAGTATTTCGTTTATTTCTCCTTCCGTTCACTTGATGTCATCCAATCTTTTCCACGCCCACATCTCAAAATTATCCAATTTACGCTTTCCCTGTTTGCCTCAGCAGTCTAGTTTCCGGTCCATACAATGCTATTACAATATTGCTAAGTTTTTTACCAGTGTTTTTCCTTATAAATTTACTTAAGTTGTTTGCCATCATGTCGAATTACAGAAACTTCACAGTGTAAAATTCATTCTCCTTGACCAGGACTTAAGCCCTCTCATTCATATAGAGTGGTCATTTAACTTTAACCAACTAAGTTACTTATGTGTCCAAAAGCAATGTGAGTTTTCAGGAGCTTTAAAGGATGTTATTACGAATTGCTTTGCTTTCAATGTCACGAGTAGGCGTGCGCATTGCTACAAACACCCTATAAATTCACACTGTAAGTAGCTTAATTACTTAAAGCACTTGGCCAGAAAGAAAAATGATTTTTACGCTTGAATGTCTACATTTCAATGTTCATCGGCGGGTGACTCCGTTCAAGTAACGGTAACCAAATCTCCTCGCAGTATTTGAATGCACGTTTTTTCTTATTATTGTTTTTCTGAGAGGATAAGTAACAATTTGACACAGCCCATGGTAACGCTGTCTGCGAACCTTGTTTTGGATTACTTCAAAGATTTATGCCCCTAAAAAAAATTCGGATGTAGCATTATTCCCGTAAGGCTGTTCTTTCTTCCTTGGTGCTGGAGACGTCGAAAGGAGAGTGCGGATGACGGGGGTGGAGGGGATAAGAGGGGATTCAGAACGCAGGGGGGTCGGTGGAGATATGAGTGATGGAGCATTGGCGCGGGTGCATGCAAAGTAGTAGGGGTTGGTGGTGTAATTGGGGGCGGAGTGCTGTGGTGCAGTAATAACGGCCTCCAACCACTTCGGTCGTCTACGGAGGGATGGGGGGGGGGTCGAGAGAAACACCCTCTCTCACGCTTGCCAACCGTAATTTTTCATTACCACATGTCAAGTTGCCCGTGTCGCTGTCTACACAGCTGTGTCGTCGTTCATGAATTCGTGTCGCCCCATTCAACGTGAGAAATTCGTGCCGATGAGCGGATTTGCGGAATGGAAAAAAAAATCACCGCGTCAATGCAAATGACGCCTATGAATATCGATCGAGCATTTCCTTCCTCGATTCGTGGAAGAGATGGAGGTCGCAAATACCCGTAATATTTGAGCGCTTTCGACCATCCATACATCGCGGTAGGAATCGAAGGAGGAAGGTGATTGCATCGGAGTCCATTTCCCGAGGCTTTTAAATGTCAACTTTAACACGATTCCGCTCAAAGAAGTCGTGATCGCAATGTGAAAGACTTTGGATGACATAACCTGTTTTCATGCATTAACCATTTAGAGAAACATATGTAGGCGTTATAGTCGGGAAATACCAATGTATTTTCCCTCCCATCCGTGTGTTTTCTGCTCATTATTTTTAACGTATGAAGGATTGAACCTTTGGAATAAAAGCTTTCCAACAAAATTTCATTGAAAAAAATACAATGAATATTCATGGCACGTGTTTTCCTCAAATTGATAAAAAAGTGGTAAAATTTCCGGGTCAACTCTGGGGACAATATGACAATGCACGCCATAAATTTTTATTCTTTCATGGTTAAATGATTCTGTCGCAACAAATTTTAATGAAAATGCATAGTAATGAACAAAACACACGTGAAGGGTAAGGAAGAGAAAATATAAGCTGTGAAAAGGCGAACGAGATACGTAAGCACGCGTATATTAACTGACCCTTACAATCCCAATTGTCCATCTGGACCTTTTTCACTGAATTTTTCTATCCATTCACCTTGCATGGAAAATTCTTTTAGACTTAAGGATTGAGGATTCGGTCAGTATTGCCGATGAAAATGCGGCAACAACTGATGCCATTTTACGTGATTCTTATTGTTTCCTAAGTTACCTAATAGAATCCGTAGTAAGTTCGGTTGGTCACGGGATATTCGGTTAAACAAAGGGTCTGAGATTTGAGTCCCTCCTCTGGCATGGATATCGTTGTCTCGTGTGAGGATTTCCTTCGAGAGGTCAACGTTGAAATACGAGGGTCATCCGGAAAGTAGTACCCGTTCGTGAAATAAAGACACAAAAGTAAATATTAACAAACATAAAAAAATTTTATTTGAAAGAGGATACTTTAAACTACTTCTCAACATAATCTCCAAGCAAATTAAGGCATTTGTCATAACGTGTGACAAGTTTCTGTATTCCTGCTGCATAGTCCTTCGCCGCCAGCTCATTGAGATACGCGAGGGACCCATCTTGCACAAATTTTTGCATAATGCAGATGGTGTTTAACAATTTCATGAACAATTGTTCGAGAAACATTGGGAAAATGCTCACAGATGTCATCAATTGTGACGCGCCGATCGTTCCTCACGAATTCGTCAACTGAGCTCACCAGTTGGTCTGTAATGACAGACGGTCTCCCCGAACGCTCATCGTCGTGTGTGTTCCCCCTCCCCAAGTTGAAGTTGCGACACCACCGCCGAACAGACGACTCGTCCATTACATTGTCTCCATACACCTCCTTTAATTGGCGATGAATATCACATGGGCGAACGTTTCTTGCATTGAGGAATTTAATCACTGCCCTCACTTCACAACTGGCGGCGTTCTCAATTTTTTTAAACATTGTAAACAATCACAGAAACAACACAGGCAATGCTAGCGTCACGAAACTTGGCTCAGAGAAGGCAGACAAGCCACTGAAGCTATCTGACCTCGTCCAGCGGCTACTCGCGTCGTCAGCACTTCATGCGGCACGAACGGGTACTACTTTCCGGATGACCCTCGTATAAACTCGGCTCTTAAAGTAGTCATCCTATTAGCCCATTAGTTACTACTTTCAGGAATTTAAGTAGTGAAAATTTCGTTTATCAGATCACCTGCATGGATACTCGTAGATAAAATAGTTTACTTCGGTTATGAGGCTTTTGGTGATTTTCCGGGCGAAATGAATGAAATTGTTTCAGAATTTAACGAATGAAATGTACCGTTTAAGTTTGAAAAATCATAAAGTAAGGGGAAATAGTTAAATAATTATTTTAAACGTTATTGTAATCAGACAACAGAACGGTAGCATTGATGCGTTCGATGCGTTAACGTTGATGACGTATTGCCTTTTTTCCTCGGCTTTGTTATAAACAAGGTTACGTGGTAGTCCATTTGGTACAGCGTTGGAGAAATGACCGGAGGACCCGAGTTTGATTCCCGGGGGCGCCTCTGATTACCACTTATGTGATATTTTGGGTGCCAGATCTTCCTGAGAAACCATAAATGACACAGGGAAAGGAACTGGTCCACCTACTGTGATGTGTGAATGTCACAAGCCGTCGGGTATGGATATTTGGTAAGCTCCACCCTTTCATATCAAACCGACCTTCGAGTTGATAACTGTGGTCGCTTAGTTTGACCTGCTATGAATAAGGTGAAAGAGGATGAATTTAAGAAGCGGAAGTATTATTCAAGTGAGTCAGTAGCCCACACATACTCCCTCAGTGGCTGACTTCGGCCTCGGAAACCACAGAGAAAGGTCTTCTGAGATTTGGGAAAGGGAAAGCAGGCTAAAACTCTTCACATGGAACTTGCTTTGATGCACAATTAGAACATAAGTAAACGATAGCAAACAATAAATTAGTAAATAATACATTTAAGAAACCGAGTATGTAATTGACTTGAAAAAATGTATACCGCGATAAAGGGCACCGCACAGAAAGATTAATCACGAGCAATAAAGTCAAGTCCCGGACAATTTGTGCCCGCATCAACCGACTTTGCCTCGCTGGAACGAGGAGAGTGAAAAAAAACTCGGAATTCTTTTCAATTTCCAATAACCGCAATTAGACCAATTAAAAAACCATTTGCTTCCTCTTGTGGTCCTGCGGACTCGGGGCGTTGACGTTACGAAAATACTCGTTTGGAAACCATCCCCCTATCTCTCTCCCACGCTATACCCCCCCACCCCCCGGTGCTCAGAGGCTCAAGGTGTGGATACTAAATCCACCCCACTCACTCTCCCTCCACCCCAGCACCCTGTCCATCGCCCATTTAACTCTCTGCTCCTGCTCACAAAGGATGCTCAACCCCCTCCGCGCTCACCCTCCCACCCACTCCCACCTCTTGTGCATTCACCTCCTCCCGTAGTGGAATGACGGGGAACCATAACAATAATTAACGATGCAGATGCATCTAAAACGTCGCGAGACTTTTGATGAGGCGAAGAGGAATATCGCTTCAAAATTAAATGTCAATTAGTGGTTCGAATTAATTACCAAAGTGAAAAATTCGGAAGTTTATTTTCAGAAACCGAATATCGCTTTCGAATTTGTCAGAAAAATAATTATTTCTGAAAGTTATTCCCCGCCACTAAGATGGTTTAACCGCGTGATGTTGTTTTTTTTCTTGTTGAAAAGATATAACGAGACCACCCGCACCTCAATTTGGAGTACATTGATGGCAAACGGGCAATCGAGCCGAATGCATACTCTTCACATGATTTCCTTTCGAAGCAGGAAAATTCCAAAAATACTGATTTTATTTAACGGAAGGAAATTAACTTTCTTGAAATGATTTCATCAATGCTTCCAAGTCAATGCATACCTCTTTCGCCTCTGTCATATTCACGTATATATTATGTACCATAGGATGAGTCCTACGAAATTACTCATTGCATTTACTTGGTAGAAATGTTATGGCTTAAGGATTAATGTGACTATGAGGTACCTTAAGGAATCGAATACATATACCGATTGAGGAGTATCGATGCTTGGTTACATGGAATAAGTATATCTCGTCCATCTCGACTAGAGAGATACTCCCTCGCGTCGCCTTCCAAAAAGCCTTAGGAGTTGATCGTGGCAAATTTGAGCATTAACCCTCCTTCATATTATTGAAATTTAATAATAATTTGATAACGACCAATATTTTGGATAAATCAATGTTTTTATATGAATACTGCTTGGGAATAATTTCAATTATCCCTCAAATATGTCCATTAAATGAGAACAACAGGAACAACTTCGGAAATAATTAACTAATTAACTTGACCCATCCGAACCCATCCTTCTATTTTCTCCGTGAGAAAACGTAATGAAAATGCACATCCCTCCTCTCCCCTAAAAGCCTTAAGTAAATTTAGAACGGTCCCTTTTCTTGATTGCTGTCATTTATCTGTTTTTTGGTAGTTTAATCGTCTCTGTAATCGAATCTAATGTCGATTTGGTAGATTCGTATTAAATACAATAATGGGAATCAAAACACAGGAACTAAACTATAAATGTATAATTACAAAATAGTTGTATATGAAGTTTAAATGATGACTAATTGATTTGATTGATTGATTGGCCTGTAATGAACTGATTAAAGCTGTTTATATGTTAAGAAAGTTCAACTTTCTCATTTCCAATGAGTATCGTTCAACACTTTACCATACCTTCTTTCAATGCCATTTAAATTATGGCGTTGAGTTATGGGCTCATTCCCAGCATCTTAAACAAATTTACTACTACAAAAGAGAGCTATTCGCTCTGTTCCTAATATACCACCACTAGATTCCTGCAAATATTTTTTATTAGGTATGGAGTCATGACTGTATTTAGTTTACATATCTTGAAGGTTCTGATTCATGTGAAAGTTAATCTAGAAACTTCCCAATTAAAATCTAATATCCATGACTACACCAAAAGAGGAAAATCAAATCTAAATACTACTTATTGTAGATTATCATCAACTTACAACACATTTCATAATATGAACATATGACTGTATAACTATCTGCCAACTCAGTTGAGATCTGACGGTATCCAGAGGTTCAAGAATAGGGTATATACCTGGTTACTTGCTCACCCACTTTACTCATTGGATGAAATCTTTAGTGATAATCTTCATCACATTTAAGAACTTATGTTTATATGTTAAATAATATTTATATTGACGACATTTAATATGGTTGTATCATTTTTTTAAATGAACAAAGTATTATTATTATTCCACGCTGTTCTCTCATGATTCTCAAATTTTTCGTCGACGATAGCATAGGGACTGAAACTACTATATTCTATTTCTTGGATGTTTTTGAGCTTAATAAGAGAATAAAAAGAGAATAATATTTTATGGAAGATATGAAATATTATGATTGTATCTCTCCATACGAATATAATCTTATCAAGATTTTTATAAATATATCAATGATGTAGAAGCATTCACGAGAGTAATATAACACTTGGACGGCCAGTCTTACCTGAAGAAGGCTTCAGAAAAGGCAGAAGGCCGAAAGCTTAAACTCTCTGAAATGTGAGTGTTCTTATATATATATATATATATATATATATATATATATATATATATATATATATATATATATATATATAACTATGTATATAACTCTAAGCTTTATCCAATTGTTTTGTATTTCACAATGATTTCTTCAAGTCATTTAAGCTGGTAATTCCATTCCGAAACCTGACAGATGCTTTTTAAATATTTCTTTATTTTTGATTTCAATATTCATTGTGAATTAAAGCTTTGAATATTATGAAGGCATTTATTTGATTTTTTTAATTATCTGCGTGTGTTCCTTCTCCGGGAATATAAATGATATTTCTTTCATTTAAATGATACATTTACGAGACCTCAGCATCCTTCTTGATCCGCAAAGGCTTCCGTGTCATTCTTTTTGTCAAACTGGCGAGTGAAAATGCAAACATTTGAAACTCACTCTTGTGCTTTGCATACTCTTTTATACCCATGATCTTTAGATTTAAATTTATGGGAAGGGCAGTAAATCTTTAGCTTACCACGTTTACGATCATTTGTTTCTTTCTGATGTCTAGCATGAAGTTGAATGAGTTAATTCGCCCGCTCTCTCCAATATTTCTGAATATACATGCATTTAATTTGAATTTTCTTGAAAAGAATAAATTCCCCGCATGTTCTTATCTGTGTTGAAATATTTCACTAAAGTTTACAGGAATCACAAATGAATGAATGAATATCGCTGTTTGAGGGATTACTCTTTTGCATTATATATTTTTTTACCTCATTCGTCTTAGACTCATTTTTTCAATGGGGTCAGCCCAATGATCGAGTCCATGAGTCGGCGTAACCATGAATTTAGAGGAGAAAATTTTGGCAGTAAATAATAAGGGTTCTTGCTATTATGCAAATTCTCCGTCAAAGGCGATCTCCTGTACACTCAGTCTTCGTTCACATTAACCGATGAACTTAATCACCAAATACACTCGCATTCGTAACTTCGTGGATTTGTCATTTTCTTATCTCATTTCCGATTGAAGTATTCATCGATTCTTTGGTGGTCATGGTTGCCCCACACGTGATAAATCCGCACATTAAACATTCAAGCAAGAACTGAAAGAAACCCTTTTTATGACCGAATGCTTTGGAATATTTATGGCATTTTTACATATATAATTTTTGCAAAGCAACCTCTTAGCATATCCGATTCAGCAAGCTGTCTCGCACCACCACATTCCCTCGCTCAAAGCATTTTCGAAAGTTAATGAATCGGATTATTTTATTGTAATGAGTTTGGCGTCGCTCGCGACATGGCTCCTGGGTTCGGTCGCAGTGAGGGTGGACCACAGCAGACGGAAAACCCTAGATGGGGTGGGGGTGAAAGAGGAGGGGGCGAAGAGGGTGGAAAAGGAGCCGGCGGGTACAGAGATAATGAGGGATTTCAATATGCTGATTTTTGACTCCGGGGATCAATGCGAGGGAAATATTTCTTATTCGTTTCTTTTCATTGCCGAAGTTAAAAGCAATTGGAAATACCTAGATCTTGAATTGGTCAGTGAAATTAGATGACGGCGTTGAAAATGCCACGGCGACCTGTTAGTAGTTTATCGCCAAAGCATTCAAAGACGTCTTAATACCCAAGGCTGCTTTTTCTTCCCTATCACAAAACTAGTAATTAATTTCGTGATTTTAACATTAAGTGCCGTCCTCTAGAAGGTGACTTAAATTTAAAGCAAAAAACTCATTTGTAACAGTCTAAAAATCTCGCTGGATTAGCCTAACTTCACTTTTTGTAATTATATTTTGTAAAAACAGATGGCCAAAGTATAATGCGGCGGCATAGCGCTACTAATGCGAAATGAGATGTCTAATCCTTTCGAAAACTTCAATACACATCGAGTGCTATGTATTCATTGCTGTCTTACCAACGGATATATTATCTGGATTATTTTTACCGACTAAAACTGTGTGATCCTGAAACTCAGCAGAAAGGTGCGTGGCTGGAGGCGCATCCAAAACAGGCATGCACAGTACTTGAGGAATTTACATCATGTACCGCACATGAGAGTTTAGTAGTTACAAAGTTATTTTGCCATATTATCAATGGGAAGCTACGCGTGTAAAATTCGTAAAAAAATGGCCGTCACCAGTAGCGGAGAGGTCATGCAAATAAATAAACGAACTTTTAATCCCTAAAACTAAATTTCTAGAATGTTGCGAAACAATAAAACGAACATCAATCAATTAAGGAAAGTGAAGAAAGGAAAATAAAAACCGGTACCTTCAAGGACAAGAAATGGGAGTTAGAATAGTTTGATATCGGCAGCTTTACAAATATGAAAGAAATTAAATAAAAAAGGAAACCCATTAGACTACGCCACCCAATTATTCTATTAATAATTAGAAACAGAACCAGGCGCTACATAGCGGACATTTTTTACACTTATTGCGATAAATCAAAATCCTTCGGTAAAGCTCCACACTAAATGATTCAACCGAAAATTATTTCGTCACTGTATGCCATCATGCCTTTATAATGGCACACCGTGCCCAAACCATAGTCGATTGAATAAATGGAGTGTGGAAATATACAGGGATATTTTAATTTATCACGACAAATCCTATTCATTCCCTAGTTTACGTCGCCCACAGTTGTTTCTTTCCCATGCTGTATCGAAGTTGAGTATTGATTTTTCTGTTTATGTTTGAAACCACGCTAAAACCTGACGTGTGAATTTTACTTCAGCAAAGACTTCAGATGACAATCTGTGAACAGTGGCTTGTTACGAGCTCCTCCTGGCTAGGCTCGGAAACCAAGCGGGGACTAATGAGTTATGGGTAACGTTTACCAATTCGTATATTGGTTGACATTATCATTTTATTCCGATAGCAATCAATAAATTTGTGACGAGGGGACCGAGACGCTCCCGCGGGTGGGCTGGAAGTGTTGATAGGTTAATTTCTGTCCTGAGAAAAGTTAATACGTGCGTTAAGGGGTTACAGAGGTGGAGGGCAGAGTTATGATGGAATGTAGAAAGGATTTCTGATGTGACGAAAGGAGAGCTACTGGGATGGCGACCTCCATCGCAGTCTCTACTGTAGTGCTCAATCCAGGTGAACGAAGATGTAGGACGAAGTGTTCACAACGCAGATGCGTAGGTCAAATGATGCCAAATCATTCTAGTTGTCATTGGCGAATGCTTATTTTTCTCAAGAACCGTCTCTCTCCATACATTTCTCCTCATCATAAGTATGAACAAATGGATGGGAGGAGAGTGTTCTCAAAATATATAGAATTATTCTTGGATCGCAACCGGGCCAATGAATAATTTTAAGCGTCATTAATTAAAATATAGGGTTGTGGCAATCTGTTTTCATGCATTATTTCCTTCGTTAGTTCGTGCCTTCATTCAATGTATCTCAGAAGTCCATTATACGAAATACACTTTGATGACCTCATAGTACTGATTCATTTTTAAGGCAGAAAAGTGAAATAGTAAACGGGTGGGAGATAGGTAAATAAGAAAAAAATCTTATCCTCATTCGAGCCCAACATTTAGAATCAAAGGAAGTAGTTACTTCGCTAATCTTATGATATAATAAGGTCTAGGCGTAATCTGAGCATTCACATTTTAAAAAAAATCGTAAAAACAACTGAATTGTAATGGAACGTTTAACTGGCAAAATTCAAGGACGAATGTAAATAATTCTGAGTCTCAGGTAAAGGGAGAGAGAGAAATTAATTAATCACCAGGCACAGAAATAAAGGCGAAATTTTCCTCAGTACTTTAAAAAAAAATGAATGAAGTAATTAAGATAATGTTCAAAAGCATGAGGAAAAAGGAAAAAAAACAATAAATAGCCTGAAGTTAACTACGAAGGAAGATTTTCCAAATATGCATACAAATACACTCAGGTACACGGAGAAAATGCATAAATATTATTCTGCCACAAATGTAAAAGAGATGGCGACAATATTATTCTATTTCTATTAAAGGGAATACATAAAAAGGCGAAAATATTCAAATCCCAAAGGAAAAGTGAATAAATAAAATATATATCAAGTTCAAAGTGAGCCGAAAGAGATAAGAAATGAGTCTGAATCCGTGTCGAGAGAGGTATAACGAAGGGAAAATTATTCTAATTCTAGGGAAGGGGGGAGGATAAAGGGAAAAAGATACTCTTACCAGCGCAGGTAAGTCACAGGAAAAGATAGAAGGACTCAAAAGAAGCCCTAGGGGACATTAATAAAAGAAGTGTTCAGCATTCTTAAAAGCCTGAAAGGCGGAAAATTCCAAGAGTATTCCAAGCGGAAAGTAATGAGACAAAAAAAACAAAATTATCCCAATTCGGAATATTAGGTGTTATCAAAGCTTAAGAGGTAAACTTAGAACAAAATAGTGTATTTTAATAAGACTCTTTTGCGGCGATATTTCTGGAGTTAAATATTTAAAGAAACTCTACGTTCAACTGCTTTACCTGCCTGCGTTAGGCATGACTCGGAATAGGTAGGATTTTTAGAAAGCTATAGAAGGCATTTAGCGAAACCTGGCGTCGGAATGAGTCTAACCCTAAAAATCAAGTTTCGTCGGTTATTTGATTATTTTCGCCCTCTTTCCTGAAAAAGAAAACACAGTAATATAAGCTAAACTGAATATGGGCCAGGTTACTAAATGGAAGGAATTTGCTTTTTAAACATAATAATATTATACGATGTTAGTAAGTCATCATTTTATTTACTATACTCGATGGCATTAGGCTCATCTTCGCGTACACGTATTTTTATCTTGAGTCCATAAGATGACGCCTATGTGTTGAAACTAATTTTACCCGAAATAAAAGCTTGGAAAAAATGACTTAATGCTCCTCATTTTATTTACATGTACGTATCACGTCGAATACGTGGTTCTACGTCATTTATGTTTACAGAAATCTGGATAGCAGGTGAAAGAAGCAACCATGCGCAGCAATTAAGAGCTGTGGGAGGAAATTCTTTCGAATGATTAATGTCTTAGGGCAACTAGTAATTTTCAACATGACGAAAATAATTCTCTTGTATTCCTCTCTCTATATCTCTCCTACATATCGAGCAAAGTCAATTAATTATATCGTACGAATTAAAAAACTAGAGTTCTCGAGAAAAGAAGAAGGATATTTTGGGTCCTTGCGACTTCATCTGGAATAAATTTCTTAAGAGCAAAGGAATTCTTTTTTTTTTCTTGTTGTCGACTCCGTGAGGAAGTTGGCTTCGATCCACGGGTGCGCCGTCACTCCAGCGTGTCCATTAATTTTTAGCCAAATGGGCTCTGGGAGGAAATGAGTTTAATTAGTAATGCTCTCCCTCGGCCCGTAAAAACGATTTTTTTGCTTCCTGTCCCCATCTTATGGGGATACGCGTGTGCGAGAGACCCTGAAGAAGCTAGACGTAGTATTCTCTCGCCCGTCAAATTTGACTCGACCCTCGAGGAAAAAAAAACGAAAGAGATCTCTCTGACAAACTCTTTAGCGCAGTCTTTTGAATAAATATCAGGCGAGACACAAAGAATAACGCTTAAAGATTTCGCCATGACTACAACGGCAAAGGATTAATAAACAAACAAAACCGTTTCTTTCCGTCCCATTGTCATCCGTCTCTTTTGTCCCCAGGATGATAATTCCATTAGATGGGAATCCTAGCGGGTGGTGGAAAAAAGTAGAGAATTAGCGCCGGCTTCTAATGTAAGACGTATCTCCCACATTCCGAGCTCTTGGTAAAAGCGTGCAAAATTCCTTGCATGCTTTAACATCGCTGGAACGGCAGAAACCTTGTGAGGGATTTATATATTTGCATCTTTGAGTGACTGAAACGGAAAATATGTTCGCTGCCTTTTTCCTGTTACATTTTACATGTCTCCCATTCCTTTTAGGTTGTCATTAATCGGATTTTCCGCTTGCCACTTTCCGAGGTTAAACAGAGATCGTTCAGTGAGCAGTTCATCTCGAAACGTCGCACTCAAAGACGCATTTAAAGAGAATAGGATTGGGTGCATTACCCTACATACACACACGCACACACAAAATCAGGAATGGGAAGAGTTTATAAATAAAGTTAAAGTTACACTTATGCATTTGCAATATGTCACAAGTATCAATTATATTTTTAAAATAATCAGTTAAAGTTAAGGGTAGATCTTCGACTCTGATAAAATTTCAAAACACCCTATCGCCGGGCATAGGTATAATGACTTCGCGCGAAAACACAGTGGGGTAGTAGTAGTATTAATGGGAGGTGGCTGACAGCTGAGGTCATTTACACCATAGGGGATGGACAGGAAAGGATGAAGGGTGGAGAGAAACCCGGCGTCGGTATTAGCCTACTCTTTACAAAAGGCGCCAAGGGGTCCTCAGCTTAACGTCCCTTACGACGGACGGTGTACTCACTCAAAGTGCCCTAAAAGCACCTCAAGTAGGGATCGAGATAACTCTGAAAAATATTCAACACCGCCGGGATTTGAACCCGGGCCTTCTGGGTGGGAAGCCAGTACGATAGCCACCTCACCATCTCGATCCCTGAAAACACAGTGATATGTACTTTCAAAAAGTAGAGTTGCTATTTAAACAGTGGCTAATAGTTTAAATGCGGAATAGCAAAAATATCTCTGACTAACAAATCAATTTATGTGGACACTTTTATCCGATAAATAGCTCAGACGGATACAAAAAAAGCAGTAATTAATTGAAACACATGATTGTTTATGATTTTAGATGAAGCTACTTTTGAGATTTTATACAATTATCGATTGTACTAAAATTCCAAGAGATATGCATGGAAAATACCGGAGAACTCATTATGTTAGACTGCTTAATGGTTAGGGACAGATTTAGGAACAGCGTAATCAATTCGCACACTTTCGCTCGGGAATGGATGCGGACTTAGGTCACAATTTAGTAATAATGAACTGTAGTGTCCGATTCAAAAAGTTAAAACAAGGAGGACGGATAAGGAAATGGAACGTAGAAGAACCAATATGAACGAAAAGACAGAAGTAACGACAGGCTGTAGAAAAAAACCATGAGTGAGGAAAGGGAGTTGAGTACAATAGATGAAAATTGGGAACATATCAAACGCTCCCCCCCTGAACTACCGCGACCGGCCTTGCATATATATATATATATATATATATATATATATATATATATATATATATATATATATATATATATATATATATATAAAATATATTATATATATTATATATATATATAATATATTATATATATATATATATAATATATTATATATATATTATATATATAGTATATATATCATATACATACAAATATCCATGGATAATAAATCTTTATATCCCAGACAAAACTCACAAATTCATGCACTTATAAAAAAATATTATTTATCTAGGGAGAAGGGAATTATTATATATGCCTAGGGAGAAGCCCCGCGAAATTTTAAAATGGGGATAAATGAATGAGGAAATCCTTAAGTGACCCCTACGGTCCGTGTATCCACTCGCCGGAGCACATTCCTTTTCTGTACTCATTCCGTTGTGGTATTCGGACACGCGACCTTCGTTTTATCCAGCGAACAAGTCGACCACCATGTGGTTTCCCTCCCTTCACACCGCACGCATAAGGAGGGAAAACGCGCCATGTTTTATGCATGCAACAATGCAGTCATAAATGGCGGAGCAAACCTGACGTTTGGCTCCGCGGGCGACAATCCTGATCCGGGAATATTTCTTCCCCGCTCCCCGCCCCCCACCCGCCCTCATCATGCATACCAAATCTCCCGGACAAGTTCCCCTCGGTGTAGAAGCAAGTTTCGAAGTTCATCGCGTTCTCCGATCTCCATCTAAACTCTTAAGCCGAGGAAACGGGAGCATTATGGGGCAAATATTCCGAACTCGCATTGCCCTGCGCCTATTGTGTTAGGCATGAATACCTACCACCTGCGCGAAGTTGGGTATACGGATCACCGCTTTACGAATCCATATCCCAGAAACGAGTCCCGAATATATTTGTACGATGGAATTAATTGAGTTCGGCACGTTTCTGAGAATGTGACTGGGTTCGCGGACTATTGCTCCTCCTGTCCCATTTGTGTGTACTCACTTATTAGTGTCCGCGTTTCACTCGTAAATAGATCGTTTTGAAGTGCGATTGTAACAGGCATCTCATTTCCCGCACCTGTAAAACTTAACTGGGCTTAGATAATAACACTGCAAATCGAAGAAATTTAGTATTAATATAAAATTAAAGATAATTCCGTATCGAATCATTTGAGTTTCGCGACTATAGCATTGGGCAAGCGCGTTTTTGATGGGCAAACATACTGACGGGAAATACAAAGTTTAATAATATTTATTAACAAAGTTCTAACTGATTACAGATAATGACTTAGAATTGTGACGACATTATTTCGAAGGAGCAACTTCTATAACTATCTCAGAATCCACACATTCGTTGAACAGCACCGGTGATAATGGGCAACCCTGCCTTACACCTCTTCCTAACACTGCCCATCCTGACTCCCCGTTTCCCACCCGCACCTGAGCAGTCTGAGAAATGTACAGGTTGCGGATTAGCCTCCTGACCCTCTAATCTATTCCTATTTTCTGCAATATAATCATTAGTTTTTCCCAATTCACTCTATCAACCGCCTTTTAGAAATCTACGAAACAGGCAAATACGTCCTGATTGTATGACAGCTAATGACAGCAACTTAGAAGATTCTCGCATGAAAATATTATGTCTTTCTGACTTTGGTTTGGTCAAATGATTGCACTATTCTTACCAGCTTACACCACCAAGAGCCAATTATGCCACCCTCCTTCAAAGAGAATTTTCGAAGTCCAGACTGCTGAGGCAAAACATGTAATTGAAGTCTTGCTACCCGCTTATTAGTTTCTTCAAGCGTTTCATTAAAACAGCATTATTAAACCGAAACGAAACATTCGCTAGAGAGCAATTGAGACCTTTTTTTTGAACGAAAGTATGGTGTATTATAAGCGGAACATTGCGATTGCTTCCTTTAAAAAAAAAATATCTGGTCTCGAGATATAATCCATTCAAATTCATTCTGTAGCCTTTAAAAAAATCTTCCCTTCATCTTTTTCAATGCCATCGAAACTTTAATTTCTTTTTGACTGCCTCTGTATTCATTTCAATTGGTATATAAATGAAGTCTTTGAAAACCATTTATCAGTCATATTTTAGGGTGGGCATTTGTCATGGGAATGATATGTATATTTATAAGGGGAAAATAAATATAAATAAACTTTCCCCCCAAGATAATTACGCAAGAAGCCAGTTTTATGTTTATACAATCAATATTTTTTCTTAGCCCAGGCTTGTGGCGTGATAATTCACTTATTCATTTGGAATGGCCCCCTCATCTGCCCTCCAATATTTAACAGAATTATTTTTTGGAACTTTTAAGCTTCATTTCTTTTAACTACTACATTGCCATAAACGATATGAGAGGGGGCTCATTTGATATGCGGGGAGATTTTCCTTCATAACGCCCCGATAGTGCACCGTATGTCATAAAAAAATATCTTGTTTGGCAGACCGCAGTAACCGTAACTAATTGCCCCTCCACTCCTTAGAGTGTTACCGCCTATTTAAACCATTATATTGCAAAAATCAGTAGAGCATTATTTATATGTAGACACTCAAATTGGTTCATACGAATGGCATGAAAAACGCATTAGGGTGGTTTAAATATTTTTAATGTCAACGAGTCTCGATTGCTACATGTGCAAATATACATATTTACACCCGCGCACGTAACTTCTAACGATGCACTATTTTTTGGCATCGCAACAGTAGCAATATTTAAGTCGAATATACGGAAATGAAATGAATATAAGCGAGAACAAACGTTTAAGGTATGTCTCGATAAAATGAGCGCATGTTAATACAGATAGGTAAATGTTATAATATGGTACCGAGTTAATTAGGTGCATTGGAATTAGATTTTATCTTCAAATATGAGCCCTTTGTTGGCCCCGTAAAAACCTTTTACCTACAGTATTGCTGTGTTCTACAACCGAAATCAAGATGCCGTACGTATATGGTAGGCAAGAACTTCATTATAGTGAGGAGGCATATTGCATCACAAACGCGGTTTGTTCGTTTACGTTCTGTAGAATCATTCTATTATTTAAATAAGCTCTGCAATAAACAACGATCTTTCCACTTCCGAGAGTATTCTTTCGAGGTCACTTATAGGGATCGCCAACAGGTGCTTGGCGACATTGGTTTCCTTCACATCTTCAACTGTTCAACCTCCATTGATCCTTTGTGACATCATCGGGTTGGGAAGCAGCCAGAAGCCGCAAGGAGACTATTTGGAAAGGACTGTATAACTGCCGCACTGAAAGTTTGAAATTTGATCGATAATTCTTGTGTGCTCGCGTTCCCAATCCCTGCGCATAAGGTGTTCGGTAAACGATTGCCACATTGGGGCAGGACTCCTGCATAGATTGGCAACCCGATGCCACAGTTGTCAGTTTAATTTTACCTTCTGGCCATTTTCCACCGGGGAACCGTAAAACATAATCAATTATACAACCCAGAGGAGTTGCTTTGATTCCTAGGATAGGTATCCAGCAAAAATAGTCCCCGGCCGACAGAAATTCTGCGATCAAAAGGCCGGGAATTATGTGTAATGGTAGGTTGTTTCCATTCACTTAAACCAGGGGCAGGTATTTAACTCTAACTTGTGGATTGCATACGGATCTTAGCCTCGGAAATGGACTAAACTCACGGATTTTTGCAGCAAGGACTTCGATCGCGAAGCTTTTCCAACGTTCCGAGTGAAAAAGGATTCATTGTTGCCAATTTTCGCTCCTTGCTGGCTTTTTTCTCGAGTGACAGTTAGGTGTTTACTGAGAAAAGCGGCAGCAACGGCCTGCATTTCTCTCTACTCTCGCGTTGATGAGTGCTTTTATGTAGTTTGGGGAGTCAGATATTTTCTTGTCAGGCTAGTTTTAGAAGTGTAACTATGTTCAATTTCTGTATTCGTAGTAGTATTTAGAGTAGGCGACCGATAGCGGAGGTCATTTGCGCCATAGGGGATGAATAGGAAAGGATAAACGTAGTAGTAGTATTTATCCTCTCTCATCCATCGCTTTTTTTACGAAAAGCACTTATGATGTGGCATGATCGAATCACCAAAGAGTCCATACCTTCTCTCCTTTTGTTCGTTTCTAGCTAGTAAGTGCATCATAATCCATGCGACAAGACCCTCAAACTCACACATAATCCCTCTCACTAAATTCCTCCTAAGCTCCACGAAATTACTTCGATCGCAGTCAAGTACGCTTCCACGTGATTCTCTGCTGTGTTTGCTTGCAACTTCTGATAAAATTCTATTCATTGTGTGTTAATTTGCGAGTGTGCGTTTATCAACGAGACGACAGGTCCTCTCTGTCCGAGTCTCACGTTACCTGGGTGATTCCCAGCTAATCAATTGGTTTCCGAATACGAGAATGCTAGTTCTGTGTGTGTGTGAGTGAACGCATATATTGGTTGTTTGACACAAATCCAGGTGAACACGGTGATCGAGTGGATCGCGAGTAATCGACGCTACGGGAATGTGGGAAATGTACCACCCTCAAAGGAAGGTAAATTCTCTATTCTAGACGATACTAAATCAGGCCACATTAATTGGAGCATCCAATCACAGCAATCATGAGATGAATTGCGAAGGACAAATAGAGTAATTAAGAGGGTTATATATTAAATAGTCGACGCGTGCAATCACGTAAATATAATATCTCTAATCTCATTTTTTATGGACGCGATTTGATAGTTCTTCAATTATTAATTGGTACTCTAGCGTTTTAGATACTTTTAGATACTTGTATCGTCTAGTCTAGACGATACTAAATCAGGCCACATTAATTGGAGCATCCAATCACAGCAATCATGAGATGAATTGCGAAGGACAAATAGAGTAATTAAGAGGGTTATATATTAAATAGTCGATGCGTGCAATCACGTAAATATAATATCTCTAATCTCATTTTTTATGGACGCGATGAGATAGTCCAATTATTAATTGGTACTCTAGCGTTTTAGATACTTGTAGACGGACAGATATTTAACAGAGGGCCCGGGTTCGAATCCCGGCGATAGCATATATTTTTCAGTGGTATCCCGATCCCTATTTGAGGTGCTTTGTGGAGGGCACTTGGAGTTAGTACACCGTCCGTCGGATGGGACTTTAAGCTGCGGACCCCTTGGCGCCTTTCGTATAGAGGAGGCGAATGCCGACGCCGGGTTTCTTTCAACCCCTCATCCTTTCCTATTCATCCCCTATAGCGCAAATGACCTCAGCTATCGGTCACCTACTCTAAATACTACTACGAATACAGAAATTGAACATAGTTACACTTCTAAAACTAGCGTGACAAGAAAACATCTGACTCCCCACACTACATAAAAACACTCATCAACGCGACATGCATTCTAACTCCTTTCAATCAGTCCACCAATCATTTACCTCCCCCAACCTTGTCTGCATTTCCTCCTCCATCACAGCCTTTAAAACAATCCATACCCAACAAAAATGCTCTGCACACACATTTACTGCCTCCTTTGGATTTATCCCATCAACCCTCTTTCTTTCCCCAACAATGCAGCACTTCCTCGTTTGCTTTTCTATCCGTTCATTTTACCTTTTCCAACTTTCCCCTGCCCTAACCTGAAAAGTCTCCAGGCTACACCTATAATATTGCTTCAACCACCTTCTTTCAGCGCCGTACAAATTCACGATCCATATCAAAGTATTCACTAGTCTCTTTTTTTATATTCTTCCTCAACATCCTTGTCTTCGATTCCTTCCTTTGAGAACTTGTTGTCAAACACAATAAATCTGAGGTCCTTACTATTTTGGCCATTTTCTCTCAACACACTTCCAAGATAGGTAAGATGGTCCAAGTCGGTTTTTTGCCCTTCTATTTCAAAGTTTAAATCAGCCATCCTCTTTCTAGAAAGCGTTATACAATTTTTGGTGTTTAAATTGATTCCCATCCCATACCTATCGCACCAATTTTCCAATATTCACGGCCATGATTGTATCCCCTTGGCTAAGTGGTCAATGAATCTTGATTATCCGCAAAACTGATTTTGCGAATTCCTCGCCGAATTTAATTGCTCTCTCTCCAGTCCTTCATTGGTCTTTGTTTTACTAATTCCTCCAGATAAACGTGGAAAAGCACGGGTTTTAATGTAGAAACCGTCGTAACACCTTCTTCGTAACACTGGTCTTTTCGACTCTCCATCAATTACGCTTACCCGAGAACTTCGAGTTATGTACTGGTTGTGGGTAAGGCGATTGACTTCTTTCTAATAGTGAACTCATTACTTCTATAGTATCACGGGTGCCTTTCTCACCCTTTAACCCAAATTTTCCATCCCCTAATCAATCATTTGCCTTGCCCTCCATCCTCTCGTTGATGATCCTGAGAACCACTTTAACTGCGTACGAAATCGCACCTATATTTCCATATACCTTTCGAGTGTCTTTTCCTTTTTTTGGATCGGTTACTAACACCTCTGACAAAATCTTTCGACCGAATTCCTCCCTCATAAATGCTACGAATCAGTCCATAAAAATCTTCCTCTCACGTTATCCAAGAGCCTTTAATAGCTTTTAGGCACTGCTTTTTATTCCCACAGCCTTATTTGATTTCAATTTCCTTAAAGCCCTTCATTCCAATTAATTAAGCCTGAACCTAAGCACCTGAGTTATCCTCATCTAAGTAATATTCACTCCTTATGTCTAGCCGTGATGACCTGATGTATCTACCGTTTAGAATCTGTCCGTATTTCTAGAACCTTTTCTTGTTCAGTCAATAATTTTCCTGGCCTTTCTTTAATAACATGAACGGATTTTCCCTTCAAGCCTCCCTATCCTCGCACTGCATCTTCCATCAGCCTTCTTTCACCCGATTAGTTTTTCGCTTCAGATTATTTTTATTCTCTTTGTAAACCTTTCTACCTGATTCTGTGTTTACATTCCTTTTTTGTCTATTTTATTAAGAATCTCTCGTTGTCCCTGTACTTATCCTATTAACGGTTCTGGTACTTCCATTTTCGGCTTTCGATTTAATTATGTTTTGTTCCGCTGAACGCTTCGGTATCCCTCATCCTTAATTTCAACATAAAATAATATGGAAACGATAGGTTTTGACCCGAAATGCAGAACTATATATTTCAAAATTATATTATCGTAGTCATCTTTGATTAGAGAAGTTTTCATATTGACCGCAAGAGGGAATGATGAACGAGTTTAGATAACGGCTATTCGTTTTAAAATTCATCAGTTCATTTGTGCGATCATGCGGGTGTTTTGTGCAACGTGGTGGAAAGAGTGTCCTCAATAAAAAAGTTTTATTCGAAGGAAATATAATTTGTGATTCGGTGTTGATATTGTGAGTGAAGATAAGAAGAAATCATTTCAGAAAAGTCGAAATTCCAGCAGAAATAAACTAGAATCTTTGAAGGATACTGAAAACGGACAATACTGAAAACTAAAATTTTAGTGCATAAGTTTAATTACGTATTAGTTAGAAATTTTGCAGAATTGAAGAAGTAAATTATGTATTGCAAGGAATAAAGAGTTTATTTAATACTTAATGAGTGCATAATATGTTTACAGCATCGTTCAAAACGTAGGAAAACGTATGCAAAACCTTTCATAGGTAGAATGTATTTAATGATATTGGGGATCAATGCATTCAATATTTCTAAACACTGATCCGTGAATATTGCAGAAAACGTTGTGAGGAGGATCAAATAATTTTTGTTGTTCCGTTCTTCGTTCAATGCAAGTCTAATATGCCTACGTATATTCAATGTGTAATTAAAAAAAAGAGCATTTGGCGCACGTTAAAGTTAATTAAAACGCGCATCTACCTTCCTCTTATTTATTCCTTGGGAACACGACGCGCGTTCCACCGCTTAGCCGTCATCATCAGGTGCAGGAGTAACTTGTTCATCTGATGATGACACCGTTTTAGTCGCAGAAGCCCTCGTCGCGTTTGAAAGAAATAAACAAGTGGACGGCACCACCAGTATTTAAATTGGCTTTTAATTATGCTGTTTCACCATGACACACCTAATACTGGTGAATTAAATACGTCTTTTTAATCCCATGCATTTGAAATTTTAGAGTTAACAACAGACGAGGAGAATTTTGCTTGAGTGTCAACACCTACGAATATTTCAGATGTATTCAGTTCATTTGATATCAAACTTTTGTATGCAGCCTATATATTGCATTAAGTTCAGCCTGTATTTGTACTAAGGTGAGCGATATTCTTTGTATTTGGAGAATTGAAAACCTTTGATTCAGTTGCATACAAATCCACACTATCCCCAAAAAGCCACCACTAACCTGTTTGACAAGGGGTGATTCCACACCAGGCACACATCAAAAATTAAGTTTTTTTTTAATTGTTAATTACCTATTAATGCGCGAAATAATTCAAATAAAGGAAGCAACCGTCACGAGCTGCTATCAAAAAGAATAGACTAAGGTTAAATGAAATAATTATAACAAAAACTAGGCCACTTTTAATGGAAAAAATCGCGGTCGCTTACAGTCATTATGATCCTTTATTATCCGTGGGAAAATTACGTTTTAAATCTGTAGGTTCTAAACTTGATTTCTCTAGTCTTTTTGTCCTACCGTAATACGTTGGAGTTATAAAAAAACATTTTCAGCGTCATCGCTGAACAAGCATTCTTCCAATTTATACAAGATATTTAATTTGTAATTTAACCTTCGCTCCTTAGGTTATCACCAACCTAGCTCCTCTAATAATCTCGATACGCTATTCAAGTTTATCATTACCTTGCGCAATTTAACTCCATTGCGCTGTTCGCGATCTGATTCGGCAATCAATTCAACTTCATGAGGATTCCACATACTTCTGGCAGCATATTCTTAATGAGATCTAACTAGTGAAAGATAACATTGCTCCCTTTGCTATTCTCGTCACATTTCCCAATACCCTTCTGAAAAATCCTATTTTTTTGCTAGCTTGACCGCATATGCTTCGCCCAGGAGAAGTCTATATTAAAATTGCTTAAATGTTAGCCACCAATAGAAATGCGATAGTTCAGAATTAATTAAAGATTACATTCACTACAGAGTCTAATTTTAAAATATGCGCGCGAGACTAGCTATTAGTGAGGACAGCGATAAATTAACTCCGAGACCTAAACTTAAGTAAAAGTTTGTTTTCATTCCGAGCAAAAAGCTCTGACCGAGACTTGACGAAATGGGCGACTGGGATTACTTTTCAACGGCCAATTGAGCTCGGGCTAAATGATTTGAGTTTTAGTGAGGTAGTTTATCGATTTGGCATCTCTCTCTCTCTCTCTTGTCAGAGTCAGCGACGGTCAAGGGGAGAGGGAGATGAAAAGAGGTAAGAGGGCGAAGGGTGGGGTTAGGAGGGGCCGTAGAAGCGGGAAAGTGGCGATATGACGTGGGGCGGGGGTGTAGGAGCCTGAGGGGACTGCTTTCGTGGGGCGGAGGTTGATGGCCCTGGGCGAACGGGGTGGCAGGGGTCAGGGGAGGCTGGCGAGGGCGTGAGGGGGGAGGTGCCTCGATGGTGGGGTGGTGCCAGGGGCTGGTCGAGCCATGGGTGAGCGTGCTCGGGGAGAGGGTTAGTATAGGAAACAGGGGGAGGCGCTTAAAAAACTGCTCGAGTGGATTATTTAAAAAAACACATTTGCCAAATATTTGTTAGTTTTGTATTCGAGATGAGTTAGAAATTTTTCAGTCCATTTCATTATTATTTTTTTTATTTCCGCGGAACATGTTGTTTGGAATCCACAGGATGAGTTCTTCTTATTTTCGCTCAACCCTTTGTAATCTTCCGTATATTGTACCCGCTTTATTCAATATGGGCATGGGGCTGCAGTGATTTCATTCTTTGGTAATCTGCCTGTTTTGCTGTTATCGAATTATTTTTATGCGCACAAAATTTCCTCAGTGAAGCGTTCAGGCAGTTATCACACAAGATTTATTCTTTGATATATTTACCGAGCGAATTAATAATGTAGGTATAGAAAATAGACAAATGTTTTAGAATTAATTATTTGATGCGTAAAAAATAACATAACGTTATGGGTTTATTAGTTGAATAGAATCAAAGTCAAGACCAACCAAATGAATTTTGCGATTTTCAGATAAATTAAAAAAGTAAATACAATATTGCAGAGAGGGATGAAAGCCTAAGAAGAACTTTCACTCTCAAAAAGATTCTAATTATTCAAATTAATAATTTTATCGTTTGCAGAAATGCTTATTTATTTGATTAGATTCATTATATTTAAATTTAATACATAATGTTAAAATTGGAGGAAAAATAAATGAAATAAACAAAAAATCAACTATGAACTTTTAGGCATGCCATGGGAAAAGAGACGGCTGTTGGGAGAAATTCTAAGAAGGCTGGGTAAAAGGATGCTGGAGATACTGAGAGTTAAGGGGATGCTGACAGCGGTAAATAGGAGATAATTCTGGGAAAACAGCTTTGAGGGAGGAGAATATTTTGTATCTTGGATTGCATTAAGGTTGGTAGAATGTAGGTGGAGCTGAATTTATTTATTTATTTATTTATTTATTTATTTTGCATCAGCCAGAAAACAGCACTTCGACTTTTACATCGAACTTCCAACATTAATATAACAATTACATACTAGTCCTGGGTGGAGAAAAAACCACCTAGGCGGGAATTGAACCCGCTACCTTTGGGTTGGCAGAGGAGGACATTACCTCGCGTTATTGATTCCAAGCGATTTCCCCAAGCGTAACTTTCAAGGTTAACTTTGAAAAATAACTTCGTGTCGCTGAATCAATGAAAAAAATGTTAAGAACAACGAATTATTTCCTTTTACCAAGCTATAACATACTTGCAAAGCTTTTGCTTCTGATTCCCTTCAATTGAGATATTTTATTAATATTTATTTTCTTGGAAGTATTAAAAGTCACGTAGCCCTCGAGGATAAAACTATCAACTTTTTGATTTCTAACATTGATACGCTACCCTCGCCCTCGACAGACTTATTTCCCGTTAGTTTAAAGCTTCTGCGCTAAATCCTTTGAAAGGACTGTTAATTTTTTTCACGCTTCCTGATTCCTCTTCACACTCATATTTGCAATGTCAATGTTCATGAAGCTCAACTACTTCAACAAGCGTATCAGTAATTTGAGAGTTGCAAAAAATTCCCGCGTCCCATTCCTCCAGTCTCTAGTTTTCTGGTGGAAAGGTTGATGGAGTAAAAGAGACTGCGAACTGTCAGAAACAAAGGTTGTACGAAAAAATTAGAACGAGCTACCGAGTGTCACCCCTTTAGGAACATATAGGTTCCATATACATGCATTCAGATGTATTTGTGGAGTTTTAATTTTATACCGCTCCTATTTCATTCGTCCATCACTTTGAGAATATAAACTGGGTAAATAATAATAATTGATTATACAAGTGTCCCGAGCCAATTTCGCCCCATGAACCGCTCTCCTCAATTGAAGGAAACGAAATGACATCAGCACTTAAAAGACATCTCAATTGTAGTGACCTCTTCCATATAACCAATAGAGTTAGATTTGCATGTTTGAGAACGCGTTGAATGATTAGGTTCAAGACCTGAAAAATATTGTCTAACAACATCTGTAATAGTCAATTGCTCACTTGCTGTGGATTTGCTCAGTGGGTCGGGTAATCTATTAGCGTCCTGAGTCGAGGTTCCCCGGTTCGAAAAGGGACGACGGCGGGCTTTTTACCATTTTATCCGAATAAATGCTTGGATTCAATGCCGTCACCATTTCAATTGAAGTAATCTATCATTTGGATGTGGCGATAAATTATGTTCTCTTTGGGACCTTTCTTGAATAGACACGGTTGGAGGTTGTGTATGTATGTGGAGGTTGAGCTTCTATCTCTCTTTCTTCCACCACTCGACCCATAAATTCTTCCCTGCCCCTCGACTTAAGACGACCGCAGCTAATCGCCTCAGCACATTCATCCTACCGCCGCTTCTTCCGCGTGGTAGCAGTAATGATAGGCCAATTAAATCCTCCTCACTCAAAGACTTCCTACTTCAAGCACCCTTGGAGCGATTGGACTATATGCAGTATATCAAATTCGTTTTTTATTTGCACCTTCGCGAATTTCCTTACGGATTATCACTGACTCATGATTTAATATTACCAAATGGATCACCGCCATTATGTGCCATTGATGTTCTTGAATTGTAGTAGGTTAGTACCGAACAGTTTACTTTATAATCGAAACCCTCCACTTAAAATCATCGATTTTATAAGATATCCATCCATTTTTGTAATATTCTTTTTTTGCGCACATGCTGATTTTAAGATGAGTCAGTCCCTTTTATGTTTATGTATTTGAAGTTTCATTCAGGCTAAAAAAAACCCGCTCGTAAGGGAAAGGGACCCCGGCAAGTCGAAAGATCCCTGGGTCAAGAACCGGTCAAGGAAATATTTTTGCACTTATGATTTACTCGATTCCGCCTTCCTCACCTATCCTGTGTTTGTATTTTATATGAACTGTGTTTTGTCCTTCTCTTCCTTGAGAAAAGTGGCGTGGGCCACCGAAAATTCGAAACCTAGTGAGTTTCCTTTCTTTTTTTGTTTGTGTTTCGGTGTTTTTGCCTCTGTCCACTTGTGGTAACTTCATATATATATATATATATATATATATATATACATATATATATATATATATAATATATATATATATTATATATATATATATTATATATATACAGAGGGGGAGAGAGACAGACAGCAACGACGAAGAGGACTGAACTATCTTGAATAGGGACTTGGAATGATAGAAATATGTTAATGATAGGAAAATTAGAAAATAAAAGTTGAGAGACGGAGAGAAGAAATATAGACGCTTTAGCGCTATGTGAGGTGAGATCAAAGGATAGCGGGGATTATTCGCGTGGATTGATGATTATAGAGTAATATACAGCGGAAGGGAAGAGAGCCAGCGAGGGATAGCAATATTATTAAACAAAAAGGTAGATAAATATAGAGCAAGCGACTAAGAGAATATTATTAACAGATGTAAAAGCAGAACCAACGAACTTGATGAGTATTGTTTAGGAAGAGGCCGACAGAGTAGACGATCAGTCAAAGGATATAATAGGGTGTGTTTCTTCAGCGATACATTTGATAGTGATGGGGGATTTGAATGTGACGATGGGCAAAGGAAGATATGGTATTGAGGTGGTGGACCACGGTTTAGGAATAAGGAATGACCACGGAGAGAAGGCAATAGAGTTCTGAATGATATAGGATTTGATTAACACAATCACCTAGGTTAAACTCTACCGTAGACGCAAATGTACGCGGAAAACATTCGGGAATTCAGAGAGATATCAGTTAGAATATATTATAATTAGATAGAGACTTACGAACGGCTTAATGTATTTGCACAGTTTCCCAGGTGCTGATACGGATTGAGACAGTATAGATAAGTTAGATTCAGATAATATTGTACTAAATAAGCGATTCATCTGATTCAAGAGAATAAAACAGTGAAGACCGGAGGGGAAATGGAATGTAGGATCATTAACCGGAATGAAAAGAAAGGAGTGCCATGGGTCTGTAGAAAAAATGTTGAATGAAGACGGGGAGGCATTTAAGGTGGATGGAAAATGAGGACATATCAAAGAGTCATCATATTGAATGTCACATGCGAATCTATGAGAATATTTAGTTCGAAGGAATATCACGGAGAATATAATAAAATGATGTGGGAAACTATTACGGAGGAAGAAGCGCGATGGAGAGCATAGTGCGAGGACATGGAGAGTTAATAAAGGAAGGGGATTGGATATGCTAATATTATTGTACGTATATATGTGTATACAAGTGCATGCATGCATACGATAACCATCCTAAACAAACATCTAAAACTGTTGAAATGGGTGTGAAGAACACAAAAAGGGTAGGTCTAACAGGAATTAAGAGGGGGGAATCCCGGCATACTATTACAGATATGGCGGGAAAATCACCTAGTGAAACAGAAAAGATCAAGAGAAATGGAAATAATGCATAGAAGATCTACCTCTACATCTGAATAATACTCTGCAAGCCGCCGCAAGGGCGTGTGATGGGGGTGTTGGGTTACCACCCGTAAAAGGGAACAAAACCACATGCAAAATCAACCCTTACATGCAAACCTATTACCACAGTGGCGTAGACTACATTCATGCAAACATCCTTTCAACTTACACGCATGCAAATGCATATACTATCAACCAGCAAATAATTGCAACTTGGGATGTAGTAAAAAATATATCCAATAACGTGCAAGCTAGAATTTGACAAGTAAGAAGGCGAAATTCCACTACCGCATGAACATGAAACATATAACGGTCTCTTCCCCTTAGGACACAGGTACGGAATGTGACCCAACGCTGTAGGTAGCGGGAGGGTCCCCCCACAGAGAGACACGAGGTATGGAGGGGACTTTTAAATACAAACAAAGCAGATCAAGCAATATTGTAAGGAGCTCTGCATTATCTAATGGCACTCTAATGCGGTGATGCGGGAAGGATTTTGACAACAAAACACACGAGGTTAGTGAAAGTGCATCATACAATTGAGTAGCACTAATTTTTCCCTCGCGTTGAGGGTGGCATGTTAAAGATATTAGGCGAGCAAGTTTAAACATTGCTAAAGAATAATATGCAGACGGGTATAGCTTAGGACTAGACATACCTAAATGCGAGATAGAAAGGCCATTAACGGGATTGAAATCAAATGAGGCCGTGGGAATAGATAACATTTCGGCGGAACTAATTAAGGGTTTCCGTAATTGTCGGAGGAAGTGTTTTTATGGACTAATTGGTAGCATTTATGAGAGAGAAATTTGGCGGAAGATTTCGTTCTGTCAGTGTTCATTCCCATCCTAAAAAAGTGAAAGGCAACCGTTTGTGAGGAATGCAGGGCAATAAGTTTGATTTCGCACACAATTAAAGGGGCACTTAGGACCATCAATAAAAGGATGGAGGGAAGGGATAATGATTCTTTGGGGAGTCTTCTGTATTGGATCAGGAAGGGGAGAGATTGGTTGAATCCCAAGCAGTAATGAGATCAATAATGGAAAGGACCATAAAGTACAATCAGGCTTTGTATTGGTCGGAAACTTGGTCTCTGAAGTAAGATGATACGCGAAGATACGAGTCTTTTGAGAATTGGATATGGGAACGGATGGAAGGAGTAAAATGAGCGGAAATGATAACAAATGAGGAAGTGCTAATCATGATGGGAAAGGAGAGAGAGAGAATCGTTCGGAGGAATCCGAAGGAGGCAGGAAAGGAGTATGCAGAGCAATTTGACCAACCTAGGGAAGTTGAAGAATGTGATGGAGGAAAGGACGTAGGGGCAAGCGAGGAAGGGGTTGAAATAGGGAAGGCATGTGGGACGAAATGAAGGAAGGGTGTATGAGTGCAGAATTTCAGATTACTTTAATGTAGGTTGATTGCCACGTTCTCTTTTTAGGCAGTACCGAGCAGTGCAGGCGTGTTCAGTCAGTGCACATCCACAACTTAACTTTAAACCTTAGACGGCCAAAAATTAATTGGTACTCTTTTTGCACTTTCATGAATTTTTCAATCTTGCTAACGAAATTGAAATGCATTATCGGTCTCGTAGAAGTTTAGTCGGTATTAAAATTTCCACCCAGTGTTTTATAAGAAGCGAACACTAAACTCTTTTTTGATAAATTACAGAATAGTAACTACCCCAGAAATTGATTTTTAAAAGGACTAGGACTATGTAAAATGATATTCAACTCGGTTGTAGAATGTTCACGACGATGCTAAATTTCATTACGTATAAAAATAAATGTTAACATTGCCATTTGTTTATACATACTAAATCGTACATTAGAGTAAATTATCGATTCCATTCCCTTCTCTAAATGTGAACAATAAGCAAAAACAAGAATGGACATAATGAAAAAAGGATTGAAAGAAAATTCTCACTTCCGATTAACAAGAGTGATGGTTCAAAAAGATCATCTCCCACCCAGCGCTAGCATTAATAAAAATCCAAAGTTAATGGGAACGCTGACTCTTCGTCGAAATAATTCCAAAGAAATGTCCAATCCATCCTTTTATCGATTGAATGTCTCAGTGCGGAAATAATTCATCTCGTTGCGACTACTATATGATCCCCCTCATGTTTACTCCTTATTGTTAAGACCCTTTCTAAAATGAAAGGTTTCAATTTCATCAAACAATAAACGTTTGTATTTAGAGGCGTCATTGAAAGAGACTCAATCTACCCGATGTTGAATTTGAGAAGGAAGTAGGTCATATGCTTCTCTCTCGAAACTTCATATTTGGGACAACCTTTGTCATTTGTTGAAGGACCAAGTGAAATTGGAATACAGAGCATTTATAACAGTGAAGCAACGGGTTTAGTGCCATTTATTCATTTTCAGATAGTTCCACCAGTATTCACTAAACCTGTATCGATCATATTTTACACGATTGGTATGATTTTACATCCTATCAATTTATAATAGGCTTTTCGACATTTTATCGAGCAATTGTTCAACGCCAGGGGAAACTTAAAAGACGAAAATAATCCTCAGTATCATAACGTAGTTAATCTTCCACCATTAACTTGTTAATTCTTTTATCCCTCTTTTTTGTTGGAGAATCTGAAATATGATTTTTCTTGCGTTCACTTCCTCTTTTGAAAGAGAAAATTTTTCTATTTTCTGCTTCTCTCGAAAGGAAATTCAGCTGTATCCAAAAAAGAATTTATTCCTCCGGAATTATTCGTGATATCCCATGTTTTGTTATGAGGAACGTGATGCATCATAGGCTGGAACAGTAAACATGTGGACGTGTTTCGAAGAAAAGAATGGAGCCATCTCGCGAATAAATGCAAGCATTCTCTGTGCATGCGGCAAATTCATGTATATCCTCACGGGTTCTGTTCACTAAAGAACGTCTGTTGCATAAATCAACGCAGTCTCCATACACACTCCAGGCAGTTTTATGAGATTTAGAAATAACTCTAATTTTCACTCGCCCTGATATCTGAGGGTAATGATTACTCCCCCTAGAACGGAGTCTTCCCACAGTCCCCGCAATCATGCCGAGATATCTTTCATTGGAAACATTTTCCCGGTGTTTAGATGGTGGAATACATCCAAACGATGGATAATTCCTCTCAAATGTACGACTTTCCAGCGGACGGTAATCGAAAACGTGAGAAAAATTAACGTGTGACGCCAAATGTGGCTGCACTGAGGTTTCAATCGGATTACGAACCTCAGTTTTTGGTAATAAATTTCGAGTATAAAAAAATGTGGATTTTTAGGTGACTGAAAAAACTCCGCGGCCACCAAAGGATATCGGATTAATTTGCCCTCAATTGAACGCAAATTCTCATTTTCTGGGATATAGATTTAACTGGCAAATATCTTGCAAGTATTATTTCTCTATTAGTTTTGTTATGGAGTAAGGGAAATATGTCATTATACTATCTCTACATTCATCAAAACGTATAGAATCTCTACGAAAAATAAAAATTCGGAGAATGTTGAAATTGCATGGAATTATATTATTGATGATCATGGCTAAAACATAATAATATTATATGATATCAAAAAGTAAATTATCAGTCATCTCACCAGAAGATAGCTTTGATGAAAACAACCATTATTTCCTGTTAATGACTAACTCCTTTACGTCCTAAATTCAATATAATATACACCCATACACTTATAAATAGACTACATTTTCTCGATAATCCTCTTGCTTTTGCAACACCCGTCTCATTTTCATTTTATTCCAATTTCTTTTCTGTTTACAGTTCCTTCCATAGACGCCCGTTTTTTAGTTCTCGGTACACGTTAGTCAAGTGAAATGGATAATACCTTCGGCATGCGGATTGATAGGTTCTTACCTAATTTAATTGCTAATTTATTAAGAACGTAAGCTAAGAAATTGATTGATATATTTCCCCAACTTGAAGCTGTTCTGCAAACAGAAAGATTTATTCCAGCGTCGACTCCTGCTTTCTTGACGGCGACCTAACTTTGAGATAAAACCTGAATATTATATATCTGCCTCTAACGAGAATAGCTATCGCCGTGCTAAACCCTTCAAAATCCCTGGTTCACATCTCACGTCGTGTGGGACACGAGCTGATTGATGAGACTACCGGCTCTGCGGTTAATGTCACTGCTGGACAGTATCTACGAATAGAACTGCGTCATTGAAGAACGTCATCAGCTACGTACACGCACAACAAATAATCCCTTTTCAGCGAAAAGCCAAACATTTAAAAACCCTCAACCGGAATGAATGGACAATCTTAAAATTAAGTAAAAACATTAAATTTTGGCGCAAAAGTAGCCAGATCTTTCGACATGAAAGGACGGACAGTCTGGGGATTTTCAGAGAGCTTCTCTCCGTATTAGGTTCATTTCCTCGAGACTTCGTAGTTCTTCGATATTAATATTGAACCGAATAAGGTGATCATGGATTCGAAAAAAAATTTGCAGGAAGAGTGACCTGTTTTATAATTTGAAAAATAAATATTCTGTCCGTGCGCTAAAAGAAATTCACTCAAGATAAAGGTAGTTCTCGGCGATGGGAATTTTTTTCATTCTTGTTTTTTTTATTTCTCCATTTTTTATCCTTACAATTCTTGTTCTTTTTAGCCAAATCAAATAATGATGTCTTCGGATTGAACTTACCTCTCTCTCTCTCCTTCTGCCGAACTTTCTTTCAATAAGAAGCAATTAGGGGATGACATTTTAAGGAAATGGTACATGGACTGTCTTATGCCTCCTTCGGCCTTCACTTCACCCAGATAGACGTTTGAGATTTTGTGTGTGCCTTGCATTTTTGTGTTACCCGCACTGTGCCAGCTGTCAATGTCTCAACAGTAACCTTTTATTTAGCGCCTTAGGCTGTTGAAAAGCAGTAGGGCGCTTGGCAAGCTAAGTGGCTAGTACACCATCATTCGAAGGAAATAATCAAACCTTTGAAGTAAAATCGGAGGATCAGACCCTTGGGAAACCATGTGTCAAGGAATGGTTACTCTAATGCTTTCCAGACGACTGTGCCATCTGTAAAAATAAAAAATAACGATTTTAAATTATATAAAGTGCAGTATTGAGTAATGAAATGATAAGACATAATTCATAATAAAATTACTTTTATGATGAAATCGGGTATCGATAAAGAAACGAAAGTTTATTTCACATGAAGAGGAAGTTCATGAAATTGGATTTAATACAGTTTTGATTTCTTAACTTCCGTATGTCACTGGACTACTGGCCTAAGATGAACCATATATTGAATTGGGGAATTCGTAAATTCAGGATAAGCATTAAGGGAAGTATTTAATGAATGAATCTCATTTCTTGTTATGTTTTCTTGTGTTGCAAAAATATGATCCCAAGTGTCGGTCAGTTTGAAATTCCCTTCGTTATTTTTATTTTTATCCTTGTAAAAAAAACTTAAGGTCAAGGAAATATGATAGGGAATGTTCAAATGATCGCCATACTATATGTCGTACGATTTAAAGAATCGATTTTCAAAAGACATTTCGCGGTCACGTGGGGTGGGAAAACAGCGCTGGCGGCGAGAACCCGTTCGCGCGAACGATTTTGGAAATAAATAAATCGCCCTTCGATTAACCTTTTTCTTATTTTCGGGAGTTGTTGAAATCGTATTCTCAGATAATCATTTTATCGCCGGGAGATGAACGAGGAGGAGGAATTTCAAATTCCTTTTCTCTCCGCGAACACGCGGAAACATAAATGCCCGACTTTGAAAGGATATTGGAATGGAACGCATATTCGATGGGATTGTCCACGTATTCGTTCTTGGAGAGAAGAGAAAGAGGAAGTGCGCCGATCTGAATCGGCATTCGAATTTCAGTGTCGATTATAAACTTCCCTGCCGAATAGTGGGTTGCGAGATGAGAAGGGAAAAGTTCTTGATGAACCAATTCGCCAAATTACCCGTGCCAGGGATATTGTATAATATAAGAGATTAGCTAGTAGAGTTTACATTTAAATTCATTTTGCTTTAACCATTTCCGAGGCACTTCAATGAAATAGCTTCATATTGTATACGAATCTCATCCCTTCCCTCTTAAAGAACTTTATTCACAATTATTCAAAATGTCTGCGTTATTCGAGTACATGGTCGCATCATTTCTTCTGCTACACTGTAAATGGGGGGCGGTAGTCCAGAGGGTAGAGCGTTGGACTACTGACTGGAGGACCTAGGTTCGATTCCCTACCTAGCCTCAGGACACCTACAGCTCCACCCAAGGTATGTGATTTTCCGGGTACCTGATCTTCCTGGGATACTACAACCGGCACAGGAAAAGGAACTGGCCCCTTTTAATTCCCTATCTATGTTTGAATTTCACACGCCGTCGGGCCTAGTATTGGGTAAACTCTACCATCACCTACTAAACCGTATTCGGGTTGATTACTGTGTTTATGATTTTTATTACTGCAAATTTGGCGTGAGTCATTAGATCGAAGATAAATACCTCCGACCGCCAGCGGAAAGACTTCTTAGTGCAGCCAGTAAAAGATTAGTTGAAGGCGTTTAGTTGTAGAAATTATCATCGGTAACCGCTTTAATTTCTCTATTCTTGTTCCTCTTTGTCGCTCAAGCTACAGTCAACCAGACAAGGTCTTGATTTCCCATCAGTGACATGGGAACGACAGCTGATTTCCACCGACTAGCTCAAATGTCTGGTAAATAATGCTTCGTGACGTTCTTATTTTATATTAAAATCAAACTTCAAAATGTATGCTGTCGTTAGTTGAATTTCATTGTCTCCAAATGATTGTTATTGAAGCAAGTTCAGAGAAATGGTGTATGATGCATACATTACTATTACCGACTGCTCTTTACATTCTATTATAACCCTGATAATCATTATCTACCAAATAACCCAAAGGTTGGTTTGATAGGCAGGGATAGAGATCATCGAATACCTGCTCGCATTGAAATACTTCAAGACAAGAAGATGTCGCGACGCAATGAAACTCGGTTCAAATCGATAAAAAAATCATTGATTTGATTTAACAACATCTTTTAAATAATCACCGCACTAGTATCTAAGGTACAAAGACATATCCATTAGTTGGTTACTTCATGGCTCATTATTCAATATCATATGAGCATTTCCGACATAGTCTATCTGCTATTACACTGTCTAGGGGTTTAGTTAATTCTCATCATAATATCATTATATTTTGCTAATTCAGGTAGGTTTGCTTTACTTCATTTATTCTTCGGAGAAACTGTTTTAGAATTACTGGAAGTAAGGTTAAATGACCTGGAATTTACAAAGGTTCGATAATGTGGAAACTTATGTTCTTCTAGACACCTTGTTGGACGTTTTAGACTTTGATCGACTTAGTATGGACTGAGAGAGAACATAGAGCGAGGAAGTCGTAGGTGAGTGTGATAGTATGCTTCCTTTCTTACCTATCCTCCCCTCACCCCCCCCCCACACACATCCTCTCCGCTCTTCCCCCGATAACGGTATTCTGATGATGACGGCAGTGCCGTCTAAATGTCAAAACTATATATGTGAGCGTCTTTTCTTTGTGTTTCTGCATTTATATACATATATAAATATATATATATATATACGTATATATACATACACACACACACACACACATATATATATATATATATATATATATATATATATATATATACATATATATATACACACATAAATCCTGGACTGCGACAAACAATATCAGAGCACATAAAAATAGCACTCGCACGTTATTTCATAATTATTTCAACGGAATTTAGCTCCGTCTTCCTCGGAAGAAACAGTAGTACTCATATCATATGTATATACATAAAACACTTAGATAGCACAGTCGTAACACAGACAAATAAACAAAAAACATAGAGTCACAGCAAAACACTCGTTGATTGAAATACTTCTTCAAGTGCTAATTTCACATACTCGCGTGCGCGACTAAGATCTATTGCGCAGACCGCTGGGTTGAAGACCATGTTCTAACTGAAAGTCCTTGTCATAGAATCATCGTGTCTATTAAGTTTTAAGTCTGTACTGAACCTTTCATGTTCTTTCAAGGATACATTGTACGTTCATTTTGATCGTGCATTTAACACAATGCCGGACGGAAAACGTTTTCGCGTAACTACTTTGGAAATAGGTTCTGGGTTATGACGTGGTAAATTTTTTAATGAAAAACAAACTGCTCTTTGTTGCCCCCATTAAGCGCCACGTCATTTGCATAAGTTTGCCTTCTTTGACGTTTACACTGCAGACTGACATTACAGTGGGTTTTTTTTCACTGTGGATGTCGACGGGAGATCGTTTTTTTTCCAACCGTGAACGCAGACGCCATTTTCCTAATCAGCCGAATGCATCGGCCAATGAGATAGCGGGGATTTGCTCCCAACTTTGGCTAAAAGGGAGTTAAGAGGAAGGGTGTGAGGAGACGGAGGAAGGGAAGGTTGCGAAAACACTCTTTCGTGGAAATTTTCTTCCTCTTCCCCGAGTTTCGTCCTTTCATTTTCTCCCTCCTCACATCTTGAGCATTTCGCAAAAGGAGTGGGAAGATAGAGTTTACCGAGGGAGAGCGAGGGTCGGAAGGGGGCGGGGTGGAGTGAGGTGGGGGAAGCGAATGGAAGGCGGGGTGGGGGATGGAGTGGGGGTCCGACCGCCCTCCGGGCAACATCCGTTCCCGGAAAAGTTTTGTTGCCTCCTTCTTTTTTCACATCCCGCCCCCTTCCCTCCTCCTCCCGCCCCTTTCTTCTCGACAATCCACCGAATCTTAGTTCTCTTCACCGCACACCCTTTCCTACAAGGGGTGCAAAACTTTTTACCCAACCTAAATACTGGTAATTTTAAAAATATTTCTCTCCTTTCAAGAAAACGGCTAAATGTGTTCGTATGCATATCTAATTTCTAAACGAGTATATGAAAATGTGTTTTAATTGATACTGCTTTTATGAAAAAATTCATTTTCACCTGAGATTTATTTGTAATTATATTTTTTTTAATTTTCAATGCGCGAGAAACCTCCATCGTTGGACGAAGGCGTTTTAACAGCCGAAATGTAAAACCTTTATGCGGATACCATTTTTATTTGTGTCTATGTTTTAATGTTGTCTGTTATGTGTACTTCGTGTCGTCACTGCTAGCTCCATAAGGGCAGTTTATCATGTACGTCACTCTGCCCTCCTGCCTCACTCTGAAGAAGGCGGCTGAGGCACGGAATATTAAAATCCCCAAGTGCTTTGCTGTGTGCTCTGTTTTTTTTATTTGTGTGTACCACGATTTTGCCATCTAAATGTTTAAAAAAAAAATATATATATATATATATATATATATTTATTTATTTATTTCTTTATTTATTTATGAGGTAAGGGAATGGCAGGTTGAAATCAAAATCCAAAGGAGGACGGAAAGGTGAAGGCAGAGAACTTTTGATAGGGTGTGAGATGTTGAAGACTGTAACAGAGAGGAGAGCCTTAGGCAAACGAGTAAGGGGTAGGAAAGGGAAAGGCATGTTGGGCAGAATGAAGGGAGGAAGGAAGATGGAGGAATTGGAGGAAGATATATTGTATTGTTGGATACCAGATGTGTTTTGTTGGGAGAGTCAAAAAATATGCTGTTGTATTGTTGCTCAGGTAAACAGTTATATATATATATATATATATATATATATATATATATATATATATATATATATATATATATATATATATATATATATATATATATATATATATATATATATATATATATATATATATATTTGTTAACAATCGGTTGGAACAGACGTGACAAACTCTGCATAGTGCGCATAAAAAAGAAACACAAAATATAATATTTGGTCGTGTTGTTTTCTTAGGATGAAGGAAAGTTAAGAGACTTGGTCTTCTCTAGACATATTTGTGTGTATAATTTTATATTATTTATATAATTATAAAAAATGTATTCTATTTATTTATTTAATCATTTGGTTCTATGATTGATGTCCAATGATTAATCGACACCTCCACCTCTACCCCATTTATTAGGCAACCTACCGGTTAAGGTAGGTTTTGGATGGACACAACTGCCTAATAAATATTTAGTTTCTCCTAACAAACACAACCCAACATCCTACTCTAAAACAAGCCCCTGTTCATCCCTGTGTTCTTCCTTCCTCCCTTAATCCCGTCCCACATCCCAATCCTATTTTCTGCCCCTTCCTTGTTTGGCAAACATTCTCCCCGCTGTCACATTCTTCAATATCCCACTGGCGTTGAATACTGTGATAGAGGAGAGAATGCTAGGTACACGAAAAAGGGGCAGGAATAGGATTGGGATATTGGATTGATGAAAGGAGGAAGGAAGTACATAGAGATTAAGAGGAGCTTGTTCTAGATTAGATATATAGTATAGTAGTAAATATGTGTAAATATTAATTTATTCCTGTTTTCTACTCTTCTTGAAGTATTATATTCCTTTTTTTCGTAGTTTTTAACATTTATCGTTAGTTGGCCAAGCATGCTTAAGTATACCAACATAAAGCTGTATTATTATCCTGCACTTTCCTCTAAATGCTTACGTTATTTTACTGGATGTTTAAGGTTTCCACCTTTACTCCTCCTTTTTACTGCATAACCCGCATAACTTTTCGCCGAGGCATGCCCCCACTTATGAGTATTCCCTGCGAATGTAAATGCTTGATAAGAATCGGTTACTCCTTGTAACATCTCTATTGCTTTAATTTCCCTTGATTTTACCTTACAAGATTTCCGCCGCTGCTTGTGCCCTGAATATTTTGGCCTAAATGTTAAGCTGAATGAGAGACCCCCAAAAGGTCTTAAATTTTCCCGAATAAAGCCGCTCGCTATCCATCCGTCTATCTCTCCCCTCCTCTCCCTTTTGTCGTTTCTCCCCGAGAATTTGCCCTCCTGCGGCGATTCCAATAAACCACGGGGCGACCGTTTTCAAACGCTCGGCAGTCAAACCGAAGCCTATTCGATTCGCGGTAGTTCTTCGTAACTTTTCTCTCTCTCGCTCGGATTGTTTTAAGGCGTTCCGTGTAATGTATTTTCCACCCAAAATTTTTATTGGGGAAGGGGACGAGGAGGAGAAAGGAAATGTTTCTTTTTTTTCTTTTAGGATCGATAAGTTACGTCGGGAAGACTTCATTTTACGGCTCCGAGGGCCATAAATCACGTTGTGGAACATTCAGATTTTTCGTGAAGCCAACTTTAAATTATTCCACGGTAATGGCGATTTACGACTGTATCAGAGAGAGAGAGAGAGAGTTTTCTCGCGGAATTTAGGAAGGGTTCATCCATCCCAACTCCTCCCTTTTGAGTGAATTCCTCGGGATCCTTCCTTTCCGCACCCGCTGTTTGAATTTATTCGATGCAGTAGGTAACTTATGCCATCCATTTTGGCCTTCCACATGCTTGTTTAGTGCCACGTTTTCAGCCGAACAAGCAGCTTACTTCCTCCTTTTTCTCTCTCTCTCTCTTACCTTGTCGCTAACGTCCCCGCGCCCAAATATCGACCTATGTACCCTCCACATCTAGCAGAACAGTGCATGAAAAATTCGTAATTCACTTTATGATTCTTTAATTACCAGCAAAAACTTACCCTAGCATTTATTTTTACTCAAGTCACTTAGGTACTCCAGAAGTCGAGGATTTTTCCTATCCGATGCATTATGCAAGTGTAATGTTCCCTCACATTTTTTTCTATTTGCTAAAGCGGAGAGGGCATAGCTTGGAGTTGATAATACCACTAAGTAATGACATTCAAAAGCTCAAAACATCCTTTCATATTTTTTATCGGAGCCTACGTTGTTCTTTTTACCTTTTCTCTGGTAAGGTTCAGTACTCAATGGCATACTCATAAAGATAGAAAATTCTGCATAGTTAGGTAAGGAGGACAAGATTGAAGGGAGGAGATAAAAATATGTTCCATGCTAAAAACCTCTTGGCGAAAGATTGGATTTGCGTCAAACGAAAGCCTGTCGTTGAGAAAATTTGGAATTGTAACAGGAGCTTCCTTCACTATTGAACACACTTCATTGACTTAATATGAAAGATGCAGGATGAAAAGCATATATAACCTGTATAGTGGAAAATGTCGGTGCAAGGAGCTTTGATGGTATTTGTAAACCAATCCTCGAGACCTGCGATAATATGCGAATTGATTCGTAAAATATTAATGAAAATCATTTAATATAAACGAGAATTAATTGTTCGAATGAAGTGGATATGGATCCGTGAAAGGTGCTCATAAAATTTTAAACTGGAATTATTTCAGTCATCCTGGTTCCAAAACTCATTTACGCTGTAATTTTAAAAACATTTTCTTCTAGGTTTTGGCTTTTTGAAAGTAAATAATATATATATGCTATCAATTCAGTTCAAAGAGTTTTAAAAATTTATTCTCGCGAAATTATCCAATTTCAATTTTTTTAGTCCGTCTAAGGCCGGAAGAAATACTAATATCGGAAACACGAAGCTATGCCTTTGGATTCCCACTTCAACAGGTTTTACGGTACTACTTGGATACCAGCACCAATAAATGTCCCCGGCGGCGTTTTTAAAGCACTCTCCTGCGGTCTAGATGTATGTAATTACAGCGTATGCAATCCACAGTCGCGGAGAATTGGAAGCGTGCCTTCAAAGCGATGTTCCGGCACGATAACCACCGCATTATTCACGTCCCTTATTTGCGAATTCATGTCGGGAGGTCGAAACCTTTATGCGGAAATATCTTTTACAAATGTTCACTAACTAAAATCACGCAGAAACTTGCGCTGTTAAAAGTTGTCGGTAGAATTCGATAGGAACGTTCGGAAGCGAAAATTTTGGTGTCTACAAAGGAAAACTCGACAAATGAGCAGAGAGAGAGAGAAAAAACCAACGGCTGGCTGCTACTCATCACGCACCGGTGCGTGAAAAAAGCTCGTGCCACTTTCAGGATCGGTCTTACCACGGGTGCGAAAGGTTTGTTAGATATGGCGAGGTGGGGTAAAATGGGACTGTTTGGTTGTCCGAAAAAAAAAAACATTTCCGTCGAAAAGAGATAACGACGCTTGAAGGAAGCTAGAGAAATCATGAGTCAGGCAACTCGGTGAATAAAAAAACCCACTGGGTAAAGGAGACCCTTTGAAAGATAAGACTTCAGCTCACAAAGTCTAGGTGGTCAGAAAACTCTCAGCTTAAGTTCCGCGCTTGGATCTACTGCCCCCTTAAGTGTCTCTTTTGAATTGAGATCTATTTCTGTCTCGACTGCTTGACCGTATATTTTTCGCAAGCAAGGTTTTGACGTTATAAAACATGATCACGCTCCCAGATAGCATGAAACTACCTTTAGTTATATTTTTCACTCTCAAAAGAATTCTTAAATATTCCACTATATGATTGAATATATAATTACATTATATGCAATACATTTTATTTGAGATATCTGTATGCCTACAATATTCGCGAAAGAAACCTTTAATTACAAAAATTATTAGAAGAAAGGCGAAACAATACACGAAAATTATTTTTTTAAATTTATTATGTACCGATTATCTACATAATACCCCGCAAGCCGCCGCGAGGGCGTGTGGCGGGGGAAGTTAGGTCACCACCCGTAATAAGAAACAATACCACATGCAAAAACAACACATACATGCAAAACTACACCCACAGTGGCGCACACTCTCATACAAAAATCCCCTAATCTCACGCGCATTCAAAAAACCATAAACCATAAACTAACAAACGAATGCAACCCAGGATGCAGCATGAAATTCATCCAACAACGGAAGCCAGAATATGATAAGTAAGAAGGCGAAATTTCAATACCACATGAACATGCAATACAAAACGCTCTACTCCCCAAGGAGACTGTGAAAGGTAGGGAATGCGACCCAACGTTGCAGGTAGCGGGCGGATCATGGCGTTAACTCGATAACCATGATTTTCAAGGGAATAATGCCTGGTTATCCACACAATACACAGCTTTGGGCTCAGAGGGAAGGATAAATAGGCTCTGTTAGAGGTAGCTAAGAGATTTATTAGCTGTTCCCACGGTCTTGTTTTTAAACAGCATTAATTCTTAAAACATTGAAAACACTGAGCATTATGCACTTGTCTGATTTTTTCCATGCTGTTGTTATGGTAAACTGTTGATTTTTAAAGTTAGCTGTCGAGGTTCCCTCGTTGAGAATTTGTAGAAAATATTATTAACATAAAATATATATTTATTAGGAATAAAACAATCATAAAAATTCCGGTTAAATAAATTTTAATTGACTCTTGCAATGCTATAGACTGTAGTCAAAATTAATCACGAAATATTAAACCAGAATAGTAAGTAATTAAGGTATCGGGTCTGATAGACTCAGCCGAACTAGCACAATGTTAATAAATTGTGGTGCGGGAAAGTACAAATGCATTGCCTGTTCATTCCAAAATGTAACGATTTCTAAGCCTAAGGCAATAGCATAGATGAAGTTAGAATCCTAATCCTCTATTGTTGGCGCTCTCTATGGCGAATCAAAATTCCAGGTTTGTCAGAGGCGAGCCTTTACCAAGGGTCACTCATTGCAATCCCGGATTCGACCCAGAGGGAGTGCGGGAGAATTTTTGAGGATCTTTCCCGGTCAGAGAGAAAAAAATTGTCGCCAACCATTTCGCAGTCGCGTCGAAACAAAACCCTCAATGCTCACAGAGCGCCGAATTTTACCCTTCGAACACGGGAGCCACTGAACAGTCAAGTCACACACCCCACAATGCACATCGGCGGAGTGTGGAGTTTAGCCTCGGTTTCCGCTCCGTCGAGCCCCCGAAGGGCGAAACAACTGAGGGGGCGACCGACAGTCGACTCTTCCACGAACTCGCCCCCGTTCATGAAGCGAAGGAATTAGGATCCTATTATATCTATAAAATACCCCCAGAGGATCTCGGAATGCTAAAAACCCCAAGTCATGGCTTTAACTCCTCCACGGGGATGAAGAGTTTCCCTACACCGCACGAGAGGTGGTCGAGGAGAGGAAAGAGTGGGAAGGGAGAGAAAGAGAGAGGGAGAGAGAGAGAGAGGGAGATAGAATGGGGGAGATGGAAGAGGCGGGCGAAATGGGATGAAGCGGGCCGAACAGATGGAAAGCCGAGGGGTGGAGTAGGGGAATAGGGGGGTGGAGAGGGTGTGGAGATGGGGACATAAAGGAGGGGGACTCTTGGAGAGAGGGATTGTGGGTAGGGCGCTCGGGAGTGAGGGTTTTTAAGGGTCCGTTTCGGTAAGGGGGGAAGGGGCGGCGGAGAGAGTGGGGTGGGGGGCGGGTAGAACGGTGGAGGGAGGTGGGGGGGGGGAGGGGAGGGTTTGCCCAGCAGATCGATAGGAAGGCCAGGAGGGGAGGGTAATCTCTAAACCTCCACCCCACCCACCCAGGAGCCTCACACCCACCCCCCCCTGCACCCCCTCGGAACACTCGCCCCACCTTCCCTCACCCACCCTCCGCAGCCTCCACACCTCCATCCCTGGTGCTACGTGGTTGTGGAGCAGGGAGGGAGGTAGGAAGGGTGGAATGGGCGTGGGCGGGGGTGTGAAGGGGGGGGAGGTGGAGGAGACTGAAAAGGGTCCAGGTTTTCTCTCGAGGAGAAAACGGGAAAGGGAGATTGGGAGGAAGAAGAAGGTAGTCGGATGTGTCTCGCACTTTTGAGTGTGTTCGTATAGCTGTGTGTGTGGGTGTTTGTGTAATCGGGGGAACCGCCTCTATCCCTCTTTGTAACGGAGATGGAGACGAGATAGGACGAGGGGGGAGGGTGGCTGAGGGAAGGAAGGAGGGCGTGGAACGTATAATCTCATTGGCACAGAGGAGAGAGAATAGAGAAGGATTAGGGAGCAGGAGATTGATCATTATGATTTGACGATCATAGGGCTACATAGATACATAATACCAATGCGGGAAACTCGAAGCAGATAATTGTACACTCCTGCCCTCAGAGTTGTAAGTTGGCATACGCATGCGAGTGGAAAACGCGTTGTGCAGAATCTTTTGTTTCGACCGAGGTTCGAATACCAGGTCTCTTGACTGCTCGGTAGGATTTGGTAAATAGTTTCATCCGTAAGGTTTCAATCCTAAGCAACTTTACAGCAAGCGGGTATATACAAAAATATCTAGGTTAAATATCCTGGCATATGGCACGAAATACATCCATATTTGAAATTTGATATATCATCCATATTTAAAATGTATTAATGTTTTCAACGCGGATTATTGGGCAATCTATTTATTTCCCGTTTAACAAACGAGGTTTATTGGAAATGTGCTAATTTGTGAATGAATGGATTCACCTAGCTGTCTAGACACCCGACTTTAGGCATGCTTCATATGATCTCCTTCATAAAAGCACATGTATGCTCGAGGCTAAGTTTGTACGATCTTGTTTATGCATCGCAACAAACAGCGAAAGCAATTGTCATAATCATTGTACTAATGTTTGGAAAGGCGCTATAAAATTGCGTTAAGAGGACTAATTACTGGCAATTTGAAGACCATTACGTGAAAAATGGGACGGTATGAAGGACGTATGTTCTTCAGTAACATTTAATTCCCAATCTTAAAGCTGTAGGAAGATTAAATTTTAGTTCAATTCCATAAAATGATATTATTTACTTATTATTACCCGATGAACGTCAGATTGGTCCAAAGTCGTTACCTAGAATTTCCGAATATTAGAATATTTCCAGGTGGTTTTACGTATGACAGTTCCCCACTATCGAAAAATTTCGAACTCATAGTAAATCTCTATGTATTAATATTTTTATATTCGAAAATGAGCAACTTTGGAATTCAGGCGCAACTTCAAATTCTCCATAAAAATATTAAAATATCTTGCATGCTTTCTGTGCCGCGGAGCTCACAAACGCGCGAAATGTGCTCGATAAGTCAGCCTCGAAAAGATAAGCCTTATTGCTTTAAAAGGGACGACTTTTTACAGCGAAATATTTAAAGTATGGAATATACCCTATATATATATATATATATATATATATATATATATATATATATATATATATATATATATATATATATATATATATATATATATATATCGATTATACGGAAACACTCACACGAGCAGTATAATATTTGAACGGCACAATAGAGCATTGAATAATACTTGAAGCAATCCTCGAAGAAGGCCGAAAACTTAAACAATTTACCATGTGAGTGTCCTTTTAAGTGTTACTATTTTGTGTTCTATTGTACCGTCCAAAAATTATATATATGTATATATATACATAAACTTGGATAGTAACAAACAATACACTTCCGTGTTACTTCGACGAAATCATCTTTATATTTATTCATTTATATAATTTATTTATAAAACCATAAACACATTAATCAACCTGAAGGTCGGATATATAAATATATATATATATATATATATATATATATATATATATATATATATATATAAACCATAAACACAGTAATCAACCCGAAGGTCGGTTTAGTAGGTGATGGTAGAGATCACCCAGTACTAAGCCCTATACGGCAAACGAAAATGCACACATCAGGGTAGGGGGGCCAGTTCCTTTCCCTGTGCCGGTTATGGTTTCCCAGGAAGACCTGGTACCCGAAAAATCACTTTAGCTTGGGTGGAGCTGCAGGTGCCCAGTGTGTCTTGCCCGGAAATCGAACCCGGGACCCTCTGATCAGCAGTTATATATATATATATATATATATATATATATATATATATATATATATATATATATATATATATATATGTATATGTATATAAACTCAGTTAAGTTGCTCTCGTTTTCAAAATTTTTATCTTGAAAATTATTAGTCGGTGCTAATGTTGAAAATTTCAATTTTTTATGGATAAAGCACTCTATTAATTAAGAAAATAATCTTTCAACTGGCCACTTGTTGCTACAAATGATGAAATAATATTGCAACTTATATTAAAACAGGATCTTTTTTTTCGTACACTATATTAAAACTTAAGGTATTACTCATCAATGAACCTCTAAGAAAGATCATCGAAGACCTAAAAAATATGTTGATTAATTACTACGTCGCTGAACATTTTTTTTCTTTTTATTTTTGTATGTGTACACAATTAGCGCACTATAAAGTTATATAGAAATTATAAAATGCAAATGAATCGTCCTGAGCATGCATCATATGCCTATTAAATACGTGTTAACCCCTTAACAAGTTCCCCTTGGGTATCTAATGTGTATTCCATTTTTCAGAGTGTAGTTATTGTGAATATATAAATATAATACGTAAAATTCTTCGTTAAATGGGATAATAGTGCTTTTACTCGTATAGTATGTAAAAACTATCGTCATAAATGTGGGCGCTTTTTTTCTTGTGTTTCATTTTCGCGTGTCTGTTATATATATATATATATATATATATATATATATATATATATATATATATATGTATATTCTATGTTTACATGCATGTATAGGACACTCGTGTGCATGTTTTTTTTCAATTCGAAAGTTAACCCACCTTTTCCGCACGAAGAAGAATAAGTTCCCACTCATATTCCCCGCCCTCTTTCACATTCAAATACCATAAGGGATCACTCATTTATAACACCACACGCAAAAGGGTTTCGGGAAAAAAATGACATAGTGGGAAGCGGATTCGTAATAAGTACGACGTACGTTTATATGATCAAAACGTTTAGTACGAACTAGAGCGCAATCGGAGGAGGGCCGATTAGTATCAGCTGCAGTGTCCACCTTGCCACACCGGATACGTCAGGCAATCGGCGAAATAAATGGAAAGTTAACGCCAGGATTAATGCAATGATAAGCGGGGACGGATGAGGCGAGGCAAGGCGTGACGAGTTGGTGAGTTTGTCATAAGTGAATTTTAAATTGCAAAACCTTTGGGTACGGGAATTTCCAAGGATAAACGTTCAAAACGAAAGTGGGAATATTAAAAATTTATGAATATACAAATAAATTAAAACGCCCAATAAAAAGACGCCCAAGACCCCATTAGCCCCATTCCGAGTTGCAGTCCCAAATGTCAATATTTTTGAAATGCTAAGGCCATAAATAAGCTAAGTTCTGATTATATCAGAGAATGAGAGACTGGTATTGGGATACATTTGATGAAGGCGAGACAAAGGGGTGCAGGAGAAACTCAGAGGTAGTGGAATGCTGAAGACGGTAATACATGGCGTACTTAGTTGTACAGGGGATAATGAAGGAAAAGCGAGGTAGAGTAAAGGAAATAATGGGCATTTCGGATGGAATTAAGGGTTGAAAGAAGTATTTAGCGTTAAAACGAATTAGCGTAACATTTGGGACAGGATTTAAGGATATGTTGTGCCGCATTTGTCAGAGCTGACGATTACAGCTGCGTTTCGCTCGAGGAGCCATTAAAAACCAACCCTAACACTGTAGGCTATTACTAAAATTATCTTCATGAAAAACGAATCCGCTCGAGCTTCCTGTTCTGCTCGTAATTTAAATAAATGAAGCCTGAGAAAGAGACAGAGGCTAGGAAGAAATCAGCATCGAAGTCAATTAAAACTACAAGAAATCGATTCATTCCACAGCCATTCAACTCCTGAAGAGAAATGAAATTCTAAACAAATATTTTATAAATTATTTGAAAGAGCACATGATGTTATATAGATTACAGTTATTTGTTTAATTGCATTATCTGTATAGTTATCAGTGAACATCACTTTTAATTTAAATCGTGATTTTTTCATTACTTCTTTTTGCCACACATTTACACAAAACAGTAAAATTTAATGCATGAGAGTATAAAGTTTAATGAAGGGTCAATAAAAGAACGAATTCGGTCGTATAGCGCGGGGAGTGTATCGCAGGTTGAACGGAGTTAATAACGTCTCACGATTCCCGTCGAAAAATAAAAAAATATCACAAACATATTTTCAAAAACATTTAATGAAAATATACTTACAATGAAAACAAGATATAGAAATAAATAACTATATACGAGTATATCCACTCGAAAAATTTAGAGCGAGCGGCTATATAATATGACAGAAGACAAAATTAAACATTTAGAATACGTTTAAAAGGCAAAGACAATATTCGCTTCGACGATCATATTGCCTTCATCAGAATTTTCCCAAGAGGTCAAATTATTATGCTCATAAGCTATTTAGTGAGTTTCACGACAATCTTTTCACTATTTTTTATCACCTGTTTAAATAAACAGTTAAATGACACTATGGGCGAGGTGCCTTTTATTCTGTTTATCCTCTTACGTATATATACTATATGTAATACATTATAATATATATTATGTATAAGATATATATATATATATTATAAATGTCATATATATTATATATATATATATATATATATATATATGTACGTAGATATATTTTTTACGACTCTTGCTTGAAGAAGGCCTCGGAGTAGGCCGAAAGCTCAGTCTACAATACGAGTCCCCTCTATGTGTTATGTGATACCTGTTTTATTATATATGTATACATATATATTCAATATATATACGCTCGCAGTTAAATATATTTTAAAAAAGGAATAATATTTTTTATCACGCTGTAACTCTTCGTACTATGATAGAAGTGGCTGGGACCACCGAAATATTAAAGTGAGTAATTTTCATTTTTATTAATTTTTTTAAATACAATTTTTCTAACCATATGTATATAATTATAATACATATAAATTTATATAAATATATAAATAATTATAATGTATAATTATATTTGTAATTATATATATATAATTATTCAGATCATTAACCCTTAGTTATACGTTTGTATGTGTATGTTTTAAGAAATTTCCTCCTCAAATATCAATTCATTCCGTTTTATTAATTACTTAATAACATAGAACGATATCTCAGGTGTGATTATACAAAAATAATTCAATCCCTTCAAACTGCTCTTCCCTCCCCGACTCCACCCTTCTCTACCTCCCAAGATTACAACCCCCAAATACACCTTTGTCACCACCCTTAAAACAATGTGTCATTTGAGCGACAGGGTGGGGAGGAGGGATGTGGGAAGGAGGGTCGCGACCGATATTCACCCCGACAAGACCGCCGGGGGGAAAGCATTTGTGCCTCGTTCCTTTCCTTAGGTTACGTACATCCGCCGCCCTCACCCAACTCGCCCTCCCTCAGCCCACATCTCACTCTCATTGCATCCAAACCCGAACCATCCCCTCCCCCAATTCCGCACCCTCCCTCCCTCCTTCTCGAAATCCTTACTAACCACCCACCCACCAATCCTCTCCAATACACACTCACGCCAACGCCGACACTCGACGACACAGCGGCGGCCGAGCCCACTCCCACCTCCCTCTCTGAATGCGACAAAGCCCACGCCCTCGGTCACATATTTTTAAGCGGAGCATTAATTAATTCTATTAATCATCCGCCATCATCGGAGCCATCCGAGCACAGCCGCCAGGATAATGAAAATTGATGCAAATAATTTAATACTATTGTTCGGCGGCTTTGCTTCGCTTCTGCACGCGCTGTTCGCGGGGGGATGTGAAGGGGGGGGGGGAGGAATAGGGTGGTGGTGTCGCAGGAGAAGGGCGTTAAGTAGGGGGTTTAATTAAGCTAAAATCGCAGCAGGAGCAAGCAAGCAAGCAAAGCGAACGAGAGCGAGCATGTGGTCCGAAGGGCCATTTTTTTCGTTTATTTCCGGTTTTCTTTATTCGTTTTGATTTTAAAGAGGATGGGATCGGAGGGAAAGAGGTGTGGGATGGAGGACTCCGCGGGCGTTGTTTCGCGTTTGTTATCGCTCGCGAGAACGTTGGACGAATGGGTGCGTTTTCGGGTCCTCCTCCTACTTCCATGTGTTTGTGTGTGTGTGTGTCCATGTCCATTTTCCCCACGCTACCGTTTCCCATTATCCTCCTCCCCGCTTTCTCTCTTTGTCTCTCAATGCGACCGTAAATTTGCTTTTGTCGGCCAGTCGAATTGCGCGTACTTATCCGACTTTAAAACGGACCCCGCTTACCGGCGAGACAAAAAAAAGTGTATAAATATGCATTCATGTGTTTTTGTGTATACATATAAATCTCTTCGAAATAGAACCCTCTGTTTCTATATTTTAAAAATCTATACAAGGTGTAATCAAAAAAAGATAGGACTGATTTTATAACTTGTTTATCTCGTAGAATAGAGCTTAATCGAATTTGTCGCCCTCGAAGTACATATCTTGGCAGACGGATCCTCTTCAGGTCTGCCGTACAATTAGTTCGATAGAGTCGTATCGGCGTCCTTTCAAGGTTGATTTTAACTTTGGAAATAAAAAAGGTCTGATAGCGCCACGTCTGGAGACATAAGTGCCTGTGGGACCACGGAAGTTCCGGTTCTGGCGAAACATTCTGTCACAAACAGCGCCATGTGAGCCGGCGCGTCATCGTGGTGGATACGCCATGCATTTTTTCTCCACATGTCCGGCCTCTTTCGGCTCACTGTGACCCTCAGCCTCTTCATAACCTTTTAGTAGACATCTTTGTTGACGGTTTGACGTCCTTGAGGGACGTATTCGTAATGAATCAGCCCTTGCCAATCGAAGAAACACACCAGCATGACCTTCACATTGGACCGGGACATGCAAGCATACCTGTACTTTGGTCGCGGAGAATGAGGAACTTTCCATTGAGAACATGGAGCCTTTGTCTCAACATCATAACCGTAAACCCGGGTTTTGTCCCCGGTTACGATGGTTTTAAGAAACTCTGGATCGGCATTGGCCCGATCCAGGAGTTCCTGACAAATGTCCAACGTTTTTGTCTCTATTTATCAGTCAGTGCTTGCCGGGCGAATTTTGATACGACGCGCGTAATGCCCAAAATGTCTGTCAAAATTGCCTGACAGAATCCAAAACTAATGTTAATTTCCTCTATCTCCCTAACGGTTAAACAGCGATTTGCCCGCACCAAATCGTTCACCAATTTGATCTAAGCATTTATCAAAGGAAGTGTTGTGTTTGGGGATTGGGAACGTACCACTCAGGGAAGTATTCTTGAATGAGGCCCGGTGGTTATTGATTCTAATATTGAGGGGTGTGGTACACTGTCAAAAGATAAACTATATTGCTGGAGGTACATGAGGAGTAGGGGACTGGTGGAAGAGAGTCAAAAAGCAGGAAGAAGAGGGATGGGATTCGGGTTTTGAAAATAACACGTTTTGCATTTAGGTTTATGGCAGGGCATGGGAGTGGTTTTGGGACGGGGCGGAGATTTCAGGAGTGGATTGGTTGATTTGAGGAGATCTGATAAGTTGGCGTGGCATTTTAAGGTAACGGAGAGACATTTGGGAAATAAGTTGGTAGTGGAGTTATGGTTTTTGAGGTTAGGGTAGATGTCTTTTAGAATTAATCTCAGGCCAGGGAAATATATGGTGGAAATTGGACGAGGGTGGGTTTCTGCGGTGGAGGAAGGTTTTGGAGTGTAAGCATGTCTTCGGATTCATTTGTCTAGGATGGATTCAGAATAACCTCGTTGGAGGATGGAATAGTGTAGATTTGAGAGGAAATAATCAAGGGAGTCGGGGTCATTGCAAATTCTGTGTCCTCTTATGGATAGGGATTAAAGAATGGAGCTTTTTGTGTGATAAGGGTGGCAACTGTAATAATGTAAGTATTGTTGTTTATTGGTCGGTTTTTTAAGTACAGAAGTATGACATTTTTGGTCCATTAAGAATACGTTTACATCTAGGAAGATGATTTGGGAGGAGGAAACCGTAGAATTGAAGGAGATAGAGGACGAAGCATTGAGGTCGGAAATGAAAATTTTCAGGGAATCAGTACCATGTGGCCACAGAAGGAAAATACCGTCTATATATCTGAGCCACAATAGAGGTTTCAGGGGTTGTTTTAACAGGATTTTTTCTCTGCGGGACCAAGAAATTGGTTTGCATAGGAAGGACTGTACCTGCTGCCCATAGCACAACACTAGATTTGCAAGAATAATTCATCGTTAAAGGAGAAGGAGTTACGGGTGAGGATGAACTCGGAAAGGCTGAGGAGAAAATCAGTGCTGGGTATGTGTGGCTCAGGGCGTTGGGAGAGGTAGTATTGGAGCGCGAAGAGGCCTTCTGAGTGGGGAAAGAATGGATGAAGGGATGTGACATCTAATATATGTGTGTATGTATGTGTGTATCTGTATATTTATATACATTAATATAACTTAAAGGGAAGGGGTCGATTAAGTCGGTTTTGTTTAATGTCGCACATGGAGAGAGACTCGGAGAGAAGGCGAGGGAGTGAAAGTAAATGGTAGACTCTGTCTTATAATCACGTCGGCAATGGTCCAGAAGCCGTGTTAGTTACTCGCTGGCTGCGAGGGATGTATTTTTCATTTGAAAAAGACCACTCGTCCGACTGAATTTGCCGTCGTATAAATGAGAGGAGAAACTGTGGTGAAAGAGTAGCGGGTTTCGAGTATAGCAATCCAGGGGTGCGAGTTTAAAATGGTTCATTCGCTACCACATGTCCGAATGGCAAGAGTAGACTAAGACATTGACCATTTCTGGTGGAATTTTTTATAAAATTAAGAAATCGACTTCTGAATTTTAAAAGTTTTTTAACTGTAAAAGGACGGATCAAAACTGGGTCATTGGGATCACAAATGAGGATTACGTTTTCGCCATTTTTTTCAAATCCACGTTGAAAATTGCGTGGGAGGAGAAAATTTGGAATTCACAACAATCAGTGCAAGAGTTAAACCCTGTTATTATAACAGACCGTTCTAATATCCCGGAAAAACGTATACGAGGGTCGAATGATCGCAAATACGGAGTCGTGAATTACACAGAATGTTTTATCAAAGTTCATTCGGGCATGTGTTACCATTGAGAGATTTCTGCTAGATGAGAATCAGCGTTATGGATGTCCCAGAGGAATCAGCTTGGAATCTTTCTGAATCTTGGAGAGAGGAGACAACACCCAACCCTTAATTAAGGGTCAAGATACTTGAGTTTATAGTGGCACCAAGGGAATTATCACTAGAGCAAGTTGCGGGTTTAGCGAAAAATGACTTTTTCAAGCTGTATGATCTTCGGTCCCTTCTATCTTGTTAAAACTGTCCCTGACTGTGTTCGAATTTTAATAGCCTATTTAAAGTCTATAAAGCCCCTTGATTCACGAAGACAGCAAAGATTGTTGACAAGAACAAGCCACCTTAAGTCTTCTCTCGACACAGAGGCAATTATTATGGCACGAGATTATATTGGTTGTCTCGAACACCGGGATTAAATAGAGGAGATAGACACACCGTCATAGAAGGGTCCAGTTGCTCATTCTTCCTTCGCACGGAACGTAATCATTAAAAAATCCAACCCAAGCGTCCACAAAGATTAACTTGATGATTTAGGCTTAGTAACTCATTCAAACACCAATTATTGCATTATGTATATGGCCATGTATATATGTATGAGCACGAGTATTTTTACAGATTAGCTAATGTCTAGTACATATTTGGGTATTCAAATCCTCTTTCAAGCGATACTCATACGGCATAAGTTTCAACTGCTATTTGAATTTAATGATCAAATAAAAGAAATGATTTTTTTATTATAACCTATCATTATCCACCGAATTACGCATAAACCCTCTATTATCATCATACATTTTTCAAAGTTTCATGCCGTCAGTGGAGAATTTTTAGCAAAGCCACGAGGTCATTCTCAAGCCAGTAGGGTTATCACATGGCACCATATTCAATTTAGGTACACCTGGGGGCAATACCTAATACATTTCATCAGATCGTCCTTGTGAAGATAGCCATCGTTCCAACCAATGAACGACTACTTGTGCGAAACTTTATTAATTTCCAAGGTGAGGACCTGCTTTGCGCCTGAATGGGTGAAATGCATTCTACCATTGCCAATCTTCATTGGATGACTCTTCTCGCCACGAGCCTTATTTTTCGAGCGATGCTATGATATAACATGAATATAACGACGCTTGTATGAAGTGGCGGGTGCGTCTGAAGATTTAAAAGTTCCGTGACCCCGTATCGTGGCCAATAGGATCCTTATAATGACCGTCGACGCATATATCATGTACGTATGTCAGATTCCGTAGAAAATGGTGTTCCCTAATTGTAATCTTTCTCTTAAATTCTAATGTAAGGTTGCATTGCACTTAACTGCTTTTATCCTAAGTTAATGCTTATTAGCTATTTACAAATCTTGCCTTTTCGTACTTTTTTCATCTTAGTGCAGTTGATTGAATTTAAATACTTTATTTTTTATGTATTTCCATCTTATTTACCTTCAGATATTGAAATCCCCCCATATCATGCTTTACAAGACAGACTTCTTCCTGATCTTGCTTTACAAAGTTGTCTTCTACCTAGAGTGAAATCCTCTATTTTCTTTTTGGTCTGTGGGATCTTCTGTAATGAATGTGTGGGCTAATATTTATGCATGTATTACTGGTGCCTTTACACCACACTCTACACGCCTTCATGGTGAATTGCAGGGTATTTTGAAGGTATTGATGATAATCAAGGGACGTCTAATAATAATATTTAAGCATTGGCTTATGTTTAATCCCTTTCCTCCTCAGATGTTCACTTTCTAGTGGTACAGTTTTGTAAAAAATCGTATCTAGTTTAACATATCCGACACGTCCTAAATATCGTATTTAAACTGTATTCAAGGAATGGTATACATTGTAATTCAACCCATTTCCTTTGATGTCCATATAATTTTCTCGCCGAACAGTGTAATGCCATCAGTTCCAGACAACCCCTTCAGCAAGGGTCGATGCATTCGGCATTCCAATATCCAGTGATAGTTCAATTATTACCTTGACGATGATAGGTACTTATTCTCGAGTTGAAATAAAGGTTATGAACAAAATGAAATCATGGAGTCTTATAATATTATATATAAAATCGTTTTAAATTTTTGATAAATTTCCTAGACCTAGCAGAAGATGTTTAGCAGAATGAAGTGAGGAAGGAAGTATACGGAGTCGTATAGGGGCTTAATATATTTTCGGGTATCCGTTTATGCTTAGTTAGGAGAGGCAAATAAACGTATCATTATACCGTTATATAGTCTTTTGTTCATACAAAACCCTACTCAAACGTTGGAATATCGATAGCAATAAGTGATGATTATTTTTAACATAATTATTTTTGATTCTCAGTATTTTTTATAGTGTATTTATTTTTGGGGAATTTTCCGATGTGTGCTAAAGATGAAAATTAATAAATAAAAAAAATCCTTCGGAGGCGAGCCATGATATTATTCCAAATTTTACTCCGTTCCGAAAGGTTTTGACGCGAGGCTAGCTTTCCAATGCTTGAAAACTACTCATGTTGATTTCGTGTAATGTGGAGGAGCCCATCCAATTCCATATACGCGGTAAGTACAGATGTGGAAAGTAGTTCATGCACACGACACGCGCGATTCCTCTTCCTCACTCTCCAGACCGCGGGAGCAACAGCAAGGGGGATTGTCAGCCGTATGCTACAGGTCTGTGCGCTCACAAAGAGTTGATTCCGTAAGATATCCGGTCCAGGGACAGGAAATTACGGGGGACTTTCTTGTAAGCTTTAAATTGCCCCTCAGTAAATTTAAACGCTCTAAGCCTTCATTTGTGGGGAAGAATATTTCTCCACTACAGCAGTCAACTCGAAGTCTGGTTACGACGGGTGAGGGTAGGGCTAACACCTTGAAAGAATTCCTAATGCAGCGAAAGTATCATGATTTCATCGTAAGAAGAAGTGTAGTTAAGTGTCTTTTTAAGAAAGGCATGAAAGCAAAGGAAATTCATTCCGACTTTCAGAACATTTTGCGGGACTCTGGTCCTTCGTATTCAACTGTTGCCAAGTATAAAAATGAGTTTGTTTGTTCGAGACAGCTTGGATGATGATCCGCGTAGCGGTCGGCCAAAATGAGCCACTACCGCAGAAATTATTGCAAAAATGCATTACATGGTCATGGACGAACGCTAGGCATGAAAGTGCGAGAAAGAGCTGAGGCTCTAGGGATGTCATCTGAATGGGCATGTTACATTTTAACAGTGGAATTGATATATACCTGTATATATATATATATATATATATATATATATATATATATATATATATATACATATAACCTTGACGTGGTGGAAGGGCTTGTGCGTTCCGATGACCCCTAGAGCTGTACTGGCGGGAGTAATAAAAATTGCTCCTGGTAGGGTCACCCATGCCAGATAGGTCGAAGGTTAGGAGCCAGACGAAAGGTAGTCCACGCAGCGTCTGTTCCTCAGTGAGGCGGCTGCAATGGCGTCTGACCCCAGTGGGGCGGCCAGTAAGTGATGGTGTCACGTTAAAAACACTATTGAGGAAGGCAACGGGGAACCACCTCAATTATCATTCCCTAGAAAAAACCCTTGCAAGGGAAAACCAGCAGCAGCAGGACAGAAGACGCAGGAGAAGAAGACCAAATTAGTTAGAATAGGAACGTGGAATGTTAGGACAATGATGAGGACGGTGAAATTGGAGAATGTTAAGCGAGAGATGGAAAGGGGAAATATAGATATTTTAGGTCTATGCGAGGTGAGATGGAAAGATAGCGGGGATTACTGGAGTGATAAGTATAGAATAATATACAGCGGTGGGGACGAGAGCCAACGAGGGGTCGCCATAGTATTAAATGAAGAGGTGGGAAGAAACGTAGTCAACAGAGAGCAGATAACGGATAGAATACTACTAGTGGAGATAAAAGCAGAACCGACGAACTTAGTTATTATTCAGGTATACATGCCACCGAGCAACCATAAAGAAGAAGAGGTCGATAGGATATACGATCAGTTAGAGGACATGATCGCGTGTGTTCCTGCAGGGAAATATTTGATAGTGATGGGGGATTGGAATGCGACAGTAGGCGAAGGAAGAGATGGTGATGAGGTGGGGGACTACGGTTTAGGCACGAGGAATGACCGCGGGGAGAAAGCAGTTGAGTTCTGCAGGAGACAGGGCTTAGTTATCACCAACACTTGGTTCAGACACCACAAAAGACGCAGGTATACATGGAAAATGCCAGGTGACTCGGGAAGATATCAGCTAGATTATATCCTGGTTAGACACAGGTTTAGGAACAGTGTGATAAATTCCCACAGCTTCCCGGGAGCGGATGCGGACTCAGACCACAATTTAGTTGTTATGAAATGTAGCGTACGTTTTAAAAAGATAAGGCAGGGGCGGCGAGTTATAAAATGGAATGTAGAAGCATTAAATGGGTTGAAAAGAAAGGAATACAAACAGGAGGTAGAGAAAATCATGGAGGACGGTAAAGAGCTAAGTACTATTGAAGAAAAATGGGAAATGATCAAGGAAGGGTTGTCTAAAGCCGCAAAAGACACTATTGGAACCGTTAACGCTAAAAGGATTAGGAAACCATGGATCACGGATGAGATGATTACAAAAATGGATGAGCGGCGAAAATGGAAGAATATAAATACAGAATTAGGCAAAATGAAGTACAAAGAATTGAACAATACATTGAGGCGGGCAACAAATAAAGCAAAGGAAGCATGGTGGAAGACGCAGTGCGAGGATATGGAAAGTCTGCAGAGGAAGGGGGAAATCGGTGCGCTTTACAGCATAGTTAAATCTTTATCGGGAAGTAAGAAAGGGAGATCAACGATAGCAGTTAGAGATAAGGCCGGTAAGGTAATAGTTGACGCAGGAAAGATCCAAGAGAGATGGAAGGAATATGTAGAAGAACTGTATAGTAAAGAGCTTAGACCAACAAAGTTAGACATTGAAAAGGAACATGACGTAGAGGAAGATAGCTTAGGTCCAGGCATACTAGACAATGAGATAGAAAGGGCATTAAGGGAGATGAAACTAAATAAGGCCGTGGGGGTAGATAACATTCCCGTGGAACTTTTGAAATGCTTGGGAAAATGTGGGAGGAAGAGGCTATATGGGCTGATCCGTAGTATTTATGAGGAGGGAATCTGGCCGGAAGACTTTGTGAGATCAGTTTTAGTTCCTATTCCGAAAAAGGTAAAGGCCACGTCATGTGAGGACTATAGGACAATTAGTTTGATATCCCACGCAGCTAAGGTTGTTCTCAGGATCATAAACAAAAGGATAGAGAGTAGGGCAAATGATTATTTAGGGGATGATCAGTTTGGGTTTAGGAAGGGGAGAGGTACGCGTGATGCCATTGCAGTAATGAGATTATTAATCGAGAGGAATATAGAACACAACGAGGAGGTATTTGCCTGTTTCGTAGATTTCGAAAAAGCGTTTGATAGAGTAAATTGGGAAAAACTAATGAGTATATTGCAGAAAATAGGAATAGATTGGAGGGAAAGGAGGCTAACCCGCAACCTATAAATGTCTCAGACTGCTCAGGTGAGGGTGGGAAACGGGGAGTCAGGATGGACAGTGTTAGGAAGGGGTGTAAGGCAGGGTTGCCCATTATCACCGTTGCTGTTCAACCTGTACGCAGAAGAAATGATCAAAGAGGCATGGGAAGAACTCGAGGTAGGAATGAAAGTTGGCGGGGAATTCGTAAAATCAGTTAGGTTTGCTGATGACCAAGCTTTAGTTTGTCAGTCAGCCAAGGGGCTGCAAGCATTGCTTAGTGAATTGGAAATTCAGTGCGACAGGTATGGGATGAGAATCAATATTAAGAAAACAAAGGTTCTGCGATTTTCTAGAAAGAAAAAGGGCAAGCTTAACATTAAAATAGGAGGGCAAAAGCTAGAGCAGGTAGAACAGTTTACGTATCTCGGTAGTGTTTTGGACCAACACGGTCAAAGTAGTAGGGACGTAAGGAGAAGAATAGCGCTAGGCAAAGAGGCCTTCACAAGGAGGAGGGAGTTGATGACAGGGACTTTGAGTAAGGATGTTAAGAAAAGACTCGTAAAAACTTTGATATGGAGCGTAGCTATGTACGGCGCGGAAACGTGGACATTGAAGCAGGAGGATAGACGTAGACTGGAGGCTTTGGAAATGTGGGTGTGGAGAAGAATGGAGAAGGTGAAATGGACAGAGAAGAAAACAAATGAGGAAGTACTTGGTATGGTGGGCGAAGAGAGGGGTTTGTTGGGAGCAATCCTATGGAGGCAGGAAAAGTGGATGAAAGGGGTGTTGACCGGCAGTGGGATGTTGAAGACTGTAATAGAGGGTAGAATGTTGGGCAAAAGAGGAAAGGGAAGGAACAGGATAGGGATGCTGGACGGGATGAAGGGAGGAAGGAAGTACTCAGTGATGAAGAGGGACCTGATATAGAGTAGGATGATTGATTTTGTGTTTTGTTAGGAGTAATAAAATATTTGTTTGGTAGTTGTGTCCGTCCAAAAACCTACCTTAACCGGTAGATTACTTAAAAAAAAAAATATATATATATATATATATATATACATATATATATGTATAAATATATATTATGTATTGAATATATAAGGTTATTACTTAAAAACAGCAAAAATTAGACTCCAATTAACTTGGAATTGCGAGCAAAATGTTGTCTGGAGTCGCATGGATAAGATCTGAAAACGGGGATTGGTGGTTTATTATACAGGAATCTCTGTAAAGGAACTTCCGTAGAATGTATCAGAACGCGCAACCTTAGTCAACACCTTGATAGGATTCTTTGGGGGGGGGGGGGTGGAAGATGATAACACAAATGTTGGGGAAGTGGAACAGGTCAATCGGAAAGATACATCCTCACAATTTCGAGTGAATGTTCGAATCGATCGCGAAGAAATCCAAATGCCAATCGAGATAAGTGAATATTCACGGACCATTTCGTCGAGGTATGTTGTAGCAGCCTAGTTGTTATTCAGCACATAAGGTAGCACGTTGTAATGAATGTAAAATCACCCTTCTCAATTGCACGTTACCACAGGGGGTGAAGGTGTTTCGTCTACATCTATATCTAACAATACAAGGTACCATGAGGGCGCGTGGGAGTAGGTGTTAGATCATCAGCGAATAGAAATCATTGATGGTTAATGGTATTCCGTACAGTTTTATTTCCATGACGTTCGAATTTGTCGAGGTAGGTGATATTTTCTATTCTTGTGGTCACAAACTGTGAAAAGTATGAGAAGAATCCTTTTCCATCGGCCCCCTGGCAGTCAATTTCTCTCGCTCTTTTACTTTGGGCTCGCCTTACAACGTAGTTGTGAGGCGCGAAAATTATTTCCTCTGTTACATCTTCAGTCCTTCATTCTGAAGATTGGTTGATTGCAGCCCTCTATTCTACCCTTTCTCATACTGTATAATTATCTAATGCCCTATTCCCTCTTCTGTTCTACATCCATCTTCCTTTGGCCAATCCACGTATTGTCCCTTGGCCTCCCTCGAAGGATCTTCCTTTTATTTTCTCTCTTTTATACTCTTTACGAATTCGTTGTTCGTTCGTTCGTCTCATGATGCATCCAATCGACCGGATTCTTTTGCCCTTAAACGTGCTCCTAACGTTCTTTCCCTCTTCTTTTCCTCTTCATTCTGTATCGTTTCATATTTTATCTGTCAAGCCTTCAGCGTTCGTTTCCATCTCCAAGTTTCCAAGGCTCTCCTCTCGGTCAACGAGTTAAGTAAAGTCGCATGATTATTTCCATTCGAATAGATAAAGTGAATTAAGTGGTTTTTGGAGCACTCTGAATATCGAACATATCGATCGAGGTACATCACTGAAGGTACATCCAATGGAGAACTTTGATTTTGTGAAAGAGTCTGTTGACATATACTGTCGATGTAGTAGTCCAATTTTTTTTGCACAGTACGGTCCCCAAACGTAATGAAATCGGTACTGCTAATCAGAAAAAAAAATTCCAGCCAACCCAAATATTTTTTTAGAGAACGTGTGCTGGAAGCTTAACATCTCACATCTTCCCCAATCCTCGGGGGTTGTCTGAAAAAGGGGAAGACGTAATTTTCGTCTCTTGACGGGGAAGGGAGCAGAAGGGGATCCATGGAGTGCCAGGGAGAAAGAGACGCCACAGCCAACCTCCATCCTCCCTCTCTTCCTAAAACACGGGGGCCATTTCCCCTCCCGCCCCCTCTGTCTCTGAATGGGCAGCCCCACCCCGTGAATACTCGCTAAGTCTCCACCCTCATTCCTTCCTTCCTTCCATCACCCCTCCCACAACCCTGCCAGCCCCCATCCCACTCTATTCCCCCCCTCTCGGATATCATGTGCCCTTACCCTTTGCGCACTGTTCTTCTTCTTCTCCGGGAAGGAGGGGTGTTGGGGCGTCAGGGGAGGGGTTCGGAGAGGCGGGAGGAAGGGAGGGGTGGAGGAGACGTGGGAAAGGGGAGGGAGGTTGAAATGGAAAGAACAGCTTCCCGGCGCTTGGTCGATTGCTCTTTCCCTCTCTCTCTCTCTGTCCCTCTCCCTCCTTCGCTCCGCGGAGAGGAGGTTTCGAAGGGGATGGCTGCTTTCACGAAAGGATCTTGTGTTCCCGTGGCGTCTTCCTTTTGGGTTCGTTTCCCTCAAGGACGCCTCATCAAACCACTCGCACTCCCACCTCAACCAACACACCACTCCCTCCCTCACTGCAACGAGATCAGTAGTAGCTAGCTAGTAATCTCCACGGGTCGATTTGCTTTTGCTACAAACACTCAATTCCATGAACTAGCCAATTTTCGGATGTTGGATCTTCAACATTATCCCATGATGCGACCTCGTCCGCTCCGCCATCGCCTGCCTCGGGGAGAGAGAGAGGATATGCACGTAGGGTGAGATCTAATACAGGATCGACCGTAAATTGGCGGTAATCACAAATTTTGAGCAGAAATCACCATTCATTTTTTTCCGTTGAAATCCTTTTCATTTCTCAACACGGCTTCAATGCATCTATGCCGTCAAGGCCATGCTTAGTTGAAACGAGGCCGTAAGATAAAATTATTTTAGTGAAAACGGATGCGAAGTTACGTTTCCCAATATGTATCTACGTGGTATGCTGCGGATAACCATGAGTGTGTGTGTGGCAGGGGTTGATTTCACATCAGGCAAGCAACATCAAAGTTAACTTTCACTTAATTGTTTGCTAAAATAAGTATATGAAATAATTCAAATCATGAAAAAATAATGTAGAATAGTGTGTTGCTTACGTGAACATCGGTATCTAAGCGTGAAAGACATCTAAGCATTCTAAACAAGTTTTTAGTAAACGGAACAATGCAGTAAAAGTTAGATAACATGGTAAGAATGTACTATCGTACTTAGAATAAAATATTTCTCTGTCGAGGACGTTTTCAGATATTCTGTCATTTAGATGGCAGTAAGTGTCATATTAGAAAGATGAGTGGAAGTATCAGCACCGCCGTAGCGCGTAATCTTATTTTCATGATCTCTCCTACTGTAGTACGACGATGCATTTTCAACATCATAGCCAAAGAGTCCTGCTTCCAATTTATGTGAGAGATTTAATCAGTATTTTAACCTTCGCCCCCTGAGTGATTTCCAGCCTAGTTCCGCTAATAATCTAGATGCCCTAACAAGTTTATCATGGCAGCGTTTCACAAAGTTGTCTCCTCTCCGCTGCACACCTGGTGGCTTACAAGTATACTTCGAATGAATATCGCGGTCATATTTACGCTCATGGTCTGATCGAAAGGAATTAATTAATGGACTTTAGGTTCAGACCTTCTTCTAAAAACAAGGATATCAATGCATCCTTAAAAGACCTCTCTCCTCTTAATATTCTTAGTCTGAAAGAATTTTATTAAATCACAATAAGTTTAAAATAAATTACCCCTCCTCAAAGCAGTTCTTACCGATTTCACTTGGGTGGCTTTTCTCATTTTCGATGCCATATGATGTACCGTACCTTAAAAGGGGTCCGAAAAGAACGAGACATCGACCTTCGGTAATTAGTTCCTTCGTCAGCACTTAAGAAAAAGCGTGTTTCATCACTTTTCCCGCTAACTTCCAATTTTTCTGAAAGTCTTAATGAGAGAGATCGCAAGATATTAACTGTTAATGGGTAATCCAAGCATTTTGATGAAAAATCAAATTGACAAAAATATTGATAATATTTATTAGATTGTGAATCTTATGCTGATATTAAGTAAAAATCATAAGATTCTGTAATTTAAGTAGTTAGTAAGAGATTTGAATGTTAAAATTAATGAATTTCTTGATGAATTTTGCAATTATTGGGTAATTAGTCTCTGGTTCCATCGATGGCCTACTATGCACAATAGAATAACGTCTATTAGCTAATTACTATGAGGATAGTTTGGTAAATTCCATGTGATAATATAAAGGATTATGTATTTTTTAATTCCATGAGTTGTAAGTGTGGTATGGGTAAAGAAATACTTAATAAACTTTGTTAAGTATTTCTTTAAATTTTATGGTACATAAACAACAGACGAGACCACGTTTTCTCATAGATTCTCTGAACATGTGCACCGTTTTCCCGAAGTTTACTGTAGCTCTTTTTGATTCTCATGTGGCTACAACGGAAAGTATATCTATTCATCCATTTGCAAACATGACTTCATATGCATGGTAATGTAACAATATTAGAAGTTTATTTCACTCTGACACACGACTGCAAAGTAATGATCATGGCATGCTTCGGGTATGTAAGTACTAGTAGAGTGATCCGTCGAAAAGGGACGATGGATTAAGAGGGATTCAAGAAGTCTCTCAAGAGTAATTACACGGCCGAGGGAGTGGAGCAACTTTTATTGGGGCTAGTTATTTTGAGCGCACACAATGGATACAACTTTCTGACTAATCCAGATTGCCGCGGTTGAGCACCTCGGTAGGTAGGTACCTGCTCCTCTCCGAAGAACAGCAATCTCTGTTGCGGGGCTTGAGGTGCGGGGAAGGGTGATGGCGTGGAAGACCTGCCAAGCCGCGACGCCCCGACGAGGAAATGGAGCCTCATTGGGAGTAGCAAAGAAAAGGGTAGGTGGTCAAAGCGGCCTCGAGAGGTTTGGCTTCCTCGGGTTTCCACAAGAGAGCAGCCACAATTCATTGCCATTTGGATTGATAATTATTAGTTCATTCTTCCGAGAAATTCCATATAATGAAGATATGTTTCGGACGGTACACTAACGATTATCATCGTCCACAAATTGGGAGAACATTCTTTTGGTTCAATTTTAGTGTCATATTTTTTATTCAGTTCTTCGTAACTTCTGCCTACCTTCATACCGCTTGAAGAGCCTACTTACTCCCCTTTCTTCATGTACTCCGCTTACTCAACGTTCTATCACGAACTCCACCATCCTGCCACTCTTCTATGCATCCGATTTTCCTGTCACTTTCTGATTTCAGACCATAGGGAGAAAACCATAAGCGTTTTGTAAGTTTGTCTTCTTCTCTGTCCATCTTATTTCCTTCATTCTTCTCTGCTCCCATATCTAACAAGAGCATCCAATCTAAGCTCAGATGTGTACTATCCATATTATTTATTCAAGTGCTTGTTGTGTAATGTAATGAAGTCTTATATTCAGCCGAAATGAGTCACAATTTACAGAATATCTACATCTACTTAATACCCCGCTAGTCGCCGCAAGGGCGTGTGGCGGGGGGTGTTTGGACATCACCCGTAATTTAGAAAAGAAAAAAAAACCGCATGCAAGAACCACAAATTCATACATCCACAAAAAAACATGGCATGCATTCATGCAAGAGCACTTCCACCCCACACATGCAAACACTCAAACTAACAACTAACATACACATGCACCTGAAAGTATACCTAACAGCTTTGCAGTGTTTAACTTTGCTCCGACTTGTAAATTCAATGTTTTTAATATTTCTAAAGTGACATCGGTTTCTTACTGTTATGATTTCTGATTGTTCGGGGAAAGAATGAGTATTTGTATCTATCTGTACTGGAATCTATCTCCAATTTCATCGTAACCAGAGTAAAACACAAGCTTAAATCTGTGAAGAATATTTTAGAATAGAACCAATTCAGGAAAATATGTCCCAAGAACGTACCTGTAGGAATGAAAAACATGCAATTGATATTTTCTTGTAAATTCTGATTATCATCGATTTGAATTTTCCACCATGAACCGAGATGATGATACGGAGATATAATCCAAGTTTGCCCACAATGGTAAAAGGCAACTTTGTCGTCATCATCGGTATTTGATGTTCTCTTTTTAATTATTACTTTATGTGATAATCAAACCACTAATCACCTACAGTTGAAAGAGTATTAAAGTTTATTTTTAGCGATTCCATCTGTTTTAATAAGGATTAGTTAATTATATGCATGCTAGCTCTATACAGGCTTTTTGAAATAATAGACAAACGAAGACCTATAACCCTAACCCGACAACTGCGTGCATCTGTGAGTTGTAGAGTCACTATGCAGTTCACCTACCACAGCGTTAGGCGTATCGATGCGTAACAACAGTGTTGCCACCTTTCGCGCGGACTGTGTGTTATCACAGGTGTTCGGTCTTCATTTCACTACCTCTTAGTACTCGTTGAAAGTTATGAAGCAATAAGTAATGACGTCATGCAAATGCATCCGTTGTGAAGACTCCCGAAGATATTAAGTGAACCCTGATCACAGTTTAATAGTTTCAAACAAAGTGCGAGCCTTTCAAAATTTTGACAGATTTTGCGAGTGTGATGACATTTAATCCGACCGTGTAAACTTAACGGACTACTTTTCTCTTCAATTCCTTGAATATTTACTAAAATCTTTCAATGCCCACTTCGCTAATCAAGTATCATTAGGGAAACTTTCGGGAAGATGACCACTTTTAAGCCTAAACCCCTCAAGGTTTATCCTTGGATAAATATTTCACAAAGGAACCCATCTTAATGCCCATAACTCAAACGCCACTCCCGAAACCCTCTATAACTTCCCTTATCCTCCTCTCTCAACCCTCCCGCTTCCTCCACGCCTCCTCCCCTCCCCTTCCTCCCCTTTACGGAAGGAGACCCTCTCATTCCACTCTCCCTCTACCCTTCCTGGTGCTTACTCTCCCATCCCAGCCACGCTCGAAAGGGGGAAGAAGTAAGGGGGAGGGGGGAGAAGCAGCTAGGGGGCGACCCGAGTGTTGTCCCCTCGAGGCTAATTCGCACGAGATAAGACGAAGAGCTCCCGGCAGCCCCCCTCATCCCCAAGCCACCTTCGCCTTCCCGTCCCCCGCTCCTGACCCGAGATCCCAGGAATGGATTGAAGATTTTAAACGAATGAAAGAAAAAACCCCGGTAGTGGAATAGAGGGTACGAAAACGATACGAATTCGGAGAGGCACGCGTGAACAGGCGGACTTTTATTGTCGAACGCACGAAACCGTAAATCGCTCCGGAAAAAAATTGTACATTTATTTATTGAGGACACAGAAATATCTGGTACAAACACTCAAGTTGTTATCGAGTGGTATACAAGTTAATGACGAGCGTAGTTATTCATGCATATACATAACTTAATAACGATAGTTGATAGGAGAAATATTGATAACATCATACAGGTCTGTTTACGTTGTCTTTGAAATTTTAATGAATAACAGCTGTAAATGAACAAATTTTTAAAGATATCATCGTGAACTATTTAAAACGTAATGCATAAAACATAAATAAACGCTGCACAGGAAATGAAAGCACTTCCTGGAAGTAAGAGGTATTAGGACGAAGGGTCAGACAGGGGATTCCGTTATAACCCGTACTTTCAACGTGTGCATGTATGTCGGGGGAATAGTAAAAGAAGCATGGGAATAACTGGATATTGGAATGATATTCGCTGGGGAATTTATAAAATTAGCTAGGTTTGCCGGCCCCGATGTCGGTGGGGTAACGTCCTCGCCAGCAAAACCAAAGGTCGTGGGTTCGATTCCCGCCTTGCTGGGTTTTCTCCATCTAGGACTTGGGTGTTTGTAATTTTTTCTAGTTTTATATCATTACTAAAATTCCGATGTAAAAGATAAGTTTTTGTTTTCGGATTAAGGTGAAATTAATCAACAAACAGCTTTCCAGCCAGCCAAAGGTTTAGAATCGTTGTTGAGGTAATTGAAAAGTCAGTGCAGGAGGTATGGTATGAGAATAAATGTAAAAAAAACATAGGTTATGCGGTTTACAAGAAACAGACGGGCAAAATTAAATTTTAAATTATGAGGTGATAAATGAAAGCAGGTGGAATAGGTTACCTGTTTTGGAAGTGTTTTGGAAATGGTTAAAGAGATAGGGGCAACAGAAGAAGATTCGCTTCAGGGTAAGAAGATTTCACAAGGAGGAGGGGAATGATGACAGGGACGTTGAGACGGATGTTGAGATAAGGCTCGTCAAAACTTTGATATGGAGCGTGGCTTAGTACGACGAGAAAATATATTCCTTGAGGCAAGATGATTAGCGTAGATGGGAGTCTTTTGGAATATGGGAGTGTAAAAGGATGGAAAAGGTGAAGTGGGCGGAAAGGAAAACAAACGAGGAAGTACTTGGCATGCCTCGTAGAAGACGGGGGATTTTTGGGAGAAATCAAAATGAAGTAGGAATTAGGGAAATGTATCATTTAATTGACGATGTGATTTTGTAACCTGTGATACAGTTCATAAGGCAAGCAACGAAGGAGAAGAAATAGGATAACCTTGTTGGTTGAAATAAAGGGGAAGACAGTAATCGGAATTTACGAAAAGTTTATTATAGTGTCGAATATCAGGTTGAGTTTTGTAAGGAGAGTTTAAAAATTGAATCGCTTCACCGCTAAACAATACTTGTATGTTGATAATATATTCATCCAAAACCAAATTGAAAAAAGTTAGAGTACAGATAAATATGATTGTTTATTTGATAATAATCACTAAAAATGGAAGAAATAAATGTCGTGACTTTTAAGAATATCGAATATTTTGGTTTCAATGTCTTCACATTCTTCTTTACCTCCATAAAAATTATTATACTCTATTTTAATACAAACTATTATAACTGCAATTTGAGTCGAAGTACCGCTTTTGGGTTGTCTGTATGTGTGTGTATGTATGTATATACTACCTTGATCAAAAATTTCCCGGAATTTATTCAGAAAATTAAAAATACAAGTTTATTCATCTAAATCTATATTGTCCCCTTCAAAGTAATCCCCATCGACTGCAACACACTTATGCCAGCGCTTGATCCAATCCTCGAAACATTTTTTATATTCGGTTTTCGGTATGTCCATCAGTGCTTCCTGCGATTTTTCCATTACTTCCTCTCGGCTGCTAAAACGCGTTCCCCGTAATGGTTTTTTAACTCGATTGAACAGAAAGAAGTCACAGGGAGCCAAATCAGGTGAATTCGGTGGCTGTTGGATGGTATTTGTTGCATTTTTCGTCAAAAAATTACGAATAATGATAGCACTGTGCGACGGTGCGTTATCATGGTGCAAAATCCACGAGTTTTCTGCCCACATTTCTGGTCTCTTTCGGCGAATTGCTTCACGCAAACGTCTCATAACGCCCAAATAATACTCTTTGTTTACTGTCTGGCCTTCTGGCAAAAATTCATGATGCACTACACCGTTGTAATCCATGAAAACCGTCAGCATTGCCTTCTTTTTTGACTGAAAACGACGTGGTTTTTTTGGTCTCGGCTCATTTGGTGAACGCCATTCACTTGCCTGACGTCTGGATTGCGTGTCGTACTCATAAACCCACGTCTCGTCTCCAGTAATGATCCTTTTGATGAATGTGGGATCGGATTCAGCCTCGCAAATCATGTCTTTTGCGACGTCAACACGGTCTCTTTTTTGCATGAAATTGAGGTCTTTTGGCACCAACTTTGCTGCTACACGACGGAAACCCAAATCATTAACCACAATGTCTTGGGCGGATCCATAGGCAATGTTCAAGTCCTCCGCTATTTCTCTGATGGTTAATTTGCGGTTATTGACCAACATTTCTTTTACTTTATCAATTTTTTCACCGACTTTCGATGTCGATGGTCTGCCACTGCGTTCAACATCTTCGATTGACTCACGACCACTTCTGAACCGCTCGTGCCACTGGTAAACGACAATTTTTTTTAGAGAATCGTTGCCGAAACACTTTTCCAACATTTCCAACGTCCGTGTGCCACTAAATCCGTTTTTTACGCAAAATTTAATACAAGTTCGTTGTTGCAAATTTAAATCCATTTCTGAAATTGTAAAAAATCGCCAACACACACAGAGATAGATGTACTCTTGGCTACGTAACTTTTGCAAATGTCAAGTTATGACACTAAGATTTAAAGGGAATATCAACAACAGATGTACCAATTTAACAAAAAAAACAGAACTCAAATCGGAACGATGGGAGCGCCACACGGTGGTTATTCCGGGAACATTTTGATCAAGGTAGTATATATATATATATATATATATATATATATATATATATATATATATATATATATATATATATATATAACGCTTTTTGAAAGTCTCACGGACGTGAATAATAATGTATAACAATTAGCACTAGTGGACACAGACAAAAGCACACAGAAACACACAAAAAAGAGACACTATTTTTCGAATTTTCGGTGGTCGTGACCACCTTAATCAAGGAAGAGAGGGACAGAACTCAATATATATTTATTTACTCACACACCCATTTACAATCATATATGTATGTGTGTATACATATATAATTATACATATATACATATGTGTGTGTGGTTATGTGTTTATATATATATACAAACATCTATATATGTGTGTTATTTATATGTAAATGTGTATAAAATGCATATAACATCTATCAATCCGAAGGTTGGTTTTCATAAATAATGGTAGAGTTTACACATTATGCTATACCATTCTCGAGGGTGATTCTAAAAGTAAGGTCCCCTATTTTCTTTCATGAAAGATCAAATTTATTCTCAACTTTGCGTACAATGTTGGAAAGGAAAGGGGCATTTAGCAATTTTTCTTCATAGTCCCCTTGAAGATCAATTACTTCTTGCATCCTTGTAAGGAGCTTTTTAGTACCAGCGTCGTACCTTTCTCCCACCGCGTCGCGAAGCCAACTGATTATATATATATGCAACAATTTCAGAGCGTAAAAATCATTCGCCTTGACTGGGACTCGAACCCAGATCCCTCAATATCCGGTCGAGTGCTTTAGCCACTTAAGCTACCGAGGCGTCCTCTTAAACTCTGAAATTTTTGAAGACTTTTTGAAGAGATTTTTGATTTTAAGAGGACGCCTCGGTAGCTTAAGTGGCTAAAGCACTCGACCGGATATTGAGGGATCTGGGTTCGAGTCCCAGTCAAGGCGAATGATTTTTACGCTCTGAAATTGTTGCATTAAAATGCACATTAGCGGATGACTCCGTTAAAAGTTACTGTTGCGGCATCTCCCGCAGTTTCTTTGGAATTTGATTATATATATATATATATATATATATATATATATATATATATATATATATATATATATATAATATGCATACATTATGCATAAATGTATACAATCCATTTATTTAGAAAACATTGATGTATTATATATTAATTAAATCTATACCTACAGACAAATATACCTATGGTTCTCGAAGACCAGGATGCATGTGTATTTATCCTTTCATAAAGAGAGTAAAACTTTATTCTTAGCGTGACTAAATTACTAAATGGATATTAAAGCCATTTTAAAACAATTGTTATTATATGCCGTATTCGAAAATATGGATTCTCTATGTATTTAATTTAAGAAAAATAGATGGAGATATCATTCTTACAGTTACATTCGCCACCCTCCGACGACGCTTCGAAATTCCGATAATTTTAAGGTCACATTCCTGCTTCCACTGACGATCTCAGAAGTATAACCATTCCTGAATCAATATTTGCTGAGAATCATCTAAAAGCTTCAACCTTTTATGCAAATTACATCTCATGTCTCTCGTTGCGTTCGAAATATAATGGAAAATAGAACCATATGGGTTTCAAAAGAAGCTCCAAAAATGATCAAAACCAACAAATTAACAAATCCATCTTTCACTCTGCAATCAATCCACCGTTGAGGAGTGATAGACGTGATTCCACAAGAAGCATACTGTGTGTATTTATACATATATATGTATGTATGTATGTATATATATATATATATACATTCAAACACTAAATCCCGCCAAACGGCGAACAAATACTTATGCGCATAGAAATATATATATATAAGGTAAAGGGATAGGAACACATATAAAGGACGAACATAGTAGAGGTGGGGAAGGCGGAATCAGGCAAATCACGAGTGTAAAAATATTTCCTAGACCGGTACTTGAACTTCGGATCTTTCCAATTGCCGGGCGGATACTCTCGACCAATTGAGCTATCCAGGAAACGTCCGTGGATGTGAATAGAAATAAATATATTGTGTGTGTGTTTGTGTGAGTGTGTATGTGTGTGTTAATACAGGGTGAAGTAGAATGGACTCCCTAGTTTCAAATCACTGAAGAGTGCACGTGTAAATTAGCGGAGTAGGATTAGTGGCGTTAGCTGGGGGAAACAACACCATTTTAATAATTACCGTGCAGGAGTTTGGTAAGCATCGAGACTTTATTGTAGAAACATTCTTTAAGAATAATAATATTGCGTTGGCGACGCAAAGATCGCTATGGTTTAGCGATGGAGCGAATTTTCACCAGTCTGGCTCAAGTAAACAAGCAAAATTTTCGTTTGTAGGAGACTGAAAACCCTCGCGAACTTCATCCAAGACCTTTTCATAGCCCCAAAGTGACCGTTTTGGTGCGCTGTGTCCTCCATAGGCATTATTCGACCTTACTTTGTTGAATCTCGAGGTTCAACTGTGACTGTGAACTCTGTGCGCTATTGTTAGATGTTGGAGAACTTTTATCTCCACAACATGGAAGAGTATGATGCAGAATATGACGCAGAAGCCTTTTGGTTTCAACAGGACGGTGCCACGGCTCACACCGCCCGTCGTTCTCGCAAAATCCTGTAAGAACAATCTCCTGGCCGTCTGATCTCATATTCATTGACCCCCTCGCTCCGCGGATTTGAGCCTTTGTGATTTTTTTTCTTTGGGAATATCTCAAAGCTGAGGTTAACAAAGTTCGACCAAGAACTTCGGAAGCTCTTAAGGAGGCAATTACAGATGTCATCGCTGGAATAACGGAAGATATGCCAAGAAGAGTTTTCGAAAACATTTTTGAACGACTCAACATGTGCATCGCTCACCAAGGTCGTCACCAGTTTGAAAAAATGGCGTTAAATGTAGTATTCAGCATTAAAAAGCTATTAAATTATCTTGGTTGTTTTTTTACAATTTATACGCTAAATCAGAGTGTCTGTTCTGCTGCACCCTGTGTGTGTATGTATATATATGTGTGTGTGTATATATATATATATATATATATATACATACATATACATACATATAAATAATATATGTATTTATTAATACGCTGGTATAACGAATTCCGTCATGGCCGCCGTTCGCTCGGCGATGAAAGTCGTGAAGGTCGTCCAAAGTCAGTTGTTGTGCCAGAAAACATTGATGCTGTGCAGGAGCTAGTAAAAGAAGATCGTCATTTGACGAGAGATTGAGGCAGCCTTGGGGATTAGTATGATTATAGCATCAATAACATATTGCATGAACATTTAGCTGTGAACAAAAATTTTATTGAAAAAGGATTACTTTTGCGGCCTTCCTCTTTGTGATAGCGATAAAAAGAGCACCAAGTCCGTGTTATTCCTGTTTTATGTTTGAAGGAGGTGGTAACTACAATCTTTATTTATTTAGTGATGGCATTCAAGTCATGATAATGCAATAGGACATACTTTCCGATTCCTTGATGAAGAGGTCCATGTTAACTCGATAAATCAACTTCATTTCCTCAAAAAGAGCCAATGTCGAACTTGAAACATATCGTAACCTACATCTGGAATTGGCGAAAGAACTTGATGGTCTAGAACTAGCAAAATTGCTTTAATTTGAAAGAGAAGTTAAATTAGTACACAAAGAATTCTTTTAATCATAATGGTCGTGTGTTTGTTTCATATTTGTGTGTCATTGCTTTTTATTTTCATTAATAAAAATCCATCCTAGAAGACCCTTTTAACATGGCATTCCTGATGTGGTACAATTAAAGCGACTATACCCCAAGAAGAACCTGAATATAAAGTAGGTACCGTTCGCAGCTTAACTGATTAATATATAATCCAATAAAAAATAACATCTTAAATCTGTCCGTCATGGCGTGTATATATTTCCATGCACTTACTTTTATGGTAAAATTGACCATGGTTCGATGATGCTGTGACTTATTTATGTGTTAAAGTTTCTAGGAAAAGAATTTCATAAAATTGCCTTGATTTAGCCAAGTTTAAAAAATTTAGTCTCCACCTACTAAGAGCATAACGTGATTAATTGAATTCAGGATGAATTAAATTAATTACGTTATGACCTGATATTTCCTTACTACTCTCATGCGTTGTTCTGATAAAAAATATCTTTTATTTTTATCTAACAAGGTTTTCTTTCATAACCCTCCCATTATAAACAGTGAGTGTAGACTAAAATTAATGTCGTTAAAGCAAATAATGCTAAAAAATATTGTTAAAATGTATGATGTGAGTCTCGGAGATAAAATATCCTAGGGTTAGGTAAATACTCTATTTCCATTGAGTTATTCCCGCCCTAGGTTTGATAAACTTTTCACTCGGATGACTTTAACGTGACATATTTTTAAGAAAAATCATATCCCTTCGTTCTACTTCTCTGATCAAATCTACTTCCAAAACGATTCAAGTAGAAATTGCAGATAGCAGATGGGAGACATGTGAATGTACGAAAAACACGCGCAAAGAGACGTATAGACCTAAGTATTATCCGAGGGGGATTGAAAGGTAGTAAAGGATGGAAGGAGGGGGGTGAATGGAGGTGGGGGTCGGGGGAAAAGGGTCGATTCTCCGCAAAAAGAGAGACGAGAGAGGAAACCCTCGATTGGGATGTTGAAGAACGACCCTTTTTTTCCCTCCCCCGCCCCCGCCCCCCCCCCCCCACATAGCCGACCGAAGCAAGTCGGCGCTTTTTATTTATTTTTTTGTCTGGACCCCTTGCATTTCCCAATCCTCCCCCGTTCACTTCTCCCCCCTCCTCCTCCCTCACGTCCGCCCTTTCCTCTCGCACTCTTATTTCTCGCTTCCTCAACCCTCTGGATCTCCCTCTCTCCTTTCGGGGCTCACGGCTGCCATCCAAAACCCACCTCCGCCCCCCTTTCCGCTTCGTGGGCTGGACGGTTGAGGAGGGCTTGTTGTCCGGGGGCGTGAGGGGTACGATATGAGGGAGGGAGTAGGAGGGTTAGGAACTTGAGTTGTGAGAAATGGAATCGGTCTCAATTCCGCCCGGTCACGAGTCCCCATTTTCCGTCCGTCCTGGAAGGCTACTTCTTCATAGTTGGCACTGGACAAGCCAATGGTCTCACGACTGCCTCCCACTTATTTGCACTAAGGGAGAGGGAGCATTGATGCTCATCATATGAATATGCCTGTGACTGGAAATCAGACCTTTGCTCGATGAAGGGGGATTTTAATTGATTGCCCATGATAAATGTTGTTTCACCATGTTATTCCCAGAGTGTTATATTACGAGTCAAACTATGGATTCAATTTTGAAATAATACATTGATTAATCAAAACTCAAAATCGAGAAAGATTGAGACATTATTTTCAATTTGTTTGCATAGGGAAAAGAACTTTCGAAGCGAAATATTATTCCAATAAACTTATTATATTAATCCATATGGGCCAAAGAGTATTAGCAGAGAAATTTCTCTTTCGATCATAATATATTTTCTGACCTTCTCAATCCCGTTCAGCTAACAATGTAAACATTCCTCTGTTTATATAGTATTTAACGAAATCAAAAAGTGGCGATTCGTTAAGTTCACGGATTTTCAACCTGCCGCCCGTGGGCCGTATGCGGCACAGGATTTTCGTAAATGTGGTCACCAACGACTTTTTATTATAAAATATATACGTATGTTTTTTCAATTTTATTTAACATCTCAAATGGATATTATAATGAAACATAGTCTCTGTCTTAAAAAATAAATGTATTTTGTACGATTTAACTAATGTAACAGCGGATATCAATTAAATATAATACGAGCCTTTTCTTAGCTCATCAACTATCTCCAGTGTTTATATTTTATGTGCGGCCCATGACAATTATTCTTCTGCCAACTTGGCTCAGAAAAGTTTGGAAATCCCTGATTTACTGATTGATAAAATCCTCCTGCAATTAGTTTTCATATGGTCGACACCCAGCCAAAATATATCATCGAACCCAAAACTATAGATTCACCTAATTTCCACAAACTACTTGTTCCCATTTTCAAAATAAAATGTGCAAGAATTGCTTGATATATCGTAAAAGAATATTTTTCTACCCTAGGGATGACGTTTTAACATACGTCACCTGTCAGTACTATCTTGAGTATAAATAGGATGATCCGACAGAAAACGTCATACACTATAAAACAATACGTAATCAAGAGTTCTTTCCTCATTTCGGGTCAAGTTACACCGAGAATATTGTGCTACTAATTGACGTAATTTAAAACATAAAAAATAAATTAAAGTTAAGTTAAATGTTAAATTAGAACGGATTGATGTAGTGCAGGTGGAGTAGCTCATGTTGTTCGGCAGTATTTTATAGGAAAAGTAACATCGTAATTGGAACATTGGGAGAAGAATTGCGTTGGCGAAAGAGGCATTTGAAAATGAAGAGAATGTATGACGGGTCCACTGAGTAAAGATGTGAAAAAAAAAGACTCAAGATTTTAATATAGAGCATAGTGTTTTATGGATGTGAAGCTTGATCTTACAGTCAAGAAGTTAATTGGAGGATTCTGAGTTATTGGTGTTGGGTAGAATGGAGAAAATAAATTGTACCGAGTAGAAACCAACCTCCGAGGCATTAAATAGGGTGAGCGAAGGGAGGAAGTTGCTGGGGAATATCTGAAAAAGGTAAAGAAAATGAATGAAGGAAAGGTATAAGTATCATGGGGGACTTGGTTAAAGGAGACCGTTGGGTTAGAGGGGTTAAGGAAGAGAGTAGACCTTTAAGACAGCATGAAGGAAGGCCAAAGAAATAATATAGGCCAATCAAAATCGCGTTCACACGATAAGTAAATGGTCATCAGGGACCGACCTTAAAAAAGGGTTAAATGCCTTGATTGATTAAGATAACTTAGTATAACGGATGCTATCTCTAGCAACATGAATGTAAGACTCCTTTTTGGCATTATCGTGGTCCTTGGTGATGCTCAGCCATCACGTTTATTTCCCACCAACTCCTGGGTACGGCTCAAAGATCAAAGTCGACGCCTAGGTAACCTAATGTTCTCGTTATCATGAACAAACAGTCACATGAGAGTTCACGAAGAATCCTTACGTCCCTTTCACGACGAGTTGTGTAAACTTCATCGCAGAAGCAACTACGTGTATTTTCAGGTTGGCATTCGAGCGTAAAATCCAAAAGGGACTTATTGAGCTGACGAATGCGGATGCATATTGCGATTACCTTTGCCTAAATCCATGCTGTACAGCTCAACGCAAACAGGGAGAGAATGAGATTACACATTTCCAATTGGGACGTTTTCGCCGACGGGAAAGTTCCAGAAGTTCATTTCAGTGAGTGCGAGGAACTCCATCCAGGGAGTGTTCATTTCTCTTTTTTTTTCCTTCGTTCAACTCTTTCCCGACGGACCGTTCAGGTTTTTTGGACGATGGGATACGGAGTGTGTGTGTGTGTGTGTGTGTGAGTGTGTGTGTGTGGTGCAGCTCGGTCGGCCGGCTTCCCTCTGTCTCTCCCCCATCGTGATGCTCCCGCCGATCCAATTCCCTCCACTCGCGGAATCACCGACCGAAGGCTTCACCCATTCTCCAGTGAAAAGTGAGGCTGCACTTTCAAAGGTACTCTCCTTGTGATCATTCGGTATCTATTTTCCGTAAATGTACGAATTGGACGCTGCCGATGGGCAAGGGGATCGGATTCCTTCCCAACCATTTGCTTTAACTTCCCACACAAATTACCACGAGTTCGAATCCCACCGTTGATATTTTGTTTCCATATTCGTTAATATCATTACAATTGTTATTCTTATTATTATTTATACTCTCCCGTTTAAGTTAGGATTCGTAAGGACATCTATATAACAATACAACGATACATTTCTTTGCCTCCGCTAACAAAATATATCCTGAAATCCGACATTACCATAAATTAAGTGTTCGTAAATTCTGTATGCTTCATTTCTCTCTTCATTCCACACAACACTACAATCTTATTCCTTCCTCTTATTCATTTTCCTAGCATTCACCCCTCCATCCCAGTCTTCAATGTCCCATCGCCAATCAAAATGCATCTCTACATCCATCTTTCTCCAGCCTCCTTTTCATTTCCCCCAACAATCCTTTCCCCTTCCTCACCATTCTCAACACTTCCCCGCTTGATTTTCTTTTCGTCCACTTCACTTTCCCGACCTTCTTCACGCCAGAACGGGAGATGATTTCGAAGTGGTTTCGTGAAATGGTAGGGTAGAGTGTCGTGATCCCACGTAACGATGTCGAAGACGATGACACAACTTGATTCAGCGTACGTTTTTCCTTTCTGTACGGGATATGTACAAAAATACCTGTGGCTTCCATTGTCTTGTTTGTAGCGAAATTATATCTCACTCATAATATCCATAGTGGCCAATCTTTTGTGTATCAAGTCATCATTATAATGCTCATGGGTTATCAATCCGAGGATTGGTTTATTACAGATCTGCAATCCACAATCCCATGCCTGTCTTTTCATTCACCCGTCGATCGTTTCATAGACCCTTACCTTCTCATTCGTTCTAGGTCTTCAAATGTAATTCTTCCTTACTTGTTCCCGTAAATCTTTAGTAAACTATCCTGCCTCACGAAATATTTAATCTATTTCCATGCCCTTCTTGAAAACTTCACCTCCACGCAATCTTCTAACAACTTCTTCGTTTGCTACTCAGTCCATTTTATTGTCGTCAATATTCTCTAGCGCCACATTTCAATCTCCTCCAGACTTCTTTCCTCTGCTTCTCTGTCTATTGCTTACGTTCCACATCCGCAGAAATTCTTATGCTATTTTCATGCATACCTTTGCTAGTTAAATTTGCCATTAGAATAAATTTCTTCTGATTTCGAAGTGGTTTCGTGAAGTGATGGGGGAGAGTCTCGTGATCCCGCGTAACGATGCCGAATTCGATTCCACAACTTGCTAAATGTGCGTTTTTACTTTATTTCAATCACTTAAAATTTTTAAAAGGTTTTTCCGCATAAAGGTTATGACCTTCCGACATGAATTCGCAAATAAGGGACGGGAATAATGCGGTGGTTATCGTGTCGGAACATCGCTATGAAGGCACGTCTCCAATTCTCCGCGACTGTGGATTACATACGATGTAATTACATACATCTAGACCGCAAAGGAGTGCTTTAAAAACGTCGCAGGGGACATTTATTGGTTCTGGTATCCAAGTAGTACACTAAAACCTGTTGAAGTCGGAATCCAAAGGCATAGCTTTGTGTTTTCGGTGTTATCCAATTGCAATATTTTAGTCCGTCTAAAAGAGAATTGCAATGTTTTAGTCCGTCTGACAGAAAAAAATGTTAATTGCGCGAAAAATAAATTTTTGAAACTCTTTGAACTAAATTGAAAGAATTTATTTGATTTACTTTCAAAAACCCAAAATCTAGAAGAAAATGTTTTTAAATTTACAACGTGAATGAGTTTTGGACCCAGGCTGACTGAAATAATTCCAGTTTCAAATTTTATGAACACCTTTCGCGGATCCAGATCCATTTCATCCGTACAATATATTCTCGTTTATATTAAATTATTTCAATAAATACTTGGCACATCAATTCGCATATTTTCGCAGGTTTTAGATCCCAAGAATTAGTTCGCAACAGTTTTCAAACTATTCTGTCCTTTATCAATCAATTTATTCCACCACAGCACCTCGAACCGATAGTTTCCATTGCCTGCATCATCCTCTGTAGTTCTTCCCCTCATCGTTTCCTTCATTTAAGATCTTCGGTCAGCTTTCATGCCTCAGAATATACTCTCTGCATTTCCCTCTTTTTTCTACAAGTGTCCTCCATAGGCGTCTCTCTTCACTCACACGTCGAAGTACATCTTTATTTGTTACTCTAACAGTTTTATTTTCAGCGTTCCTCTATAGCACCGCATTTCCATCCAATCCTCTATTGTGTACTGCCTCTATCATTAGTTTTGAACTTTGAAATTTTAGCGCACGAAAACGTTTTCAACTCTAGTCGCCGCATTCATTATTTAAATCATATACAAGTCCCTATGATTTCTGAAATAATTCCTAACCGTTAGGAATAATTATCATAGATCATGTAATTATAATAATACTATGGAATTCTATGTACCCTTATATGGCTGTAGAGAGGTGATGAATAACACTTGGTGATGATGATAATGTGAAAATATTGTTCTACGAGGGTCATCCGGAAAGTAGTACCCGTTCGTGAAATAAAGACACAAAAGTAAATATTAACAAACATAAAAAATTTTATTTGAAAGAGGATACTTTAAACTACTTCTCAACATAATCTCCAAGCAAATTAAGGCATTTGTCATAACGTGTGACAAGTTTCTGTATTCCTGCTGCATAGTCCTTCGCCGCCAGCTCATTGAGATACGCGAGGGACCCATCTTGCACAAATTTTTGCATAATGCAGATGGTGTTTAACAATTTCATGAACAATTGTTCGAGAAACATTGGGAAAATGCTCACAGATGTCATCAATTGTGACGCGCCGATCGTTCCTCACGAATTCGTCAACTGAGCTCACCAGTTGGTCTGTAATGACAGACGGTCTCCCCGAACGCTCATCGTCGTGTGTGTTCCCCCTCCCCATGTTGAAGTTGCGACACCACCGCCGAACAGACGACTCGTCCATTACATTGTCTCCATACACCTCCTTTAATTGGCGATGAATATCACATGGGCGAACGTTTCTTGCATTGAGGAATTTAATCACTGCCCTCACTTCACAACTGGCGGCGTTCTCAATTTTTTTAAACATTGTAAACAATCACAGAAACAACACAGGCAATGCTAGCGTCACGCAACTTGGCTCAGAGAAGGCAGACAAGCCACTGAAGCTATCTGACCTCGTCCAGCGGCTACTCGCGTCGTCAGCACTTCATGCGGCAGGAACGGGTACTACTTTCCGGATGACCCTCGTATGAATACGATATACGATGTTCTTGACGTGTTTTTTTCCAATTTACGGCCAGATGATGATATTGTGATTCTTATGTATTTTGATTGCACCGATTGTCGCATTTCCACCACTCCTAATTCTTTAGATTTGAGGAATGAAAGATTTATCCCTGGGAATTCATACCCACACATTTTTTCAGATGAATTGGACAATCTACTTCTGACTGATAAATGAGAGGACCAAAGGTTCGCACACTTTTCTATCAAAATACTCCTCTTCCCTTATTTCCCAACATAATGGCTGTTGATCAGTCAAACCTTGGTGTACATATTTCCGCTCGCCCGGGTTTTGACCCCCTGGGTGCATTTCGCTCCTTGAACAGTCTAAATTCCTACTTCGAATCCCCGTCCACCCAAAACTTCGTACCCTGAAAAATTCATATTCCTGATGGAGTACATTATCTTGGCCACCTTCTTAAAGCTTTCTAATTTAATTTGACAATTATTTGTCCAAAACAATAGAGATTAAATTTCCTTTTCCTTCTAATCCATCCTCTGCCAATTTTCATTTATTTGAACCTATAATATTTATTGGAATTAGCTTTTTCCGATATTTTTTTCACATAATTACCTTCCCTTCTCCTATGTATAACACGTAAACTAGTTTGGTCTAAATTTGGCTTTAATGGGAGCAAGTTCCGAATTGGCAAAATTTTTTCTTGAAAATTAAATTACATATTAGCACATTAGAACGCCGCTGTTCAGCATTTATTAAAAGCGATTCTTTCACAACAAGGGGGAAGGGTGAATCTTAACTGTGTGTGGAAAAATTTATGTGAGAGACTTAGATTAAAGTTTATGTTGGCAGAGTTTCTCGCAAATTGATATGGCACAAGTTATTTTATGACTCTTGTGTAGCTTTCGTCTCACTTAAAAAAAATTTAAATGATTCATCTTCCAAAATTTCATTTTTATATCGTTAAAGTCAATTCAACGGCAATTAATGAAAGTTAATTTTAGATTATTACTGTGTTGAAAGTTGCATGGCAACGCCGCAGTGTTTTTGTTGCGTGATAAAACTTAGTTTGAATATTCCTGAGATTAAACGGCAAAAATCCACCTCGTGATACTGTTTCAGCATTGCCTCGATTGCTTTTTATAACATTCATTCCGCTATGTAGGTCTTCCTCAGCGACTTCAGTGATAATATTTATTCATACTTCATACTGCCATAGAAAATTATTCTTCCTCTTGCAGTTACTAATGAATTACTCACTGTGTTTACTTTTATAGTGTTCAACTTGAGCACCGTATGTTATTCCTCCGATAACTAGTACACGAGCAAGACAATCTCTTCTACCCCATCGCATCCTCGTGCGAATTCCGCAAAATCGATGCCAGAAAAAAATCACGAGTCGTGACTCACGACACAGTAGCAGCGACTTCCATGACATTATAACTAATTGAAAAGGGCGCAATGATTTTCCCTTCCACAGCATAAGATGTCGTTTGGAGTATTCGGATTTAAAACAGACTTCGCGTCGTTAAGCAAGCAGAAACGCACCCGAATTTTTTGCGTCTTTTTTTATTTGAACCATAAGGTTTTTTCCCTCACACACATACGGATCAACTCAGACCTCAACGCCTGTCATCGTTATCTAAGACCAGGCAGTCCTTCGTTGGTTTAGTCAACCGGCTTATCATAAACTTCAGTCATTCCACCATTCTCCCCTTCCGCTTTAATACGCTCCCGATTTCTTAACCCATGACCTCAATTCGGATGTCTGTTTCAGTTGATCGAGAAACGTTCGCGATATTCTTCAGCAAGACGGTAACACGCTGGGATACTTTTATGAGACCCTGATTTATTTCGCAGTCTTCCCTCGACTTTCCGACTCGTCGGTCTCGAGATAAAAACCCATTAGTGTAATCTAGGTCGCGGTTAGGGAAGAAAGAAAGGAAAAAATATGATAATACTAGAGGTTGGGAAAACACTGCGTCACACAATCCTTTGTGGCTTACTTTCTTCACAGTATACTTCACTCTTTCTCTTAAATATCATTCCCTCCTCATTCTCCCCGAATCCCCTTCAACCATCCAGCTTTCCTTTCGCTCTGCAAGAACCCATTCCGAACTCAGCGTTGCGTTCGATCCGGGATTCTCATTAAACGTAGGCGCGGCTGTATCCCATGGAATATTTTCTCCCGATCCACTCTCTCCTTATGATGACACCTTCCTCTTCACCACGTTTCTAATCGATACAATGTCTCACTCGAAAAGTGGAATTAGAGTTGAAAAAGTTAAAGGATATTCATCAGATTTCATCAGCACATTAATTCAATAATTAACGAACAAATTATATATTTATAAATATTATTTATTATTTATTTATTATTTTATTTATCACCGAGCCAGTCTTTTATTAAAGTGCACAAGAACACATTTTAATAAATTGTGTTATGCACGGATGGCAATCACTGATTAGAAATTAGTATGGCCAACAATTAACATTTCAAAATTTATCCCATATATTGATATATATATATACATATATATATATATACATATACATGAATATATATATATATATATATAATAGATAATCTATGCTAATCTCAATTATATATATATATTTTTTTAAGGTAATCTACCGGTTAAGGTAGGTTTTTGGATGGACACAACTACCAAACAAACATTTTATTATTCCTAACAAAACACAAAATCAATCATCCTACTCTATATCAGGTCCCTCTTCATCTCTGAGTACTTTCTTCCTCCTTTCATCCCGTCCAACATCCCTATCCTGTTCCTTCCCTTTCCCCGTTTGCCTGATATTCTCCCCTCAATTACAGTCTTCAACATCCCGCTGCCGGTCAATGCCCCCTTCAGCCACTTTTCCTGCCTCCATAGGATTGCTCCCAACAAACCCCTCTCTTCGCCCACCATACCAAGTACTTCCTCGTTTGTTTTCTTCTCTGTCCATTTCACCTTCTCCATTCTTCTCCACACCCACATTTCAAAAGCCTCCAGTCTACGTCTATCCTCCTGCTTCAATGTCCACGTTTCCGTACCGTACATAGCTACGCTCCATAACAAAGTTTTTGCGAGTCTTTTCTTAACATCCTTACTCAAAGTCCCTGTCATTAACTCACTCCTCCTTGTGAAAGCCTCTTTGCCTAGCGCAATTCTTATCCGTACGTCCCTACTACTTTGACCGTGTTGGTCCAAAACACTACCGAGATACGTAAATTGTTCTACCTGCTCTAGTTTTTGCCCTCCTATTTTAATGTTAAGCTTGGCCTTTTTCTTTCTAGAAAATCGCATAACCTTTGTTTTCTTAATATTGATTCTCATCCCATACCTGTCGCACTGAATTTCCAATTCACTCAGCAATGCTTGCAGCCCCTTGGCTGACTGACAAACTAAAGCTTGGTCATCAGCAAACCTAACTGATTTTACGAATTCCCCGCCCACTTTCATTCCTACCTCCAGTTCTTCCCATGCCTCTTTGATCATTTCCTCTGCATACAGGTTGAACAGCAACCGTGATAATGGGCAACCCTGCCTTACACCCCTTCCTAACACTGCCCATCCTGACTCCCCGTTTCCCACCCGCACCTGAGCAGTCTGAGACATTTATAGGTTGCGGATTAGCCTCCTTTCCCTCCAATCTATTCCTATTTTCTGCAATATACTCATTAGTTTTTCCCAATTCACTCTCTCAAACGCTTTTTCGAAATCTACGAAACAGGCAAATACCTCCTGGTTGTGTTCTATATTCCTCTCGATTAATAATCTCATTACTGCAATGGCATCACGCGTACCTCTCCCCTTCCTAAACCCAAACTGATCATCCCCTAAGTAATCATTTGCCCTACTCTCTATCCTTTTGTTTATGATCCTGAGAACAACTTTAGCTGCGTGAGATATCAAACTTATTGTCCTATAGTCCTCACATAACGTGGCCTTTAGCTTTTTTGGAATAGGAACTAAAACTGATCTCACAAAGTCTTCCGGCCAGATTCCCTCCTCATAAATCCTACGGATCAGCCCATTAAGCCTCTTCCTCCCACATTTTCCTAAGCATTTTAAAAGTTCCACGGGAATTTTATCCACCCCCACGGCCTTATTTAGTTTCATCTCCCTTAATGCCCTTTCTATCTCATTGTCTAGTATGCCTGGACCTAAGCTGTCTTCCTCTACATCATTTTCTTTTTCACTGTCTAACTTTGTTGGTCTGAGCTCCTTACTATACAGTTCTTCTATATACTCCTTCCATCTCTCTTGGATCTTTCCTGCGTCAACTATTACCTTACCCGCCTTATCTCTAACTGTTAGCATAGCTCTTCCTTTCTTACTTCCCGATAACGATTTAACTTTGCTGTACGGCGCACCGATTGCACCCTTCCTCTAGAGACTCTCCATATCCTCGCACTGCGTCTTCCACCAGGCTTCTTTTGCTTTATTTGTTGCCCGCCTCAATTTATTGTTCAATTCTTTGTACTTCATTTTGCCTAACTCTGTATTTACATTCTTCCATTTTCGCCGCTCATCCATCTTTGTAATCATCTCATCCGTGATCCATGGTTTCCTAATCCTTTTAGCGTTAACGGTTCCAATAGTGTCTTTTGCGGCTTTAGACAACCCTTCCTTGATCATTTCCCATTTTTCTTCGATAGTACTAAGCCCTTTACCATCCTCCATGATTTCCTCTACCGCCTGTTTGTATTCCTTTATTTTCAAACCATATAATGCCTCTACATGCCATTTTCTAACTCGCCGCCCCTGCCTTATCTTTTTGAAACGGACTCTACATTTCATAACAAATAAATTGTGGTCAGAGTCCGCATCCGCTCCCGGGAAGCTGTGCGAATTTATCACACTGTTCCTAAACCTGTGTCTAACCAGGATATACCTGTAATCTAGCTGATATCTTCCTGAGTCACCTGGCATTTTCCATGTATACCTGCGTCTATTGTGGTGTCTAAACCAAGTGTTGGTGATGACTAACCCCTGTCTCCTGCAGAACTCAACTGCTTTCTCCCCGCGGTCATTCCTCGTGCCTAAACCGTAGTCCCCCACCTCATCACCATCTCTTCCTTCGCCTACCGTCGCATTCCAATCCCCCATCAATATCAAATGTTTCCCTGCAGGAACACACGCGATTACGTCCTCTAACTGGTCGTATATCCTATCGACCTCTTCTTCTTTATGGTTGCTCGGTGGCATGTATACCTGAATAATAACTAAGTTCGTGGGTTCTGCTTTTATCTCCACTAGTAGTATTCTATCCGTTATCTGCTCTCTGTTGACTACGTTTCTTCCCACCTCTTCATTTAATACTATGGCAACCCCTCGTTGGCTCTCGTCCCCACCGCTGTATATTATTCTATACTTATCAATCCAGTAATCCCCGCTATCTTTCCATCTCACCTCGCATAGACCTAATATATCTATATTTCCCCTTTCCATCTCTCGCTTAACATTTTCCAATTTCCCTGTCCTCATCATTGTCCTAACATTCCACGTTCCTATTCTAACTAATGTGGTCTTCTTCTCCTGCGTCTTCTGTCCTGCTGCTGCTGGTTTTCCCTTGCAAGGGTTTCGTTGGATGACGACCGCGGAAGCGTTACCTCCCCCGCTGCCGGGCACGGCACACGGCCGATTGGGCCCAGCCCCGTAGTTGCCAGGACTCAAAATATCTGTATAGTCCATCATATTTTTCTAGGGAATGATAATTGAGGTGGTTTCCCGTTGCCTTCCTGAATAGTGTTTTTAACGTGACACCATCACTTACTGGCGGCCCCACTGGGGTCAGACGCCATTGCAGTCGCCTCACCGAGGAACAGACGCTGCGTGGACTACCTTTCGTCTGGCTCCTAACCTTCGACCTATCTGGCATGGGTGACCCTACCAGGAGCAATTATTATTACTCCCGCCAGCACAGCTCTAGGGGTCATCGGAACGCACAAGCCCTACCACCACGTCAAGGTTGTAGTCCGGGGAGGGCTCAATTATATATCAATCCGAAAAGTAAATTCTTTTTGTGTTTGGGGACACACCACGCCGCAATGGTACGGAGTTAGGACTTCAATATTCAAAGTAGCATAGGCTAGGTCCGATTTGAACATCGTACTTTTCTGGAAATTTTAACATTGGAAAAAAAATAATTTAGAAAAAGGATTTTTCACTAATAGATGGCAGCAAGTTTCACTCAGGATTAGGATTTCAATTAATTCACTTCAATGAGGAGCGAAAATTAAACTTTCATTCTTCCTCTAGCTATTATCTCATTTAATGTTTCTATTATGATTTATGTCGGCACCGGGGCAGACGGGCTCGGTACATTGTGAACAGTTTCTGTGAAATTAGATTTTCTCGGATTATTTATTTAAAGTTAATTTTAAAAGTGCATCCTATTTTCATGAAACTGCTACTGCAAAATGCGATGTTCCCTTAACTGATTAAGTTCATCAGTTCGTTTTTTCAGGGTTCAGTAGGCCAGGTAAAATCAAATCGCATTTTTGCAAAGCAGCTGAATACTCATATCCCACAAAAAAACACCGTGAAGGAGAAGCTGCCCACGTGAATCAAATGGCCAATAATACGAATTTAAGTTCAGTTACAGCTGTACCGATAAATTGGTCCTGCGAAACCTGGTAGAGCCGCTAGTTTCTTTGCATCGGAAAAACTGTTACCCATTCATCGACATCAATGGCCAACGGTAATTAAACAAAACATTGTTAGAAGACACTGTAATACGTTCACTAACACTTAAATCTCCGTTGTCTTTTTCTACTATTTCTATAAGACGGATTCGAAATATTACATTTTTCCTTTCATTTGCCTTCCCACTAGGTTTTTCCCTTTTCATATTCATGTCTAGGGAAAACACAAGAATATCCGCTCTGGAATATCCTCTTGTAAGTTAGAATTTACGGCTGGCAAACTGAAGTCTTGAACGATCCTTTTGAACCCTTAAAGTAATTTTTTCATGCGGATACTCGATCGAAGCTTGAATTGTTTCAACTACATGCATCTGTGTTAATCAGAAGTTTAACATTAATGGACGCCTTTGCATTTTAAAATAATTGTCAACGAATGTCTCGACTCTTGAGAAAATTTTAAGAAATAAAAGTTTTATCATTTAGTTAGTTATTAGGTTTCCATGAAACCAACTTATTTGCTAAACGGTAAACATTTTGTTTCGATGGAAGCACTGAAAGTAAATTATTAAAATAATATCTCCGGAATTTTCAGCATAAATATTGTTAAAAAAATTATTTTCGGTCACCATAAGATACAGAAAGACAAAGAGTGATCATTTTTCCTAAGCAGCTATGAAAAGATAAATATGTCATTTACTCTATTTCTATAGCGATCTGAATTTCATATTTTCTCATAAAGTTTGGAAAGCCAATTACAATCCTTTCTGAAGTCAGTTTTTGTGAATTTCTCTTATGAAAAGTGGCCATTTGGTGACGTTTATTCATACAAATGCGGTATGAATGAATTTATATTTTTTTCCACTTTACGAAAATTTGCTTCAGCCAGAATCGTAGATACCTTTGTTTAAACTTTAATGATTTTCCATACCCGGGACACTAAAGGAGATATATTAACGGAAGAATGTTTCAATATATATCTTTTTGATTAATGGGACATTCTTATCAATTAACACTGCATACTACACTACACATTTGAAGTTTAACATAATTACCAAGTCGTAATTCTTAGATGAGAAATTCAACAAAATAAGAAGACGTTCAGTTGAGTATCGTCTCTATTTTCCTGTATTTTTATGCATCAAATAAACTGGGTCACTTTAATATAAATTTTAAATATAATGTTTCAATATTCTGATATTAACAGTTTTATGCAATATACTCCAACAATGAAACTCTCATAGGGTCAGAAAAATCGCTATTACGTATTCATGGGATCTAATAACTTAAATTTGGCAGATATTTACGAGGTAAGATTAAAATATTGTGAATAATTGACGGGATAAACTTATCCAAATGGAGTGTGTATAGGTATACTTGCAAACCCTACGTCACGAATCTAGTACAGCTTCTTTAAAGTTCATGTAATTCCTTTACGGTTGTAAATACTATGATTTCAAAGTAAAACTTTCTCTGAGCATGCTGATTGGTGTCACCTTTCTAATTGAGCACTTGCATATCTTGACATATGACATTACTATTTTTCAAAGATATCTAGAATTAAGAGACGGTTGCAGCGACTCATTTTTTTCTAATTTTACCACTCATGTAATATACCCTTTTGGTTTTCATCAGCCACAATTAATCAGCTAGACTTAATTTTTTAAATTCCTGTAAATTTTATAGCTGCTCTGTCATTACTGTAGTCTCATTCTAAACTCAAAGGATCCCAATCTATCAAGTGTTCTTTAATGAATTATTTTAAAGGATTTACACTGTCGTTTATCTACGAGGGCTGTACAGGAACCAACCTCCGTATTCATGAAGCGTGAGAATTAGTGGAGGGAGCTGAATGGTCGCTGTATTGACGCACACAGCTGGGTAGTACGCCTATATCTGCAGTAGTTGGAAGGTCAGGCCGCTTTTCGTTTGTTTGCAATAGCAAGTCGAAATGAGCAATGAAATGGAAATACCGGCCAATTGTGAAGTTCGTTCAGCGATTATTTTTTCCTGATGAAAAACTTGAAAGCTGCTGACATTCATAGGGCAATTTGTGCTCTGTACGTACGGACCAAATGTGACGAGTGACAGAGTTGTGCACCAGTGTTGGCGTTCGCTTAAGAGTGAACACAAATGTCTATGATGATGACAGAAGTGGCCACCCGTCTGTGGTGAATAAAGAACTGCAATTGAAAATTGACGAAAAGTTCGTGAAAACTGGCGTTTTACGTTATCTGAAATCTTTAGAAAGTTTCCCACAGATTTCTGTTGCATGGAAACACTACTGCAAAGTTTGGCAGTTACATGTTTTATGCTCGTCTCAACGAGGGGTTCAACGTGCCGTCATTGGTTGGCTGCGATCTCAGACGATAGAATTTTATGCTGAAGGATTTTTTAAACTAGTTCAGAGATAGGACAAATGTTTAAATCTGTTTACTGAGCACTATTTTACGTATAAAATAGTATAGAAATGTAGTTTTGAGATTAAAATGATACATTTTCTATTTATTATAATCAATGTGGCATAGCGGAGGTTACTTTCTGGACAGCCCTTGAGCCACCGCTATGGTGTGTAAAGGGGGTGATTCATCACCGAGCATGTAATTTTAAAGTTTTATTTTCTTAGCTGTTGGTCACAATAAATTGTAAAATAATTTAAATAGTGTAAGTTATGATAACCATACATACACATACATCCCTTTTTTCAATTAAGGCGTTTTGATTGAGTTACTTAGATCCCTTAACACTTGTAGATAAAATGGCATCTTAAATCTATCCTTTCTGCATTTAATCTCCCTAATTTTATTTACATGATCCCTCCTACCGTAGTACGATGGGGCTAATAATGCATTTTCAACGTCATCACTGAAGAGACCTTTTCCTAGTTAATTCAAGAGATTTTATCTGTAATTTAACCTCCTCTCCGTGAATAATTACGAACCTTGTTCCCTTAACAATCTAGTCACGCTACTAGGCTAATCATAACTGCGTTGCAAGAATCTAGCTCCTCTAAGCTGCACGCGATCTAATTACGCAAACAAACTAACATCATGAGGATCCATATACTAGCAACATATTCTGAATGAGGCCTAGCTAGCAAAAGATAACATTTCTCTTAATCATCAGCGACTTTATTAGCTTAATTCCTTTTCGATTATTATTTATTAGCTTCATTAAACGTCTCGTCATATTTCCCTATCTTTCTTTTAATAACGCCTAATGTAAACATGTAGCCAGCCTGTCCTCATATGTATTCCCCGCATAGGTTTCACCCAAGTAAGGTCGTGTGTGAGGGTAGCGCCTAAGGATTTAATCGAGTCTAAGCTTATTATTTCCGTATTTTTGATGCAGTAAGGGTTCGCAAACGAGGTAACGGCTCTCGACGGGAGGTAAAAGCTCTCATTCCATTAATTCATCGCTGTACATTTAAAAAATTGAATTATAGTTTCTACGTGTCAGAACAACACTGCGTTTCTTAACTTTGAAATAAAATATTACAGTAAACAAAATGCATGACTCTGATCTTGTACCGAAGAGTATAAGAGTGGTGATGATGCAGTTCTTTCAGTTCTCCCTTCGTAAGTCGTAAAACTAACTGAATACAATAGACAAGTATGGCCGATACTTTCTTCCTATACCTCGTCATCGAGATTTTTTACGGCTTTTTTATGCTTTGAATTCCGATTTAAAATTTACAGCCAAACACTAAAAAGATAATTCATATAGTTGAGATTACATCTTTTGTCCAACTGGAGTCGTTAGGAATATTCTTTTACCTTCGAATAACTTCATTCTCCAAGGATTTTCGTGCAGTAACTCGTACGCCTCCCCAGCAAGCGAAAATGGAATCTATTTAAGAATGCCAGGCAAAGTTTAGGTCCATTGCTATTACGCATGCTTATGTGTATTGTATAATGAAATTATGCTAATACCGTCTAACAAACTTTTGTCATGAAAGGTGAACTTTTCGTCTCATGCTATTGCTTATCAATGCGTGGTCGGAATCTCGGTCCGAAGCACGATCCATTGGTTTATTTCCATTTAAATTAGACTCGAATTTTGGACCAGAATATCTTCTGCACATGAATCTCCAGGAATAAGTTTTGCCATGAATTAGTAATTCAATGAATAAAACACTTTAGGCACAGAGTCGGACAATATTATTTCGCGATAGATATTTTATTATCCGTAAAGGTACCGCCATCTTTTCACCCTTGGAATATTATTAAATGCGGGTATTGTTTCATTTAACCAGATAAGAGATATCATTACCCTTGTGTAATTGATAAATACGTAGTACGTAATATGATTTGCTTATTATTTTTTAACTACTAAATGTTTTCTATGAAAGGTCTTTAATACCAAAATTCAATATCTTGATGCGTGAATTAAATGAAGAATACAATGTATATTTCCACTGTCCTTTATTCACGTACAACTAGTTTCAACGCTTGAGCGTTGAAACTAGTTGTACGTGGATAAAGGACAGTGGAAAGATACATTGTATTCTTCATTTAATTAACATGAATTTCCACAAAGTTGAGCCGGGAACAATTCAATATCTTGATGCGTGATTAATAACTATATGAATGCCGTAACTCTTGAATCAAACAATTCATGGCCGCTACTAGAGGAAGAAGGAATAGGTCCCGAGTTCGATTCCCGGGCAAGCCTCTCTTCTCTCAAGCCTATGACACCCCTGCCCTGATGAATGAAATTCACTCGCCGTCGGGCTTACTAGAACTGGGTGAACTCTACCATCACCTATCAAACCGATCTTCGGGTTGATCACTGTGTTAAGTGTTTATACTCGGATATAGTAAATAAATAAATAAATAAATATATATATATAAATCGATGATATAGAAACATACGAGCAGTATAATGTTTGGACGGCACAATAGTAGAACACAAATAAAATAGATAACATTTAAAAGGATTCTCATATTGTAGATTGTTTGAGCTTTCGGCCTTCTCCGGGGCCTTCTTCAAGTAAGACTATCTTTATATATATATCCGCTGAAAAATGCAACTAAATTCGGGTATAGGTATTGAATGTTACGATAACAGTCGCAAATAATTGCTAATCAAAAAGTTTTCTTACCAGGGGTAAATTTGTGAAACATTGATATAGTCACCCTAAAAAGAATATATATTTAAGCGATGCTTTCAAATAAAGAGGAATATCCTCAGGATTTGCATACACGCACACCTCGCATTTCGCTCGCTCGTAACAAAATAATTGAATTTTTCTGCTATTCTCTTCCGCTGGATACCGAAGTATGTGCACGTAAATCGTTTGGCGTGTCAAAATGTCAACAATAATGTAAAGCCGTTTCCCTAAGCGTTTATTCTCATTAGATGGAAAAACGAAACGAACAGTGCCGTTATCATTAAAATAACTATAATGTAAGATAGAGAAATCATCTCCTCATGCAAATTATGGCAACGTTTTTATGGGTTACCCATTTCCAAACACAATGATTATTGTTATGGTAGTCTCCTTTTAAGGTGAGTTTTCGATGGGCTCTCAGACAAACCACCGCTAAATTTCTTAGCTCCACCCAAAACGAGACAACCTGGCATCTTGTATTTACAATAAACCAGTTGTTCCTTTCGGTATGCCTTTCGCTTCCCTTCTTTCAGTTCAACGTGCCCATTCATAGTCGCCATAACTCGCTTTGCCGAACATCCTCCCCTCTGTCATAGAAACGCAAGGAAGTGTATGTTAATACCATTTCTGAACTGCTAGGACTATTTATCTCCTCAAGACCGTTTTACAGGTTGCTTGTGCCAGCTACTGGAATCAGAAGACTCCATATTATATGTAAACGTCGTGATAAGTATGGGATAAAGCTATTTTTACGCTCCAACTCTATTTCCTTCTTTGGATTTTGACCGGCCCGAAAATGTTTTTCTATTGTGTTTTCCTCGAAGCAAATGTTGACTGAAATCTTCCCTGCTCATCTGTGATTGGTTGTACATTTCCAAGAATCGGGCAGTAAATAATCATGCCACTCTTTCTGCATTCAGTGTCGAAATCGAATTCAGCTCATTTATTGACCAAAATTTCCACATTTTAAACGATACAATGCCAACTATCCTCATTTCCTCACTGATTTCAAGGCCAAAATAAGCATGGTGTAAATCGTTCTCTGTATTAATAATGCATTGTTACAAGTCAAATATGTATATTTTTTAAATTTTTTGCAGAAGAGGAAGGGAAAGCTTTGTCGAAGAGTTTTTTAAAAAAGTCGTTCATAGATGCGAGCGTGGAAATTTCTCCACCATTTTCGTAACATTTATATAATTGCCCGCCCGAATAAACTTCAGTTCCAAATGAAAGCTTAGGTGGAATTAACACATTTGAAATGGGTAAGTCCATCAGGCCAGGATGAAGTCAGGGGTAAGACCATATATGCCACCCCCTTCACTCCATAATAGAAGATGATAATAATATCCTATCGATTCCAGGAATCGGTACAGCATGCATAGGATATAGCTATAGGAACAGTGCATTAACTTGGGCATTGGTGGTGTGAAATAAAACCCCCATGAATTCTTTAACAGAGTAAAATCAATTAACTTTGAGGCATCTTCGTACATCTACCTAAAAAGCGGAAAACGTTGCAACTTTTTTTATATTTATCGGCAAATGATAAATGTATTTAGATTCTGGATAACTTGGGTAGTTGGAGAACGTTTTTAACTATAAGTAATATTTCTATGGTCAGTCTTTTTCCGTTTGCCATAACCATGTGTCTTCATACTGAGAGTAATGCGAATATTATTTTGTTAAATATGTAAAATAAAGTAGGGCATATAAATACAAGCTGACAGTGAAATTTTAAAGCTTTATGTAAGCATAGTATGCATCTATGGAAACTTTCAGCAAATTTGTTAATATCGTATGAAATTTTCCAGTTTATACATTCATCAGTATGAAGCCCGAGAAACTGTAAAAAGTACATATTTCGGTATGCCATTGCAAACTGCCGAACCAAGAAATATGCAGTCGAAATAAATTTGATAAAAATCAGCCAAATGTCTTAAATTCAGAAAGGGCTCAAAATTAAAATACCCGGATGTTTTTAGTTTAAAATATTGCCAGAAATCCATCGAAGTTTCTAAATTGAAGTAAGTGTAAGGCAAATTCCAAAGAAACTGCGGGAGATGCCGCAACAGTAACTTTTAACGGAGTCATCCGCTAATGTGCATTTCAATGCAACAATTTCAGAGCGTAAAAATCATTCGCCTTGACTGGGATCCCAGTCAAGGCGAATGATTTTTACGCTCTGAAATTGTTGCATTTAAGTGTAAGGCATTAGCTAACTCATGCATCTTTATCGAATAAGAAGCTTGCACCAAATCCATTAAATAAGGAGAAATATAACCTCAAAATAAGATGGCTAATTACCTTTCTTATTCAATTGTTTATTTTCTCTAAGGATCAACTTTACCTCGAATTCGTAAGAGAGTCTTTGAAAATCGGCTTTAGCAATTCAATATATGAATTAAGACCCTAGAGAATTACACCAAATGGAAATTATGCAAAAATGTCCTCTCACAATTAATTTTAAACATTAATGAATGAAGAGAATTCATCTTAATCAAAACTCTCGTTAATATGAACAGCATTATTAAGAGTTAAATTATGAAAAAGTACACCAAAATGAGGTACCTTCAACTAAAACTTCACAACCGGGTCAGAAATAATCCATTACTTGGAGGCTTCTTTTTTGGAGTGAGAGCATTACTTTGGTTTGCAAGTCTTCGCACAAGAAATTTTCTAACATTTGTGGCACATAATTCCGCTTTTGGGTTGATGAAAAGATTCAGCTAATGCATATTCCTCCAAATATTATATGTCAGTATACTAGGATGATGAGATATTAGGAATGGATGGACATGAGTGAATGTACCTTTTTGGTGATTGATGATTTTATCTTTGGTGGAACACCAAGACCCCTACCATTGAAACAAAAACTCTGACGTTTCTTGTGACTTTCTACAGATATCGATCATAGTTAACGAGACATAATTGGTCAATGAGCCCAGGAGTGAGTGGTACTTGCATCTCATATTCTTACATGCACAAACGAGCCATATAGCCGTTATAAAGAAATTCATCTTAAATTTCGGGAGTTGTTCTTCCTTACCCTGACTATTCACTAGAATTAAAAGCTATACAAGGTTTGTATAAAAAGTATCGGTACCAATTTTTTGTTGACGTGTGCGTGAAGTGCAGAGTTCTGACCGTCGGTTTAAGTGTTCGCATTATCGCAGATCGTATTGGCATTAATAAGAATACAGTGCATACTATTATACTGAAATTTTGGCGATGCGAATTATGGATCTACGTTAAACTCGTCCCGAAGGTCTTGACGAAAGACCAAAAGCCGAGTCGAGTGTCTGCTTGCGAAGACTTTCTTCAACAGCATCTCGACGATTTCCCAATCCCATGTCCTAACTCAGTCCCGACTTGACACCTATTTCTATTTCCTAGCAGACTATTTTCTATTCCCCGAAGAGAAATCCTCCTTCTAAGGACACCACCATGAGACACAAAGAGTCGTCAAAGAAGCTTGCACCCGTACCCTTTAGGATCTTCCAGAATCCGCCTGCCAGAGAGCTTTCGAGTCGTGGAAAACCCACCGGCGAATTTTGAAGATCAAGGGATGTACCTAGAAGAATTGTTAGGCATTTTAGTAGTATCTGAAGTAAATCCATTTTGCCTAAACTTTGCCCCATACTTTTTATGTAAACCATTCACGTTTGGTCATTGTTTCTCCTAGTAGAATAGATATTTCGCCTCATATATGCTATAATTTTGATAGAGTGGCTGATATTAATTATTAGGAGACCTTTATTAATGTGATCAAACATTATTTAATCCCAAATCTTTCCGGAGCTGTGAAGGTCCAGGTAGCGGTAAAATAGAGGAAAAAAAGTCTGCGAAATAATAAAATTGTAAATTTCCAGAACAATAGATTGATGGCAATGCATTTCAATGACAATGCACAACCGTCGGATATTAAAAACGAATGAAATACGATCCCTGTGGAAACTTACAGGTTTATTATCCATCAAGACGCTTAATTTCCATACATTAGAGTCTTCCACTACTACTTAGACTCGTATAAATAGCCATGTGATGTCTTAGTGGCAATTTGAGCAAGAAGAAATAAACAACCATCTTAAATGGCGAATTGGTTGCTAACCCTGGAAGTTACAATTAAACAAAACGCGACGTAAAGAATACTAGGTATACTCGACGAAGTAAATTCGCATTAACTACTATTGCAACATGAGAAAACTATCAATTTTCGAGATTAAAAATTTCCATTGGCCAGCCTCTTATTTGGGTTTTCATCTCTGAATGGTCTTTGTCCCACTCCTTCTGTTCCGCCTGCCATTTCTGTGACCACACGTTTCTTTGGACACACAGAACTTTGGACTGCGGTGACACCAAATATAATTATGAAAAATGACGAAAACGTATACTAAAAGACGATATTAAAGAGGGTCACTTCTGTGAGTATTTTTACGTTTCGGCGATCTTGCCACCTTTGTACCTCTTCTCCCTTCCACCTTCCCCATTTGTGTTTGTCCTCGTATGAGTTACCTATCCTTTTCTTTGTTTTATACCATTCGAAAAGTAAGAGATATATTCAAATGCAAACAGGGGTATGCGTTTTATTGTCTTTTCATTGAAGAGCAATTTGACGTAGTTATTTTTGCCAATTCCCCTCTCGTACGATATGCACGTGAGATGTTTCTGGAATTGAGCCAAGCTTCGACTCGACTCTTTTTTTTTAATATACGCACACTCCCCTCCACACATCCCTGGGAATTGTGACCTAATTAGCGTGAAATTCGGTCATTCATTCGGGGCGATGTACGGGGTGGATATTCTTAAAAAGACGTCGCATTTCTTCTGCTGCTGCATCGTGCCGAGAGGTCACACAGCCCCTTTCACAGGCTCACAAATCTTCTCGACTCGACAAACTTGAATAAAGGGAAAAAATCGTCGCTTAATGTCCGCTCTGAAACCAAATTTTCACGCTCGTGATTCTTCACAACAACGTCTTTGGCGAAATTAATTCTTTTACGAGGAATCGTATTCTGAGAATCTTGTGAATAAAGGGTGCGGCGCACGGGTAGATTGCAACGGGGGAGGAAGGGTGAGGAGGAATCGAGCGGGAGATTGTTATTCCGAGCGAGTTGACCCTCACAAAAAAATACCCTGTAGGTATTTCAACCTTCTGAAGGAGATTCAATTCAAGGGAATTGAGAAAATCTAACGTGGCGCAAATGACATTTTTTGCTGTAAAAATCGAAATAGATATTAGTGTAAAATTTGAAATCTATTTGATTTTAAAGGTCTAAAAGAATTTATAGATGACGACATCAAGATAACCTAAATGCTCAATACTATGCATTTTAAAAGTCGCGATATCTTGATTGACAAAGGCAAGACTTGAAAGTAATTACACAAATGTCCGATTCGATACCCAGGGAATTATTAGGGGGAGCAGAGATAAAATAAGAGGTTCGTCAATACTACCAGGCATGCATATCCGAAGAATATGCGAGAACTGAGCAGGCAAGACTTAAAGAATTTTTTAAAGGCTTTCTGAGAGGTGCAGAATAGTCGAGTTGGCTTGTAACAGGGAACATCATTTTTAACGAAAACTAATTTTGTACATTTGTCCACCAGGAATAAAAAGGTGGGACACGTGAGATGATAAAGTCGAGAACCTACTCGTTCTACCCTCGCATGATAAACAATCGTGAACGAAATCGATCTCAAGCAAGCGAATATTTTTCATATATATATATATATATATATTTAACATTTGGACGACACAATAGAACACAAAACTAAAATAAATAACACGTAATAGGACACGTTTCTGAAAGTTAAAGCTTCAGGGTCTGAAATGAGGAAGGCCGAAAGCTCATACTTTCTGAAATGTGTGTGTCCTTTTACGTGTTATGTATTTTATTTTTGTGTTCTATCATGCCGTCCAACTGTTAAATTGCTCTCGTTAGTGCTTCTACATCATCGATTATATATATATATATATATATATATATATATATATATATATACATATACACACACACACCCCCATAGTATATGTGCGTAACTCATTTTCCCAATTATAAATAATCGTTAACTCAGGAAGAGATGTGCAATGACCTTCATTCAACTCGGCTTCGACCTCTATCGATTTTAAGCCTTTTAAATAGATATATTTAATCACCTTAAGAATCCCACGAATCATCCCACCCCTTTTCCGATGCTACAAGCCCCATCTCATGTATTTTTTATGGAGTTGTTGGACGACTCTGGTAGGTAGACGAGTATGCGTTCATGTGTTCGTACGTCCGAGTACATAAGCAGTTATATTCATATTTACGTATACATGTCAGTTAATATTTATTGATGGTTTAATAATGTGTTAATTAATGGTGACCTAACGACTAACGCCGCGCATTGCCCAATTTTTTGCCGGGCATTGTGTAGATGTAGATGGGAGGGGTTCCTTCCGGTCGCTACTGGAAAAAACGACTTACTAATTACGCTGGGTACGTTAATAAAAATGGTATGTGGTGCATTTCAAAGCTCAGATACCGTGCAATTCCCAAAGGAGGAAAATGGGCAGGGTAGCAAAAATTATTTAAAAAAAGGCAAAACCTGAAAAAAATGCCGTTTAAATTACAGGAATGTTCGTCGATCGAATCCCACTAAAATTCAAACTGAATGAAATCAAACAGCATGCGAGTGAAATGCATACTTACACGAGTTGGAGTTCGAAATAGTCTCACATGAATATTATGTTAACATTATTGCTGAGCAGTGGGCGTTGTGTAACTGGAATAAGCAAAGGATAATGATAATTGCACGAAAAGGTCTTTTAAAATTTATTAAGAACCCTAATTACAGATTCCCAGTTATTTAAATTTTTCCAACCACGACGGAACTGTTAAATAGGACTCCATTCGTCGTGTTATGTTTGCGAGATGTCATATCGTTCTTACTTACACAATACGATGCCCTAGTTTCACTCAAACATGCTTTCGACCTGTTGCCAGCGGTGTTTCTGTATAAACTCGAGTTTGTTCCCAAAGGTTGAGAAATCGCAGTTATTTATTTAAAAAAGAAATTACATAACCTCTCAACCAGTTATATTCTGCGTCTCCCTATTGAAAATTAAAAATTTTCCCGATATTCAGAAATGGCCATATACGTACACGTAGGAGTAGGTAAAGGAATTCCGAGAAAGCACGTTTTACGAGCCGCTTGACCCGCGTCCTTATATACATCGCTTCGTTTTGCATGCCTATTCGATCAAACAAATTGAAATTTAAAATTTTATTTTGACTAAATTTTTCAAATTATATAAGTATATTTTGAAAAATTTTATTTTCCAATTAACGAGCGATTGTTTCATTTCCTTAAGTGTTTATCTGGTACAACACGACGTGCGATGGAAGTTAAATATTCTTCATTATCGCTTTCAGTTAACACGAACCAGAAATTTAATTTATGAATTTTTTTTTTTACACTCCTGATCTTATGGCAATTTTTGCTTAGAATTGAAAATTGAAATTCATTTAGGGCTGCGAGTGATCGTTTGACCACGTATTTGTATTTCTCTTCTGTTCCTCTGGTTGACTCTTAATTCCCATTTACCATAGTGTTTTCACATTTCTTTCTCTCGGTTTCGCATATTTTTGATTAAATGCTTTGTTATTTCTTTGTAATAATTTACGAGACCGAAGTGCTATCTTCATTTTGTTAAGTTTTCGAATTTAGTCGATATACAATAAAAACTTTAATCTTCAATGCCTCAAATGTCTGAAAAATCTCATTCGATGGGCAGACAAACAAGCTAGTGACCACATCTTTATCCTTAGTTATTTGTCGACTGGTTTACTACATTTTTTTGCCAAATTGCCACTGCAAAAATTGCAAGTTCAGGAAACATAATATCAAATGAAAATGTTTTAATAAAAATACAAATTTTACACAGATAATTGGCGGAAATGTATGGCAACATTACCGTAAATATTTATGGGTTTCATAATAAAATAGCATATTTTTAAGTAATATTCAATTTTCGGATACAAGTAGGCATGAAAATTAAACGGAGACACAATCGACTAGAAAAGTGTGCAATTTTTTTGTTTCGTTCTATTCAGAATACAAATATTGTTATAAACGTATGAACAGAGTTATCGCATAAACACACGTATAAACAGAGTTATCAACCCGAAGGTTGGATTGGCAAAGTTTACTCCATATTCATTAGGCTAAGGGGGCAAAATCTTTTCCCTAAGTTGCCTATGGTTTCCCAGGAAGATTTGGTACCCCAGAAATCGCGCGAAGCTCGGTGTGTCCAGAGAGGCGTGCCTGAGAATCGAATCTGACCTGGGCCTTTCGGTCAGTAGTCCAAAGCTCTACCCATTGACTACCACGTCCATATAATGATTTATTCAGGTGTATATATCTTTATACATGTATATATAAATAATATAAATAACTAATATGTGTATGTGTGGGTGTGTGTATAAAACACTTTAAAATGAGTTAATTTTAGAAGCAGGTTGCTTTTTCAAATTCAGATAGTCAGGACTCTGATTCCATTACCTTGTGCCATATTTATCGTTTCACTGTACTTCCTGCTACTTAAGTAGGTGATTGAGTATTTTTTTGAATTGCGTAGGTGATGCATCAAAAGAAAATATCAGTCAGCAGTCCAGAGCAATTTCAATCCTAAAAAAAGCTGCTTGATCCCTGTCGATTATAGTCAGGTCCAATTGCCATAATAACCCGTGGTATGAGAAATTTTATGCAGGTGAATAAGCGACGTATTTGACGGATGGCGAGATGCATGCATTGGTTATTAGTGAATAAGGGATGTGTATGATTTTAAAAATGTTGTTTGCGAATATTATTTATTCAATAATCACACACAATTTTTTCCCGCTTCTGGGTTCAAATTTCTTCCTGCTATTTTTGGTGTACCGGACACCTTGCGCGAGTAACCCTAATTTAATTAATAAAGATACTCACTCAATTTTACAGAATCTTGTAACTCATTTTTAAATCGATACATTTTTCGACAAGTGATCTCAAAAACTGATTATTTTTCCACAGGAAAGGCTTTAAAATTTAACTTTTGTCCGTTTTCGCCAGATTTAGATCAATATCAAATTTCAGGGAAAAAATGTTAATTTGAAACAAAATGGCGAAGAATTTAAGGATCTAAATTTTCATGTGATTAATTTTGAAATCGAATTACTGGGTTTCTCGTTACAAAGGAACAACCCCAATTTTACGTAATTTCCTCACTGACTAAGGGTTTGCTGCTGCAAAACATGCAGCCCAGGTCAGTTCTTCCATTGTACCTCTTCAATTATTTCAGAAATTTTGAACATAATCTCTGAGGACCAACTACAGGTTCTCAAGTTCTACCTAGCTTTGCGCATTACACTGTAAACATTCTGGCCGGCTTGTGGTTATTATACGATACTAGACTATATGTTTCCCCTCTGGAAACCCATTGAGTATCTTCGTGCCGGGTCAGTCCTCAATGTCATGAACCCTCGTTTCAGGTTTCGAGACCCACCCTGAGAACCCTAAGCTTTCTGTCCTCGGGACCCGGTCTTCATGCAGGTAGTGGCTAACGGTACAGAGATTTTTATTGCAACTCATTTTAACAATTTATTTAAAACTTCATAGTTTAAATATTATATTTCATCATTAAACACATCTTTTTCATTAAAAACTCGTATTTCAGGTCTCCATTGTCCGCATATTAAAATCCCCGTTGAATCAATGATCAGGTTGTTCAGTTCTACTGCCCATGTTGAAGTTAACAACAATTTGCTAAGTTACGAGACTATACCCACTTTTTTTCTTACTAGTATTATAAAACATGCTTATGAAGTATTGTGTACGTAGTAGGAAGTGCACGTAGTAGGAAGTGCACGGAGTAGGAAGTGCACGTAGTAGGAAGTATTGTGCACGTATATACTCAAGAGAAAATAAATGCTGTAAAAATTATTTCGATTTTTTGAATTTACGTTTTTACTCATTTGTAAATCCATACTACATTTGTTTATTTGTGTGTACATCTGTGTTGATGTATTATAATTAATAAGGTATTTTTATCATATTTATTGGTAACTAACGCTCTAGATTATTCATCTCCGACGCTACATGCCTGTTGTGGCATCAACTCCTACCACACACCCTAGCGGTGGGTTGTAAGGTATCATGTAGATTTATATCGGCTCATGAGCGCGCTGGTGAACGCTCTACAATCTTCGAACCATGACACCAATGGTTCAAAGGTTTGAAGTGCCCATCTTCCGCAACGGACCCAAGCACGGTCATCAACCGTCCATTGGAGTGGTATTGAATGCGGGGCTCTCCTGAGTACGGTTTCAATCATTAAAACGGTACCCACGACAGTAAAAGAACTGTAATGCTACTAATTAAGCAAGCTCGATGCCCAAGGTACTTTGTGAATCGAATATTTTTAGACGACTTCTAAGGTTAATCAACACAACGGAAGGAAAACAGGAATCACGAACTGTTGTCTTTTAACTGATTGATTTTACTTAAATCCAGACGCACAACAAACGGTCGTGATTAGCCTTGTCGATTAACCATGATTGTTTGTGAGCTGTCCTTCCTGTGTGTAAATTGTGGTGAATAAGGAATATTCTGATTACTGGGTCACTATATCCTCCTCCTCTATCAGTTTATAATTTAATATCTGCTCGAGGATCTCAATTTCATTGATATTAATGTGAATATGATATAATTCATATGCACAGGCATATCTCCGAGATTTGAACAATGAAAACGTCATATTATAGAGTGACTATGCTTGGCAATAGTAGAATTGAATAAAAAATGTGCAATCAGCAAATGTATCTGTAGCATCAACTATTCCTTATGTTAATTCTCCTTAAAATGGCAAATTCAGCAAAGAAAAATAGCAACCAGAACTATTTACTTTGGTGTGAGCCAACTCAACATCTGCTTTCGGTATTTCCTTTTTGATTTGCTAAACTAAAATATTATTTCAATGTGTCATTAAAGCGGAAATTTTCAATGAAAGCCATTTAAATTAAATTGGTGAGATGATTACAGTTTTTATTTTTTTGTGTGTCGGCATTTGGGAGCATAATATTAATAAGATACTAATTTGAACAAGGTTTTGAACGAATCATATTTTGCTTTGAGAAAAAAAGATAACCCAAATCTAAAGTTTTATTTTCAGTGATTCAGCGGATGAAAATTAATGAGCATGAAAAATTAGTGGCCGTAATATATATCATTTTCGTGAAATTCGTACGATTGGCCACTTTACGCTGACCAATTTTTGACAAGTAAATTCATGAGTTTACTTTTTTTCATCCGTTAACACATAATTCCTTCAACCAAATATTTTGTGCACTGTGATAAATTAATCTGTAGGGACAGTGTTTTCTGCTAAGCGATATCAATTTAATTGCCTCTATGAATTCAAACGGGTACGGAAACAAAAAATGTGACCGCCATCAGCGTGTACTTAGTATTTCGAGTGATTCTGTGTCTTCTCGCATCACTTCTCTGATTAATTCCCGAACATTTCATGCCATCCTTTATGAAACATAAAAGGCGTTTTCCCTTCCCATCATTCACGACTGACATAATAACCTTAATATCACCCGGTCTTGTGTAGATTGGACAGAAATAGCCTTTTATTACTCGCCCCATTAAATAGTAGGTAACATGAACCAAATAAATGGGGATAGCTATCTTTTAGGTATAAACAAGATGTACCTAACAGAATGTCAGTCTGATTGATTCGTAGATCCTACAAAAAGTCCTTGGAAAATCCAAGACACGGCACTGGTCGTATTGGAAAAGGTTTATCTTTAATAAGCTTCATCTCTCACCGCTGTTGCAGTTAAAGTTTCAGCTATCTCCATCACGTGGTTTCATTTTCATAGTCAATTGAAGTTGCAAACGTTTTTAATTTTGAAAAATCGAACAAAATTAAGTTTATTCCGTTATTTTCCACTTCCATTTTAAAAGCCTATAAATGAAAGAGACAAAAGTGGAGTCGTATCAAGTTCATGGCACACATGCTCCTGTGTTTGCGACTGTTGAAAATTGGGAAAATGAGCTTAAAGATGACCGTACATCCAGTGGAAGTGACTTCCTCCGAAATGGTTAACAAAATTCACATATGGTATGGAGTGATCGATGAATTAAAGTTCGCGAAATAGTTGAGACTACATTACGTAACAAGTTAAAGTATTTTCAATTTCGTGAGAAAAATTGTATGTGAAAATAATCTCGGCAACATGAGTTCCGCGTTTGCTCTCAGTGGAGAATTAACGCAGACGTGTTGTCGATTCGGAGGCTGGTTCAACACTTTTCCGTTACAATCCTGGTGATTTTTTGCGTCGATGCATAACTGTGGACGAAACATGGGTACACTACCATGTACAATCCAGATACAAAGGTACATTCGAAACATAGCGTAAACTTCCTGAAATGTGATTGTCCTCTTGCTTCTATTGTGCCATCCAAATGTTAAATATATTCATTCACATGGATGCATATATAAGGAAAAGGGATAGGAACAAATATAAAAGACGAACACAGGAATTGTGGGGAAGGTGAAATCAAGCAGATGACAAGTGTAAAAATGTTTCCTTGTGCGAGACTCGGACCACGGGTCTTCGACTTGCGGGTCGATACTCTAACCATTGAGTTAGAGTATCGCGTGGAGTTTATGCAACCCTTTTTCACACTTGTGATCTACTCGATTCCACCTTCTCCACCTTTGAAACCGAGTGAGTTTCTTTTCTTTTTTGTGTGTTTCTGTCTTTGTCCACTAATGCTAAATTTTATACATTATTATTCACGTCCGCGAGACTTTCACCAAAGTGTTATATATATATATATATATATATATATATTTATTTATTTATACTTTTATATATATATTTATACAGTCCATAAACACACTAATCGACCGGAAGGTCGATTTGGTACGTGATGGCAGAGTTCACCTAGCACTAAGCCCGACCGCGTGTGAAATTCACACTTCAGGGTAGGGGGGCCAGTTCCTTTCCCTGAGTCGGTTATGGTTTCCCAGGAAGACCTGATATCCGAAAAATCACATAGCTTGGGTGGAGCGGCAGGTGCCCAGAGACTTGCCCGGGAATCGAAACTGGGACCCTCCGCTCAGTACTCCAACGCTCTATCCCCTGGACTACCACGACCCATATATATATATATATATATATATATATATATATATATATATATATATATATATATATATATATATATATATAACCTTCGAAATGGAACGCTCTTCGGCGACGCACAAATATATAAAAACACAGATGTAGATTTTTAGAATATAGAGACACAAAGAAAGGACACTAACAATTTGTTATTTGACGTTTCGACTGCACGGCTGTCATCTTCAGACGACATATATATATATATTTATATATATATATATATATATATATTTTTTTTTTTTAAGGTAATCTACCGGTTAAGGTAGGCTTTTGGATGGACACAACTATCAAACAAATATTTTCTTACTCCTAACAAAACACAAAAAAATCCATCATCCTACTCTATATCAGGTCCCTCTTCATCTCTGAGTACTTTCTTCCTCCCTTCATCCCGTCCAACATCCCTATCCTGTTCCTTCCCTTTCCTCTTTTGCCCAACATTCTACCCTCTATCACAGTCTTCAACATCCCACTGCCGGTCAATACCCCCTTCATCCACTTTTCCTGCCTCCACAGGATTTCTCCCAACAAACCCCTCTCTTCTCCCACCATACCAAGTACTTCCTCATTTGTTTTCTTCTCTGTCCATTTCACCTTCTCCATTCTTCTCCACACCCACATTTCAAAAGCCTCCAATCTACGTCTATCCTCCTGCTTCAATGACCACGTTTCCGCACCGTACATAGCTACGCTCCATATCAAAGTTTTTGCGAGTCTTTTCTTAACATCCTTACTCAAAGTCCCCGTCATCAACTCCCTCCTCCTTGTGAAAGCCTCTTTGCCTAGCGCAATTCTTCTCCTTACGTCCCTACTACTTTGACCGTGTTGGTCCAAAACACTACCGAGATACGTAAACTGCTCTACCTGCTCTAGTTTTTGCCCCCCTATTTTAATGTTAAGCTTGGCCTTTTTCTTTCTAGAAAATCGCATAACCTTTGTTTTCTTAATATTGATTCTCATCCCATACCTGTCGCACTGAATTTCCAATTCACTCAGCAATGCTTGCAGCCCCTTGGCTGACTGACAAACTAAGGCTTGGTCATCAGCAAACCTAACTGATTTTACGAATTCCCCGCCCACTTTCATTCCTACCTCGAGTTCTTCCCATGCCTCTTTAATCATTTCCTCTGCATACAGGTTGAACAGCAACGGTGATAATGGGCAACCCTGCCGTACACCCCTTCCTAGCACTGCCCATCCTGACTCCCCGTTTCCCACCCGCACCTGAGCAGTCTGAGACATGTACAGGTTGCGGATTAGCCTCCTTTCCCTCCAATCTATTCCTATTTTCTGCAATATACTCATTAGTTTTTCCCAATTCACCCTATCAAACGCTTTTTCGAAATCTACGAAACAAGCAAATACCTCCTGGTTGTGTTCTATATTCCTCTCGATTAATAATCTCATTACTGCAATGGCATCACGCGTACCTCTCCCCTTCCTAAACCCAAACTGATCATCCCCTAAGTAATCATTTGCCCTACTCTCTATCCTTTTGTTTATGATCCTGAGAACAACTTTAGCTGCGTGGGATATCAAACTAATTGTCCTATAGTCCTCACATGACGTGACCTTTACCTTTTTCGGAATAGGAACTAAAACTGATCTCACAAAGTCTTCCGGCCAGATTCCCTCCTCATAAATACTACGGATCAGCCAATATAGCCTCTTCCTCCCACATTTTCCTAAGCATTTTAAAAGTTCCACGGGAATGTTACCTACCCCCACGGCCTTATTTAGTTTCATCTCCCTTAATGCCCTTTCTATCTCATGGTCTAGTATGCCTGGACCTAAGCTGTCCTCCTCTACGTCATTTTCTTTTTCAATGTCTAACTTTGTTGGTCTGAGTTCTTTACCATACAGTTCTTCTATATACTCCTTCCATCTCTCTTGGATCTTTCCTGCGTCAACTATTACCTTACCCGCCTTATCTCTAACTGTTAGCATAGCTCTACCTTTCTTACTTCCCGATAACGATTTAACTTTGCTGTACAGCGCACCGATTTCACCCTTCCTCTGCAGACTTTCCATATCCTCGCACTGCGTCTTCCACCATGCTTCTTTTGCTTTATTTGTTGCCCGCCTCAATTTATTGTTCAATTCTTTGTACTTCATTTTGCCTAATTCTGTATTCATATTCTTCCATTTTCTCCGCTCATCCATCTTTGTAATCATCTCATCCGTGATCCATGGTTTCCTAGTCCTTTTAGCGTTAACGGTTCCAATAGTGTCTTTTGCGGCTTTAGACAACCCTTCCTTGATCATTTCCCATTTTTCTTCGATACTACTAAGCCCTTTACCATCCTCCATGATTTTCTCTACCGCCTGTTTGTATTCCTTCCTTTTCAACCCACTTAATGCTTCTACGTTCCATTTTCTAACTCGCCGCCCTTGCCTTATCTTTTTGAAACGTACGCTACATTTCATAACAACTAAATTGTGGTCTGAGTCCGCATCCGCTCCCGGGAAGCTGTGCAAATTGATCACACTGTTACTAAACCTGTGTCTAACCAGGATATAATTTAGCTGATATCTTCCTGAGTCACCTGGCATTTTCTATGTTTACCTGTGTCTTTTGTGGTGTCTAAACCAAGTGTTGGTGATGACTAACCCCTGTCTCCTGCAGAACTCAACTGCTTTCTTCCCGCGGTCATTCCTCGTGCCTAAACCGTAGTCCCCCACCTCATCACCATCTCTTCCCTCGCCTACATTCGCATTCCCATCCCCCATCACTATCAAATGTTTCCCTGCAGGAACACACGCGATTATGTCCTCTAACTGATCGTATATCGACCTCTTCTTCCTTATGGTTGTTCGGTGGCATGTATACCTGAATAATAACTAAGTTCGTCGGTTCTGCTTTTATCTCCACTAGTAGTATTCTATCCGTTACCTGCTCTATGTTGACTACGCTTCTCCCTACCTCTTCATTTAATACAATGGCAACCCCTCGTTGGCTCTCGTCCCCACCGCTGTATATTATTCTATACTTATCACTCCAGTAATCCCCGCTATCTTTCCATCTCACCTCGCATAGACCTAAAATATCTATATTTCCCTTTTCCATCTCTCGCTTAACATTCTCCAATTTCCCTGTCCTCATCATTGTCCTAACATTCCACGTTCCTATTCTAACTAATTTCGTCTTCTTCTCCTGCGTATTCTGTCCTGCTGCTGCTGGTTTTCCCTTGCAAGGGTTTCGTGGGATGACGACCGCGGAAGCCTTGCCTCCCCCGCTGCCGGGCACGACACACGGCCGATTGGGCCGAGCCCCGTGGTTGCCAGGACTCAAAATATCTCTATTGTCCATCATATTTTTCTAGGGAATGATAATTGAGGTGGTTTCCCGTTGCCTTCCTGAATAGTGTTTTTAACGTGACACCATCACTTACCGGCCGCCCCACTGGGGTCAGACGCCATTGCAGCCGCCTCACTGAGGAACAGACGCTGCGTGGACTACCTTTCGTCTGGCTCCTATCCTTCGACCTATCTGGCATGGGTGACCCTACCAGGAGCAATAATTATTACTCCCGCCAGCACAGCTCTAGGGGTCATCGGAACGCACAAGCCCTTCCACCACGTCAAGGTTGTAGTCCGGGGAGGGGATATATATATATACTCACACAAACACATATATACATGCGCACAAACACATGAGCAGACATGCATATATTTACATTTTTATATTCTTTTCACTCGTAAGGATATTTGCTTTCACATACCCTCGTTCTCACATACTACGAGCATGTACCCCACTCTTTGGTGGTTGCTACGGCCCAACGAATCTCTGTTGGGGGAATTCTGACCACCAATATGACGTACATTCACTTCCAAAAGTTGTCAAGTCCTCCGAATAATCCTAGGAATGATTATTCCTTGAGTAAATTGGGTCGGTGGCTCTTGGTCGCCACTGCGTTGCGTGGGATGTCTGCCGGCCTAATCACCGCACCCGCCAAACGCGGTCCGCCGCGTCTGGAAGGAGCCCGGCGCCAGTCTGCCGTGGCAGTAAGGCGCCAAAAGGCCCGTGCCGTTCAAACTGTGACCTTCCAAGAGACCGTGGGCGGGAGCCTTCGTCCTTGGAAGGTTGAGCCCTGTATCGTGAATCGGTTGAAGCCCTCCCGGAGTGGAAGATTATTTGCTGTGGCAGGGGAACGTTCCGGTTTCCCTCAGCGTTCCAGAGTAAATTTTAAGGATTACAAATCGTAAAAGGAGGCACTTGTGCTGGAATGGAGTTGACAATACTAAGACTAATAGAACTATATACGTAGAACAAACGAGCTCACCAGCGACACTGGGGGCATTATTATGACCCCCACAATACATTATTTTCAACTTTTAATTTACACTTGTTCAAAATGTAAGTTTTCTGCAAACCTGTATACATTATGGTATGCATATTTATGTATATGTTATGTAATGTATATGCACCATTATATTCGTGGATGTTTTTCCCTTCCCCTCACCCCTTAAACAGACTTTATCTCAACTACTCGTACTCCTTAGCTTTTCCACAGGGGGCTAGCACACCCTGCCAAATACCTTTACGGTAGATCGCGGGGTATTAGAGTATGTCTCGTAATTGCACTTATGACTAAAAGGATAAAACTAGTTACACCACCGCAGGCTGATTCAAGTAAATAATCCAGCTTCTCTCACACGATATATTATCACATCAAACCTAAGTGCGTCTAAATTTTTCAATCAAATGATAAAATTAAAAGGTTCACTCGAGCACAGCCACTTCTGCATAATGTAGATATACATTTTTTTTAAATGGGTGTAAGTGGGCAAAGCGTTGATAAATGCGCGAATGTTTATATTTACATTTATATTGAAGCAAAACGAAGATTAGGGAGGATGTGGAAAGCTAAGTTAGTCTTTCAAATAGGAAGTGATAATCTAATCTAGAGGTGGAGCATTTTACCTCTCTAGTAAATGTTGTGAAAGAAGGTGGCTAAAGTTATGGGGATATAAAAAGAATAATAACTCACATTATATATTATATTTATTTATTTAATTATTTACTTAGGCAAAGAAACTTCCTCTGGGAGGAGGAAACTCTCTCAGGGACGTTGATTAATGATTTTTTGCAGTGAGGAAAATGATATTTGAAACTAGTTGATAAGCGAAATTAAAGGCTTTTGAAGTGCGTTAGTGGAGATGAATGGAGAAGGAATAAATGGACATGGAGTAAAACAAACGAAGGAATACTAGTCATGGAGGGGGTGGGAAGAGGGATGTTGGCAGAGATCCAAAGGAGACACGAAAGGTGGATGCAGGGCGTTTTTATTGGCAATAGCATGACCAAGATTTTGCAAGAGGGGAGACCGTTAGGCAAGCGAGGGTTGGGGATGAAAAGGATCGGTATGGGGGTAGAATGCATGCAAAATGGAAGAAGTCTGGTGCTACTTACCTATGTAATACTAGCCCACCATGCCTATTACTTCTTCATTTGTTTTCTTTTCCGTTCATTTTACATTTTCCATCCTTCTCCACACCCACTACTCAAAAGCCTCAGATGTACATATCATGTTGCTTCAACGACCGTATTTCCGCACCGTACCGTGCAACACCACACTTCAAATCAAATTGTTCATTAATCTTTTCCTAGCACCCTTATTCGGAGTGCCTGATGGAAGACTGAAAATCACATTTTAAAGTTAAAATAGGAGAATGAAAATTTTGTTCTAAATACGAGTGTACGTTGATATGGAAAGGTTTCAAGTGTTCTTTCTCCTTCGATTTTTCTGAATAAAAAAAGGAGCGAGTTGCGTATTTATGGTAATTCAGATCGATTTTAAGGAATCAAGCAATAATTTTATTTTTGCCATAGCCAATTTATACACCAAAGCTATGATTTTGAAGAAATAATCCTGGGTACGAGAAACATGTATTCGAAGGAATACACTGTTATTTTTAAAGACCAATAATGTTCATCTCTTCTACCGACCAGACCTGGGTATAGGTTCTTCATGAACGTCCCATAGCCTTAGGTTTAGAGTTCGCTGGCCAGATTTTTTCACCCTGTTTTAAAGCAGGTGGTGTTTGTTCGATTCTTTTGTGCTTCATTCTTTAAGGAATTTCTCCTCTGCTTTTATTTTTTAATTACTTCGGACTTGACTACGCTATGTACTGACTGAATAAATATTTTTTCATTGGCCCTATGCACATAAAATTAGCATTTGTTTTACGTTTTCTAAACGCTACTCTAGTATTTCTATTGTATTAATGATGAACAACATTACCTATATTCTGGAAAAATAATCTATCAAATAAGTTCAAATTGATGGCATACTGGGAAATCGTACTCACTGTTACCCGGAAAGCTTTGTGTTTGGGAAGAATGAAAATTTATATTGATTACTGGTAAAAATGAATGCCGAATTGTTTTCATTTACATGTATATGTAAAAGGATAGCTCTGAAATATGTAACGGTTACCTAATTTAATCATTATCATCAATGCACAGTGTTTTATTTTTTGGCTATTTGCCAAAATATCACTTCAGTTAATACCGAGAAACGCCTCAAAAATTTATCAAACGTATGAAGGTCAAGGTGTCATTTTACTCCAGACGATGAGAATGTTGATATTTTGGTAGTTGACATGATAATTTCTAAAGTAACAAGGAACCCTTAAATATGTCTCAACAAATACAAAATAATTTCATCTGTATTTAAAGTAGTTTCTTCAAAGGCTTGGCTGCTCGCTAGTATTAAATGTAATATTTTTCCGGATACCTAGCTGATACATCCATTAAGGCCTACGTTAAACAAATTTAATTAACTACGTCATAATATTTACGAGAAAAATAGCACAATCATTAAAACTTCCCAAGGATAAAGCTACGCGTGGAGATGCTTTGGTGAAATTTTTATAATGTATCTGGTGTCATATTAGACTTGGAGGCAGAACCACCTTAAACAATAAATCAGGGAAAACTACATTATAGACCCTCCCCAGTAAGATTACGATGGCCGGAAATCCTCCACAAAACTCGTCATGAGGTATTATATTTCTCGTTTCAGACACCAATTAAGGCAAGGACATATAAATTCGGTCCAATTTACAGGCTCGGTGTCTCGAAGAGAAAAAAATTACCCCATCGTGAATAAAATAAGTCGTTGACCATCATGGAAAATCAGCAGGGGCCGAAACCGGTGGTGTAAAATACGCGAAAGCAACGAAAGATAGCGCGAGTGATTTCAGTTATTACGTTAACTGCTTCGGCATCGACTCCTCCGTAATTTGCCCCTAAGTTGAGAACAAGGCTTCAATCATACTGGGTCGTAATTATGTAGAGTAATCTATAAGTACGGCGTGTCGGCCTTGTAGAACAGCAATACGGTAGGCAGGAATGATATTAACTCGACTAACTTCCTTTTGAGGACCTAAATTCGAGAACGAAAACTCGGGTGATGAGTGAAAATTTTAGAAAAAGGAAAAAATAATAAATAAAAATACACAGATAAAAATTAGTGAAGTAGATAAAATTAAGACGCTCAAGTAATTATTCCCTAATTGGAAATATTAACATATAAAACACGCTGTCATAAAGCGTGTGAAACACTGCTGATTGCCAAGAAATGAATCTTGATGTTTGCTGTTTCGCACATAAAACCATGAATATAGGTTACATGCCAATATTTGCTGTCGGAGTTCCATTAAGAAAATACGGTGTCAGATCTAGTGTCCTTTCGGATAGATAAATAATTCTTACCTGAAATTTGGCGGACCTAAGCGTAGTTGCTCCACTTCCCGAATTCGAAAAGTCCGACATGGTGCGTTGCCAAATCTCCATGCTACGTATATGCGAGGGAAATTCATACTACCGTTTTGGTACACGTTGAGTTTCTAGCTTCCTCGAGATTTTCAACTCGGTGGTGAACGTTTTAATATTGGTCATCGTCTTGTACGACTCGGTAACTAATTCGTTAAGACAAGAGGATAAACGTAGATTGGAGGTTTTTGAGATGCGTGTGTTTGTGAGGAGGAGAATGAATAACATCAGGGGAAAGACAAACAAATTACGATTAATTTACTCGTACATAACGTATATAGTTCTTGACATGGTGAGGGAAAAGAAGAATCTTGGAAGAAGTTCGTAGATGGCACGTTAGGCGAAACAAACAGATCTCCATTTAGAAAAAAATATGTGTTTTTGTGAAGTAAATGAAGGCTGAATGTTATTTTTTCGTCACTGCGCTGGAACGTATGGCAAAATTAATAGTTCAAAACTATTTTTAAAATATGACTGTGCGCATAAATTTTGGTTCCTCGGATTTTGATGAATTAGATTGAATTTAGTGTTGCTTGAAGAGAGAGAAAGCGAAGTACGTATTTCGGTCGTGAGTTTTGAAAAACACGAGAAAGGAGAGTATTATCTAATAACTAAATTTAATAGATACCCGCTTTTCTTAAAATTGTTAAATGAATAGAGGCATTTCGTCGTTAGGATATTGCACTTGCATAAGTATACCTTGCGAAAGTTAAAATATATAAAAATCACCCGTAGTGAGTATGTTCATATAGTATGGTACCTATGTATTTTGATAATAAATTAATTAAAATATTTCATTCAAATGCTTTTACTCAGATGCGAACGAAATAAAATCGATAATTCGGCTTTTCTCGACGTTGATTCTCCATAAGTTTCTGATACGTCCGACATTATCAATCTGGAAGATTGTGACTTATTTATAATCGTCCTCTGGAAATACAAGAGTATATATTTTTCATGGAGAGTAAATTTAACGATGAGCCGCCTCCTCCCTTAGGTCATCAATGTTCAAATACGATGATATCAGCCTCGACGCTCTTCGGAGATGTTACTTTAATACCCCAATTATTTTACCCGGAACTAGGGCGAGATTCATACGGGTTTGATTTAACGAGCTAGTCGGGTAAACTTCGTGGTGATCAGTTGTTCAGCGCCACTTTACCGTCGGTATTACTTTTGTTTGGCGGTGCATCATGGGGAGTATGAATGAAAATCCACGAGGAAATGAGAATCACTCCAAGCTCATCCAACTGCGTTCCATACTCGATCATTGCTCATTTCGAGTCACATCTTCAATTTGGATGAGCAGACAGCGTTTATCATGGGCTTAAATTAGAAAAGCATTGGTTATTAGGGGAGGTGAACGACATCTATAAACCACATGCTCCTTCAGGAATCAGTGGGGAAATACTTTGGAGAGGATGGTGATATTGAGGCCACCCGTATCAGCCTGTTTTAACGAAATGGGAGCATGAAGTCTATGAATTAGGTCTCATCCGAAGCATGGAGTTCTGGACTTGAGATCACCTCACAGGGCGTCTAAGAAGTTAAGTACATCATTTAAATATTCGCCTTTTTCAGGATTCACACCTGGGCCCTCAGAATGAAAAGCCTAATATTGTCACAGTGTATCAATCCGACTCTGGATTCCCTAAAGGGAGATGAGTGTTTGTAAACACATTACACATCAGAATACAGCGATTGCTTCATTAAGCCCATCCAGGTTCGAAAAAGCTTTTCGTAAACCTTAGATGCATGAAGCGTGGGTATGTTCCATTCCGAAGTGATGCACCCCAAGGGTGGTTTTCATGGGGAGGGTTGAGCACACCCCAAACTGAGTTGTAGCTAGTGTCAAATACATATATTCAGGGCATACAAAGACAAGTCCCTTTTCCTTGCCACACAAAGGTTGGTACCTAATGCGGTAAAACTAAGCCTAGGTTCCTCGATACCGTACCCATGATGTAAATCCTAGGTACTAGATTCTCGGTACAGGTGCAAACGATGGGTGAACTAGGTTTTTATCTGTTGCCTAGGTAACCATATCAATCCCTACACTATATCAGCATTATCAAAGGTTTTAGGGGTTGTACCATGGGCATAAAAACTATGCGCCGTCTCCTCATTACTAGCACCTTGGGGAAGAATTCTAGGTATTTCTCGGCACCTATTAACTAGCGCTGGTACCGGTACCCACATCTGGTGTCGGAATTCGATTTCCCACAAGCTTATAGTGACCAGGAGGGTAAGAACCTAGCCATGTTGAAAAACGGGTACCTTTTTGATCATCGAAGTTAAGCGATGTGTAGCCCGGATAGAGTTTGTATGGGAGACATGAATATCTAAACCACGGTGATCATGTCCCCTGTCAGTGTGTGCCATAGGGACGGAACGTTTGTCCAAAGAGGTCCAAGGGCCAGAGACTCCCATTAAAGGCCCCTCAGCATCAGCAACCCATCTATCAATGATGGCAAGAAGATCGTATGTCTTCTTTTTTGCTTGACGATGGTAGACAATCTACTCATAATATTCTGAAGGATGGAATAAGAAGTATGGGAGCCTGAGGAGGGAAGAGCTCGATTAATGCTAGCGGGGATGGGTGCTCGCGATGAGGATCGATTGGTATACTACCTTGATCAAAAATTTCCCGGAATTTATTCAGAAAATTAAAAATACAAGTTTATTCATCTAAATCTATATTGTCCCCTTCAAAGTAATCCCCATCGACTGCAACACACTTATGCCAGCGCTTGATCCAATCCTCGAAACATTTTTTATATTCGGTTTTCGGTATGTCCATCAGTGCTTCCTGCGATTTTTCCATTACTTCCTCTCGGCTGCTAAAACGCGTTCCCCGTAATGGTTTTTTAACTCGATTGAACAGAAAGAAGTCACAGGGAGCCAAATCAGGTGAATTCGGTGGCTGTTGGATGGTATTTGTTGCATTTTTCGTCAAAAAATTACGAATAATGATAGCACTGTGCGACGGTGCGTTATCATGGTGCAAAATCCACGAGTTTTCTGCCCACATTTCTGGTCTCTTTCGGCGAATTGCTTCACGCAAACGTCTCATAACGCCCAAATAATACTCTTTGTTTACTGTCTGGCCTTCTGGCAAAAATTCATGATGCACTACACCGTTGTAATCCATGAAAACCGTCAGCATTGCCTTCTTTTTTGACTGAAAACGACGTGGTTTTTTTGGTCTCGGCTCATTTGGTGAACGCCATTCACTTGCCTGATGTCTGGATTGCGTGTCGTACTCATAAACCCACGTCTCGTCTCCAGTAATGATCCTTTTGATGAATGTGGGATCGGATTCAGCCTCGCAAATCATGTCTTTTGCGACGTCAACACGGTCTCTTTTTTGCATGAAATTGAGGTCTTTTGGCACCAACTTTGCTGCTACACGACGGAAACCCAAATCATTAACCACAATGTCTTGGGCGGATCCATAGGCAATGTTCAAGTCCTCCGCTATTTCTCTGATGGTTAATTTGCGGTTATTGACCAACATTTCTTTTACTTTATCAATTTTTTCACCGACTTTCGATGTCGATGGTCTGCCACTGCGTTCATCATCTTCGATTGACTCACGACCATTTCTGAACCGCTCGTGCCACTGGTAAACGACCGTTTTTTTTTAGAGAATCGTTGCCGAAACACTTTTCCAACATTTCCAACGTCCGTGCGCCACTAAATCCGTTTTTTACGCAAAATTTAATACAAGTTCGTTGTTGCAAATTTAAATCCATTTTTGCAATTGTAAAAAATCGCCAACACACACAGAGATAGATGTACTCTTGGCTACGTAACTTTTGCAAATGTCAAGTTATGACACTAAGATTTAAAGGGAATATCAACAACAGATGTACCAATTTAACAAAAAAAACAGAACTCAAATCGGAACGATGGGAGCGCCACACGGTGGTTATTCCGGGAACTTTTTGATCAAGGTAGTATGTATAGGGAAGAAATAATAATGGCTGACAGCGGCAGTTCTATGTTATCTCATACAATAAGCAACTTTTATTTAGCGAAAGGGATTATCTTCATCTCAATTTCACAAGCCATAAATAATTTCCGATGCTGCTATTATTATCATTATAAGTTCCATGTCCATTAAAACTACAGAAAGCAATTGGATATCTTCTTCATCATTGAATTAACTGGAGTGAACTTTCTTTCTAGGATAAAAAGTTAATCGTCGGATCAAGACAGCATTAGCTGTAAAAGTATCGTTAATCAGCATCAATTTTATCACGAACACCTTTTTGAGTCGTTAATTCCAATATGAGATTCAATTTATATGTATTTTCCGCATTTCTTTTATGAACCCGCCTTCACAGGAACGACTCCTATTCCCCCTCCTTTTACTTCATTTTCCTCGTTAATACTTCTCTCTCCCACGCCCTTCCTTCCCGTCCCACCCTCTCCCGCTCGCTACAAACACACACACACACTCCTACCGTTCGTCCTTCCTCCCACCCAACCCACCTCCCCTCCCCTACCCCCTCCGCCATCGCCGTCGCCTCCGCGACAGAGTCCTTTGATGTGGTCAAAGGGAAAATGAGATGTCGTGTTTCACCCTCGGGAGCGACGCGGGGGCGAAGAAAGGGAGAAAGAGGGGGGTTGGAGGGGCGGGGGGTAAGATATAGGGGTGAGATGAGGGAAGGGAGGGACGGGATGTAGTGTGTGAGTCGGGGGTGTGGGGGGGGGGGTTGAGGTTGGCTGAGTTGAGGTGTGTCTGTGTGCGTTCTGGGGCCTGCGAGAGTCGGGTTGATGGTAGATATACAGTGGGTGGGGAGGCTTCAGGCGTTGCTTCGAAGGGAGAGACGGCGGCGACCTTACCGACGATTTTAGAGTGGGGTGGGGGGTTCAGAGGAGAGGGGAGAGAGATGGAGGGGGGTGGAGTAGACCAAGAAGGGGGAAGAAGATGCTTCCGACCGCGGGGTTTATCGTAGTCATCTTGTCTGCCGCTCGCAGCCGCTCACCGCGTTGAGAAGGGTCCTCTCTTGAATCCCTGGGGAAGGGTGAAATCGAGTAGAGGGTGGGAATAAAGCATCGATGCATTACTATTGTCGATAGTTTTCTTCCGATACCGCTTCACTCGATACTTCTCTCCCTGCATACCTCACTCTTAACACTTTTTCCTTGTTACTTCTTCCTCGATGCTTCTCTGTCATTACGAGTACTTAACCCTCTATGCTTCTCTATCGATATTTCCCCATTGATGCTTCTCTGTCCATTTTTCTCTCGCTTCTTTACCCGTTCTATATCACTCGCTCACCCTGGAGTCAAAAAGCTGACAGAAGATAGTTTTTTTACCCTTTTGGTCGGTTATTATTCATGTTTTTGTATTGGCTGAAGAGTGTTTGGTCTGTTGCATGTTTTATCCCCTTGTGAATGGACATCATGAAACACAAAAAAGTGACATGGTGGGTTGCAAATTTGGAGTGAAAACTTTTCACCCAAGTTGACAAAGTCGCTTCTCTCCAGTCTTTTGAAGGGGTTTAGCATAAGTGAAAACACTTCAGGAATCAGGAAGAACGCGTGTAAATATCATGTAAAGTCTCTTTTTTTATAAAAACGCATATTAGCGGATGATTCCGTTAAAAGTTACTGTCGCGAAATTTCCAGCTGGCCTTTAATTTTTTTATCTTTATTTTTAGACTGTTTTTCATGAATGGTCGACCCGAGCTTTTTATGTACAAATTTTTTACATTGCTCTCCGTATCTCTAACCCATCCCTGCCGTTTTCATTCTTTCCTGAATCTCGAGATGATTCCGATCTGAAGGTACCCCGATCAATAATTCAATATCCTCCGATTGTAATTATTTTTTGACCGATGACTAGATAAGGGAATTATAGCGTAGCGCATCCTGCTAACGACTGGAGAATCAGAGTTGAAATCTAGGAGACTCAATTCACAATCAGCTTCGTTGAAGTCGCGCGGTTTGTCCTGGACCAGATCTCCTTGTAAACCGTAGGGGGCACATGGATAAAGAATGAGCCACTCATGTGTGAATTTCATATGCCGAATGGAGCTTCACATAAGATGAACTCTAACCTCAACTATCAAATCAAACTTTGGCTCGATTACGATAGTTTCCAGGATAATTTGGTATTTAATATTATTTGTTCAGCGTATGACGGCGCTACTGATCATTTTTATTGTCATATATGTATATATATGTATGTATATATATATATATATACATATACATATATATATACACAATACCATCAAAACATATGTAACGGAAAGCCTGTCTATCAGCGCCACAGTCACATGTTGGGGATAATGTTTTTCCAGTTAAAAAAAGGAGCCTGCACATCTGCTCTGATTTGTGCGTATTCTATTGATGATTGACCGAGTTCCCCGAGGTTGGTCAAAAGAGCAGGTTTCTCAATGGTGCTAGAGAGGTCCTGGCAGTGCAGAGGACATTTATCTAACCAACGTTCTTTCTAAGATTTAAAAAGATGGATTATTTACTTCACACAGTCTCTTATCCATTGTTATTTATGGATTTATCGACGGTAATCACCACGGTTTGACATGTCTTTATGTATATGCATCCTGGGAAATGGAGATTTTGATAATTACCCTTATGCTTCGTAGGTTTCCACGACGTCGTGATGACCTGACGTCAACTTTAACCTGAAGATACTCACTCCCTCTTTGAGGAGCCAACAGATCGTCGCAAGAAGACAGACAGAGATCGCGCTCCTGTGCCGCAATCCCCACGGAATTAGTAATATCGATACATCACTATCGATGCTTACGTGCTGTATCGATAATTTTCATTCTTTAAAAACTGCGTGCATAGCATCGATGCTTCTGGTAAGATGCTACATCCTCGGCGAGGGGGATGAGATTGAGGAGGGCGAGTTATTCGAAGAGGATGGAGGGTAAAAGGGAGTGAGGGAGCGATAGAGGAGGTAGGACGTGGGGGAGAGGTGGGATGCTCAATGAATCCCATATTCATAGTGCTGGAACGAAGGAACGGACCCAGAGGGGTGGGTTTTTTTTTAGATGCGTAAGAGGGGGAGGTGAGGATTCCGACGTGTCGGGAGAGGGCGAGGGGCGGATTTGGGTTCCTGAAGGGGAGGAGGAAATAGGGGAAGGGGCGGTTCAGTGGCGGGCAGGATTGGAAGTATGCGGAGCCGATGGGAACGGTGAGATAGAAGACGATACGGGAGGAATCAAAGGGCGATGATGTTAAACGGATGCGTGCGCAAAATCCGAACGGATTTGCATTTTCATGACGTTTTACAGGAATCGGAAGATTCAAAGGGAAGGGCTCCCTCGAATATATTAATACGCGCACACACACACATGTTAGCACGCACACACATGCTGGGAAGGGCGACCAGATGCTCGTGGTGACGACCGGTGTGAAACGTGTTTCGGTAGGAAAGAATACAGGAACTTTATATAAAAAATGTATATATAAATATATATATATATATAGATTTTTTTAAACAAAGAAACTCAAAGGACACTCACATATGTAGTTTTTCACGTTTCGACGGCACGACCGTCATCATCAGATAAAATGTATATTTTGTTAATAATTGTCCGATTGAAATAAAAAAAATCGGAGAGGACCGTCATACCACACAAAAAGGATTGAGAAAATAATTTACTTAGTTAATTGTTGAGTGAAAAACACCTCAACATAAGCGTAAATGGTGCTAATTTTTGCCACCTATGTCTGCTCCCTTTGATACCGTTCAGCCAAATTTCCCCAGCCGTTAGAGATCCCCAAGTGGAACTTCGATTTTGCTTCGTTAAGAATTTCGGAGGCAGAGCGGCAATCAAAGTCGTCTCAAATAGCAAATCTCTCTAACCAATAACGCCATTCTGTAACAGGACATAATTCACAGACGTTACAATCTGCAGTAATGAAGTCTGGGTTATGTCCGAGCTAGCCAGAAAATTGTGCTGGAAAATAGGGAACTGAAAGTATCGCTCACATTATACCTGTACATAAATCAGAGCCAAAAAATATCAGTTTACATAATATTATTATTGTTAGTAGTAGTAGTAGTTTTTATGGGAGGTGACCGACAGTTAAGGTCATTTGCGCCATTAGAAATGGATGCGAAAGAAAGGGCGGAGAGAAACCCAGCGTCGGCGTTAACTACTCTTGTCGAAGGCGCCAAGGGGTCCAGCCCATCCGACGGACGTCGTACTCGCTCAAAGTGCTCTCCACAAAGCAGCTCAAGTAGGGATCAGGATATCACTGATATACTCGTATATTTGTTTTCTCCAGGATTTGAACCCGGGCCTCCTCAGTGGGAAGCCTGTACGTTAGCCACTGTACCAAGGGTCAAGTTAGTTTTCAAAAGATTAAATTATGAACTTCTGCTACACATCTAACAGAACACGGTACTAAATTAATATTCTAAATCCTTTATTAATAGCCTCCTTTCATTCCCCACGACATTCCACTTTCAAACAAAATGCTTCGCATCCATGTCTTCTGGTGCCCTTGGATTCCTCCAAACAGCCTCCTCCTTCCTATTCATATCTAAAACTTCATCGTTTGTTTTCTCTCCGTCCTTCACCACACCCGCCCCTCGAAACCCTCTTCTTTCAATCTATCTGCATTACCTGTCGTAAACTCCCTCCTTTAGCTTCTTTGCCTGACATGGCAAGCTAAATAAATTCTATAACATGTCTTAAGAATGAAAATAATAGCACCACAGAGGTCGAACTTCCAGTGTTGACGGGACGCCAATACCCGGGGTTGGGAATTGAAGCTGTCGCCATTTGGGAAACCGGCCGAGTTTGCCGCCTTCACTCTCCAGACTTAACACGCCAGCTGATATAATCTCCCTTTGCGAAAATTACCTCGAACTCGAATTTGAAATTTTAAATTGCTAAAAAAATTCTTCCGAAGCTGCGGTTGGTTTTTGTGGAAACCCTAACTCCACCACTCGGTTGAATTGATGGTTGCGCGTTGGGTTTTTATTTTCTTTCCATTCTTCACGCGTTTTGCACCACGTTCGTTCCAATGAAACGAGTTCAAATTTTCGTTTACAATATAAGTAGACTTTTAAGGGAAGGAATACCAAATTCAATTAATCGCCACGGGTTAACGGCAAAAAATATTCGCAACACCGAAACGAAAAGTTGAAAAACGTGAAAAAATCCAGGAAACAGGAAGGGACACCTGTTCATCTCGTTTTTCCTAAGGGGAAGGAATATTCTACATTTTGCTTATTTACTACTTCTTAGCGCCAATATGGCCGAATGTGCGTATCGTTAACTTACGATCGTGGGTATGAAAGTGTATGTATTCTCAAGTAGCAGGCATAAAAAATGGATGGTAAGTGATAAAAAATATTCCGTATATTCCTTTACTACTTTCTGGCTTTGCTGCTTTTCGTGTATTCTAATTTTTTTCCCAGATAACAATCACTTTAAAAGTGAGAGAATGATTAACCCAATGGAAAATTTCCACAAAAAATTTAAGCATTATCGAATTACTTAAAATAATTAATATGCCTTAACAAAAGAAATTATGCGAGATTTTTTTGTCAAAACGATCGATAGAAATGATAAGTTGCCGAGTTCTATTTTATGCATTTTATTTTTTTACATCTGATTTTCCATGCGTTTGACGCATTGGTAAAAACTTTTGATTTGATTTCACTTATCTTATTTTTTTCTTCTTAAAAGACATTTCATAGGTGATTGCAAAGACTCGAAAAAATAAAACTAAATGACTAATTATAATGCAACAATTTCAGAATGTTAAAATCATTCGCCTTGACAAGGCGATAAAAGGGAAAAGAGGGGATAAAAATATTTGTCACTTACACTAATAATTTTCCACAACATCAGGAATACATGTATCAAATTTTGCGATAAAAATTGCCGTTTTTTATCGAAGCATCGCCCATAATTTTTAAGCAGCGTGGCATTTGTGTACGTATTCATTTTTTCACATTCATGCATCACTTAAGTCATAGTTTCAGAGGGCTTTCGGTCACAACCTCCTAAAAGAATATCGTGATGTGCTCGTATTTCTGATTTTATCCGGAAAGTTATATTCTGCTCTCTTGTTAGATCAATAGAATAGCTGAATCTTTTCTCTATCATTAAAATTTTCTTGATTTAACTTCCCGAAGCAACTGGTAATTCGCTGAAAAAAGCTACGGAGATACAGTGATAAAATATACATATACTTATGTATGAAAAGCTGACCTTTTGATGATTTTTGAGACAATGGAGAATATTCAACTATTCAACTTTGTCATATCTTATAATTATCGACGGAATAAATCCAGAAAGCCATGTAGTCCATTACACACACACACACACACACACACACATATATATATATATATATATATATATATATATATATATATATATATATATATATGTATATATATATATATACTAAAAATTAAGATAATCTTTATTTTTGATGCTTGACTGAGGTGTTGACTTCCTCCATACTCGAATGATTTGCAATCCAACACCCTTTCAGGGAACCATTTGTATTCATGAAAATATCCATAGTCGTTTGTGTACCTCGAGAAATCTTTCCCCCCCGAATATTTTGGTAGTTAAAAATTAAAGAATAGGTTCACCTAGTTTCAAAGTGTGCACCTGTGTCAACAACTGTTATACTTTTATCATTCGGAGTAATGAGCCTTCGCGAGGTCTGTCCCGAGCACATCAATCGGATCTTTTTTGGAAGGAAAAGGATTATGTTGAGATCGAGAGTGAAAGCCTTTTAGGAGAAATGGAAACAAATAGAGGCGAATATGATATTACAAACAAATGAAAAGATAAAACGACATAAAGCCCATACGGCATGAAAGTTTAATCGAATGAAAAAGAATTGATGACGCTCATTGACTGAAATAAACCCTGGGGGGTGGGTAGGGTTGAGGTATCCAGAAGTTTTACTAGTCACCGTTGCCGTACGACGCCTAAATTCTGATTCAGATGACTCCGCTGGGCACGTCTGATTATTGGTTTGAATTAATGAATGTCTCCCCTGACCTTTGACCGTAAATTATCGCAACGGAATCGCTCATTTCGTGATAATGCTCTGTTTATTTACTTACGTTCTAGCAATGACCCGAAACTGAAAATTGAAGTTGGCGGTCAATGGGTACGGTCAATGTGAGTATTTTTTTTAATGGACGATTAATTTATGAGCTGTTTCTATTCTGCTACAGATGGACTTGTATACATGACTTCCTCACTTCCTCCCGTGGATTCTCCCGATAGACGGCCATTAAAGGAACACGTTTATTTCCTCCCAGTAACATTTTCTCGTCCCGCTCATGAAATTACAACTACGCGGATACTTATTAATATTTCCTCGAGACCCAAAAATAACCACCAAATATAATTTATTGCATTAAGAAAAGTGTTTCTAGGGTCGACGCCGGTCGGAAAACACTTTCGCATTTTCAAGTTCGATCGATTCTATCCTATTCGCCGTGCGGGCGAGATAAAAAATAAGCTCCTCGAATGTATACAGGTGATGGCAGGCGAAGATGATGGTGATGGCAAGGTTTGGTGGAGGAAGGGAGGGGAGCTTTCACGCAAGTGTCAACCGTGGAGACGTATTTGAATGTCACTCTTTTTAACCCTCCCCGGTGGTTTGTTCACCAGGTCACAAATGAATGGCGCATCAAGTTGAAAAACCGTGAGCCAATGATATTTCAAAATAATATGAACGTAAAAATAATCATATGCCATTGAAAAAACGTGCTCAAGATCGTTTCTGCATGCCAATTCCAAATCCATTCGGAGCGTGTTTAAGTCTCAATCGTAAAAGTTCACGTGTGGATAATTGGTCGCGTAAAATTATTCATGTGGGATTCGTGTAAAGTGATGCGTTAGAAGAAATTTGTCGTTGCCCAGTCCTGGGTGAATGAATAAAAACAACATTTTATCGATGGGTGGATTAAAAAAATTTATTTCGATGGTTTGATATAAAAAATATGAAGTTGCGTGCTCATGGTGGATAATGGAAATTAAAACAAAGTTTTTTTTAAGGATACAAGATTAATTCGCGAGAACCTTTGGTTTAAGAATTACGTACAAGTATTTGAGGAATGAATGGCACTCGGGAGTAATTGTTATCGTTGGCACACGCGATATGTTGACTTACCTCTCAGACTCGTACTCACTAACCATCGGTCTCTACACATCCCCTCGAATAATTGGCTCGTTAAAATTCGAGCGATAAGTCATCTTACAAAATGTGACCGAAAGGGCGAAATTTAACACAGTATTTATTGAACCGAATACTTTTTAAAATTTCATGTTGGTTGCAAGGTGATGTTTCCGGTTTCTTCCTTTAGGCCCTCAGACTTGTTCTTCGTATCACATAGGTATTTTCTTTCGACCTCGCTCTCGATCTCCCGCGGTGTTTACCTAAGTACCTTTCCTCTGTACATATTCTCACTCCTCTGCTATTTCTCATACTTTTCCGCTCTCTTCTGTTTAACAACCACTCTCTGTTTGCGTCAATTTGGCATTCCGGTCTTATACGAACGTTGTTTTCTCATATACAGATATTGACGGGTCAGGACAGAGTTGTACGCATGGAGTGCCATATATTGATTGTTTCTGAAGCCAATGAAGTTTTTGTTTTGTCTCAGTATCCGTTTGATTGTCTGTGAACGCAGATAAAACAATGTACGCGAATATCGTTGCTCCCGACAGTTGGGAAGTGCGTGCGTTCTAAGATTCGATTTTTGGGTAGAAAAGGATCACCAGGTGCTCAAATTCATCAGGAGTTGTGCCAAGTTAATGAACCGACGATGATGAGCGAAAGAAATGTTAGAAATTGGTGTCAGGACTTCAGAAATAGCAGCAGAAATGCGTACGTTGAATAGCGGAGTGGTAGGCCTAGTATCCAGACCGATGAAATTGTTCAATAATTCGGCAAAGAACTGCGATATCATTGAATATTTTCTGATAAAGTCCCTCTTGTTGGACCGCACAATTGTTCCGGAAAAGCTCGGTTATCACAAGTTGTTTACAAGGTGGGTACCGAAAATGCTTTCTGACCAACACAAGAAGCAAAGAATGTTGAGCGAACGAGCGTTTTTGGACCGCCATCCCCGGTCCCACCCTTGCACCTGGGGACCATTTCCTCTGCTTATACTTGATATAGTAGTATAGTAGTTTGATGGACAACGGTTCGTAAAGGACAATGAACTCAAGACCGCCGTTTTCAGTTGATTCGATTACCAGGCGGCGAACTTATGTACATGTATACATACCCGTTTTTCGTCCATAGAAGAGATTCATCATCCGTGACGAAGACCTTGCGTGAGGTCCCCGAAGACGCCTCCCAGGGCGCGTAGTCTTTTTGGCAGCCATGGCAGAGTCGCGGGAAAAAATGTGTAGAGGCCCAATGATAGTATTTTGAAGAATTTTAAGTGTTTGTGCAAATTTGTTCAATAAATTACTTTTAAAAAATTGCATTGTTTCGCAAGACTCCCTGTAAGCTAACGGGCATAAGAAGCTAGTACAGCGTTGCAAAAAGTACATACATAAAATGAACGGCGATTATGTAGAAATGTGGAGAAGCATTATATGAAACTATTACCGTCAATCAAAACTTGTTCTGACGAACATATTTATCCATCGATCAAACGGCCCTTAATTTCGAATATTCCTAAGGTGTATTTAATCCTTCCTTTTCTCTCTTTCAATGTCCATCATCTCAATTTCCTTAAAACATCATCTCTATAGTCTCGTTCAGTGTTTGGAACAACAAATATTTAAATCGAGACACCCAATAAAAATTTATGAGGAAATTATAAGATAATTGATAACACACACAGCAGATACATTGAATGAAACAGCAGAGATGAAATAATCGATGGTTAGAGCAGAGAATGCTGTGTGATGGGTAGAATACATTCCTGTAGGTATATATATATATATATATATATATATATATATGTATATATATATATATATATATATATATATATATATATATATATATGTATATATATATGTATATATATATGTATATATATATATATATATATATATATATATATATATATATATATATATGTCTTAAGTCTATGCTAGTACACACCGCAGGGAGCCACAGTGCTGATCAAAGGAGGAAAGGGACGGTGAGAAAGGAAAGAAAAAAGTAGGAGCGAGGACTGGAATGGGGAAGCAGGGAGGAAGAGAAAGTACGTGAAACAACACACTTTGAGGATTAAGAGAAATCGGTGGAAGACGACGAAATCCGAACCACCGCTAAGGGTTAGAGGAGAGATTATTTCCAGCAGAAGGACAATGGCACATTTAGATACGTGTGAATAATGCTGGCGACGATACTTTCAAGGGTATTAAGGAGGGATGGAACAGTTTGAAACTGCACGAAATTATATTAGCCGGTTTATTTACCTTTATCTAAAGTTAAAAAATGTTCAAGAAAATCCAATTTTAGCCTTCAATAGGTCAGTTAACTCAGCCGTGTCCCAACGTTCAAGTTGGAGAGGTATAAAAACATTGCATTAAACAATGAGCGAACTTTCTTTTGTACACTTAAATTGGTAGCATTATGATAAATAGGAAAATTGAATTTAAATAATTTATAAGTATATATATATATATATATAACGTTTGTGAAAGTCTTTTGGATGTGAATAACAATGTATATGAAGTTAGTACTAGCCTAAAAAGACAATAACAAACAGACACTCAAAAAAGAAAAGAAACTCACACGTTTTTGAATTTCCGGTGGTACATACCACCTTTCTTAAGGAAGGGACTGAGGGAAAGGTTATAACAGAAGGGGTTGGAAACAGGTTGGTTTTTGTCTTTGTTCGCTAGTGCTAACTTTATATATATGTAATTATTTTTTGGTAATTATGTATGCATATAATATATTTTTTTGAAGATTCAATTAAATATTGTAATGTGGAATATGATTGAAATATCAATAGTATTGTCAGATATATAATAATAGATAAGTGAGGAGTAGAGAGTTTTCTAAATTTAATAATTGGTGCTTCAAAATTTCATGGCTGTCGACTGGAACTCGCGACGTTAATTATCCTCCCAAAAATCCTCCTCGTTGAACTTGCGCGGCCGTGGGGAGGAGTGAAGAGAAACGAATCCGTCAACATTGTCATAATAACATCATTGGATTCAGGGTATGGCCTTATCCTTCCCCATGAGCGTGGGAGGGACGGGTATCTATCAAGTTTTCAGGCGTGATTTCCATAATTAAACATTCTTATGCTTCCCCGGAGAACAAAATGAAAAGGCCACATTGTTGCGAGAGAGTCCCAAGCGTTTCACGACGGACTGGCCGCGGAGTAACAACGGAGGGGAGAGGGGGGGGGGTGCGCACTCACAGCACAACCCCTGCTCTCTCTTGCCTTTTTTTTCCCTTTACCCTTTTCCACCCAAACGCACGCTGACAAAAGAAGGCGGAACTCAGTCGCTGCACGTCGGTAAGAGTGCGGGGATCCGTGCGGGATGTTTTACATACGTCTACACATGTAGTGCATGTATGTATATGCACGCGCATGGGGTAGATAGGGGGGATGAGAAAAAAAACGAATCTTAGCGAGCGCATTAAGATGAAACAGTGAGGCGAACATGTTTTCCTTCTTTTACATTTATTTCTCGTTTTCTCCTTATCTCTCTGCACCCCCCCCCTCCCCCCCCTTCATCCACACCCCCCTTGCCTTCCTCTAGGAAAAGCGTCATTCCACGTAAGCGCCTCCGTTTCCAGGGATACAGGAAAAATCTGTAGTGATGGAAAGCGAATGAGAAATAGGAGGGCGAGATGGGGAGGCAAAGAAGGACTAGGGATGGGCACCCGGATCAAAATAATCGATGTAGGTGTATCGATATATCGAAAGATTTTCTGCTTGATATTGTTACATATCGATGCAATAGATTAAAAATAGTCCTGTGTCGAATCAAGTAATCATATTGTGCAACTATATTTTTTTCTAAGCCTTCCGCTGTAGTTATAAGTTTGCCAAGAAGAATACACGTAAATTAAATTAACTTTATGTACCCATTATACGCTGGGCTGTCAAAATTGGTGTCATTTTCTTTAAACTTAAAAGAGTGCACTGCAATGCATACACGTCATTAGTATTAGTTACATACCTCAAATCCCCCTTATGCAAATATATGTTATGCAAGCATTTACGGGAATGTTGATTTTAAGAATTTGGAAGACTTGTGCACCATAGCAAATATCTACACACAAACATAAACACACACACACACACACACACATATATATATATATATATATATATATATATATATGTGTGTGTGTGTGTATAAACGGGAGTGGGTCGCGGTAGTCCACTGGGTAGAGCGTTGGGCTGCTGACCGGAGGGTCCCGGATTCGATTCCCGGGCAAGGCACTCTGGGAACCTGCAGCTCCACCCAAGCTATGTGATTTTTCGGTTACCAGATCTTCCAGGGAAACCATAACCCCATAACCAGTACAGGGAAAGGAGCTGGCCCCCCTACCCTGTTGTGTGAATTTCACACGCCGTCGGGCTTAGTACTGGGTGAACTCTACCATTACCCACTAAACCGACCTTCGGGTTGATTACTGTGTTTATGGTATTTTTTATATAAACGGGACACATTCGATATAATCAATGAACGATTATCGAACAAAAGTTGTCGATAGGGAGCTATATCGATATAACATGCCCATTCTTAGGAAAGGAGAGGTTGGGAATGAAAGAGAGGAAGAGGAAAATGAACAAGGGGGGATGAGGTGTGTTTTGAGCATGTGATAAGATAATAAAAAAAACTGTCGGTCGTGAGGGCAGAAATCCGGGACGCTAGAGAGCGAATTCCCCTTGCTCGTATTTTCTGCGGGGACGAAGACCTCGTCCAAACCGTGAGGACAACGGGTGGGGGGAGGTTAAAAGTGTGGGAGGGTGGGGGGGAGAATGATGCCAGTACCATAGCAAAATAAACAGCGCGTGGAGGGAGAGATAAATGCGAGGGCAATGGACAAGGAGTTCGAGGGGAGAGGGTGAAAGGGGGGGGGGTCCTTCTGCAAAGGACCCCCCCCTTGTCCACCTCGTCGATTTGGACATGACAGACGACAAGATAGACCAAGTCGAAAGAGTAAACCCATTGGTCCCGTCTGTGCGGGTGTCAGTTCTGCCAGAGAAATGCGAATATCCAGGAATTTTGTGGGCATGGGTGACACACGACCTCTAGACGGAGGTATCACGTCCCTCCTGACAACCCTTCCTCGAAAACTGACAACTGCTCTCTGCGATACTATTTGTGAAGCGCGGATTCAGTGCCCACCCTCGCAAGGTCCATGAAATTTTTGAACCGCTAAATGTCATTTGAATATTATTGCCAATGTAATTTTTTTAGTCCTCTCCCATTGATGTGCGACTAGCATAAAAGCAAAATTTACGCACAAGGTTTATGTGGTAGGGGTGATGTTAATTAGTGTGGAGGCGACCAAAAGCTTAGTTTATTTGAGCCATTGGGGATTGGCAGAGAAACAATGTTTTGGGGGAGGAGGGTGAGAAGAACCCTTACGTCGACATTAGCCAACTGTTAACGGAAAGAGCCAAGGGGAGTTACACTGTTTAACGTCCCATCCGACTGACGATGTACACTCACTTGGCACCTGCGTCAGCATCGCGATACCTGTAAAAATTCTCCCACCACAAGAGATACCCAAACCCTCTTTGTGGAAAGTTAGTTTGTCCTAGCCACCGCACTAACCCAATCCTCGAGATTACTACTACAGAATATGCCCTAATAATAAGTAGAATGATTTTTGCCATCAATGCAGGTTGCTGGAGTGGGATGATTTGTGGTGGGAAAGGTAATTGGAGATCTTGGGAAAGTAACGTGGCCTACTTCAGTCAACTATGGATATTTACAGCGTGCGGATTACTGATAGACTGTACCCCTACTGTCACGTCACGAATTCACGATGCCACTTTCCTTGCAGCAATGACACATGATAGAATTGTGAATTAAGCTTGGAAAATTTATTCTGGAGATCATGACCACGGTTAAGGATGCGTATGGAGATGGCAAAATGTCCCAAGTAATAGTTTTCTGCTTTCACAGGATGTTCTGGGAGGGTAACGAGGTGGTTGACGATGAGGAATGCCCTGGAAATTCATTAGCAACACAGTGGAATGAAAATGTGCAAAAAGTGAGACACATATTCTTTCTGATTGACCCCCGGGTCAACGATGTCAGGATGTTAACCGAAAAGTGCAATATTAATAAATTACAGTGCATTGGATTCTTACAGAAGATATAGCTATGAGAAATGTGTGCCAAGATGGTCCCCAAGGTGCTGTCAGAAGACTGCTTGTGTCACAATCTTACCTTGGACCTCTTTGACCACTGCGGAAGTTACCAGAATTTCTTAGAATAGTTGGTTACTGGTAACGAGCCATGAACCCCTTTGAGTACCATTTTGAATCACAGGATTATATCAAAGAGGCCAAGACGAGGTGCCTGATCGAGGGTCCGGTTGATGCCTTACAGGGAGCATACCACAACTCACAACTAGCGGAGGCACTGGCATTAGTGTGTAAAAACATGAGGATGCTCTTATGAAGAATTTTAGCAATTTTTACTTTGATTCCCAATATATTTTTCCCAAGATTTATTCTACTTATTTTTGGGACAGTCCTTGTGTGTGGTACTCAGCGAGAAACCTGTTACATAGCTGCTTGATGGCTGGTGGTATTTTCAAACCAGGCACCATTAAAATTATAGTTGAGTTACTAGTAATATATTAGTATCTAATCCAGATGCCACTCAATTTAAAAGATGTAAATAATATTTACAAACAGCTTTAAATAAGCTAAAATAATGAAACTAATTATAAAATAAAAATCTTCCAATGCGATGCGAGCTGCTTAGTAGAGATGAAAAAAGTGTTAAATTAATGACCACAAACGAGGCGACTTGTCACATAAAAAAATTAAAGCTTTGGAAAAAATAACATTTCAAACCTGTCAGCTCCTCAGTTTTATCTCTCTAATCTTATTTAATTCCCTAACCTGCCGCAGTACGATGGGGCTAATAATACATTTTCAACATCATCGCCAAAGAGACCTTTTTCCAATTTATGCGAGAATTTAATCTGTAATTTGACCTTCGCACCATGATTGATACCCAGCCTGATTCTTCGAATGATTATACTGTATATAGTTTTATTTTTGTTTTTCGTCCATTGTTGAATAATATCTCTGAATTTTAATAGAATAGTCTCATTGAGTTACTATCACTGTCATTGCTAAGGTGATAATTCTCCAGTACCCCTGTCAACTTGTTAGAATCAACTTGAGGGGTTTAAACCTTAGTTATGGCAGAGTGCAAAAAAATAATGTGGTTTTTTAATGAAAATCGTCCTCGTAAACTCTTTGAAAAATAAAACCGTTATTAAGATGGCGATGAAGGAGACAGAGGAATATCACACGCAATAGAAAAAAATCGGATGATTTTAATAAGAAGTGACTTCGAAGAAGATTCGATAAAGCAGTGGTGTCATTGTTGTTTTGGTGTGATATTGTAAGAACTTTCTTACTTACTGCAGCACGAAGTTTTACTATGAAGCATATAAAATGAGGATGTCTAGGAAACTGAGATATGAGATATAACAAGGGAAATGCCGGGGAAGTGTAAATCATGGCCTGCGAAGTGTATCCGTCAACTACAGGCAGCTATAATAATTTTCGGAGTTGTTATAAGTAGCGACAACCCGCGGCTGGGGCCTTTTCTGATATTAAGGTAGATCACTAATCGTTAAAGGTATGACTATCCTGAAATGAAGGAAGGGTGGAGAGAAACCTGACGACGACTCTATTGACGAAAAGGTGCCTAAAGGTTACACAGTTTTACGTCCCGTCCGACGGATGACGTATTCCCAATAAAGTGCTTTCCAAATTGTACTCTAAGTAGGAATCAGGATAACCCTATACGTAAAACCCTTTTGTCACCGGGATACGAGCCTGGAGCCTCGGCGTGGGGAGTCATTTCTGTAGCCACCGTACCAACTCGATCCCCATTATTGTCGCATAACCTATTTTGCCTGCATGAAAATGTAGTAAAGTAGTAACGTAGAAAACTATTCAGCGAATAAAAAAGTCAAATATCACAGTGGAAAAATGAGCACATTAAAAAATGAAGATTTAAAGATATGTGAGCCAAAGACCTAAAAAAAACTCTCGCAAGGTCACGGATTTCTCGGTATTGTTGAGGAGGGATAGCAAGCTTTATTTCCATCGAACTGGGGCGAATACCAGCTAAATACGAGTAATTTAGGGTTTTACGTAAATAATTATTAGCAAGTTTTATTGATTGTGTTTTTTATTAAGTTCCGACCAAGGCCAGGATTCCGGAATTCACTCGCTCTCTCTTGGAAATCTACCGGCAGTGAATAACTACTTCTCTCACAGTAGCAATCACCAGTTCCCACCTTCCTGTTTTTTTCCTTTGGGTTCGGGAGGGTCTTCCCCTAAAAATAGGGTCTTCTGGGCGAGCCGACGCCTCCTTCCACTTAACGGGTCTAGACTCACCTGTTTCGTTATCGTTCCACACCGATGACTCCAAATGCTCACTGAACCACAAAGCTCCCTTTCGAAGGAATCGATTTTTTTTCTGCAACCCATTCCCATTAACAAATGCCTTCGTATCGCCCTGCAACTACGGTCCTCCTTACACCCATTTTCACTTAAACTATCTTATCGCCCACCGCACACTTTTTTTCGCAGCGAGTCAATTCGACCGAAACGAACTGCCTCGCGAAGACAAAGGTAGAAACATAAGCTGCGTCCATAATTGGTTACGAATAAGGGGTTCATGTATGTATGTTTGTATATATATATATATATATATATATATATATATATATATATATATATAAACAGATGTAGATTTTTATAGCATAGAAGCATAAAGAAACGACACACATATTTGTGAGTGTCCTTTCTTTGGGCTTCTATGTTTTAAAAATCTACATATGTGTTTTTTATATATTTGTGCGTCGCCGAAGAGCGTTCCATTACGAATATATATAGAAAAAAATATATATATATATACAGGGAAAGGAACTGGCCCCCCTAACCTGATGTGTGAATTTCACACGCCGTATAGGGCTTAGTACTGGGTGATCTCTACCATCACCTACTAAACCGACCTTCGGGTTGATTACTGTGTTTATGTTTTATATATATATATAGGGAAAGGTAAAAAAATCATATTCTATAACCCTGTTTGGCCGAAAACCTTGAGGCAAGTGTAGCTCCTGCCGGTTATCTGCATCTCAGCCCTTGGAATTCAGCGTTTTCAGGATGGCATCGATTTTAGGATACACCCCACGTACCCTAAATCCAGCGGGCGTTATTAGATGCCTAACTTCACACCCTCTTGCTGCCTAACGAGTTTGGACACCTTCAAGATGGCACCCTGCCTAAACTTGAGTGATTTAGGCGCCTAACTAATGAGTTTGGACGCAGCTTTAACGTCAAGCGAGGAGTAGACACATTCAAGTATAGTAAGGTTAGCTAGTGTATAATGAAGAAATGTATCTTAACAGATCGCGGGATAAAAATGGTATAAAAAGTTACATCAAAACATACTTCAGATTGCCAACCGGCAACAGAGATGTTTGTCAACATCCATCGGTTAAACTCTTATATCCCTCTCCTCAGGGGATATTTCAGCATTTAATCCATTTTTTTAAAATTGATCACTTGAGGAAACGGTAAACAATTTACAACTCTAAACGTGGATACAACAATGATAACAAAATCGGAAAACTCATCTCCGGCCGTCGAAAATAAAATGAAGGATATAGATTAACCCTAAAGCCATACACTTTGTGGAATAGTAAGTTATACCATAGAATCAATCTTAATTATTCCCATCAATTGCTTAATAATTAAAATTATCAAACGCTAGATATATATGCTAAAAAGTATTCTTTCGATATACCTGTATGAAAGACCAGTCTCATAAACATTGGTAGGAAGCTATGAAAGGTGATTAAAAGTTGTCTCAGTTTTCCCTTGTAAACGGAAATACACAGATCACCACAGTCCATCGACATCGGTCAAAAAAAACCCTAATCTCATAATGGCACGGTTTTCTTTTAAGGACCCGGTGGACGGCTGTCTTCTGGGACTGGGTGTGCACAAGCAAGTTATACACGACTGTGAGTTTTCAATTCTAAAGAAACTACTTTTAGCGATTAAATATATTGTATTAATTACTTTTTAAAATGTTAAAATACTGCAATTGAAATGAAATTGTATTTATTTTATTTGGTATAATGTACTCTAATTGGATAACAGTAAATCGTAAATTTTAAGACGGTTCTATTCTGAAGTAAAAAAAAAAGACCCCAAGGTTTTCAAATTTTCACCAAAACGTCTCTATAAAAAGCTCTATCCTTGAGAAGTTTTTATATTCCGCCATCGCTACAACCTTGGTGAAACCTAGCTCTTTTTTCTACCAGCTTCAAAGGGAAACTTTATCCTAAACTGGGGATTCTGAATATTTGTGTTGTTATATAATTTATTTTATTATTACTGTTATCATTTTGTGTGTAAATATACAATCGCGGAATAAATTACCTTTAAACTTGAACTTGAAATTCTTAACGAGAGCACTTTAGATACGAGTACTAGTTTTCGAAAATATGTACTTCACAAAGTGTAATAAAAAGGGTCTCATGGAGGATGCCTTTATCTTCAGTATAACAACATCACTTTGGTGAAATATAAAGAGAAAATCCAGTTTCATTGTCTGTTTCAGTTTTCACTCTCCTTTCAGGCCGAAAACAAGGATTCATGTTACCCTCATACTAATCGTGGACTAAACAGCGAAAAACATCATGTGTGACAATTAAGAGCTAGCTGAAAATAAAATTGACCCTAATATTAAAAATCACAACTTATCGTAATGTCTGCCGAGCTAACACTCCCAGTCGAACGCCTTCGGGGAGGCTTACAGGGTAAGATGTAATTGTAAATTTTAAATTTGAAAAACAGACAATTGATTCTTTTTTTAAATAAGCATTTCTTTCTGTTTACGAGGCGTGGATACCTTTCTAAAGAATATGACGTTGTTTAAATTTATGGCAGGAAAAGAGAGTGCATTCTAGCTCGGTGTACTGAGGAATAACATTTTAAACGAAATAATTTTTAGTTTTTACAGTTTTTTTTCTTCAAATTCAGTTTCGTTGATAAAGAAAAACACCGAAGAGAGCAGCTAGGAATGTAAAAATTATTTCTTCGTTTTTCTGAAAATTTTCTTTGAAGGAACATTCTTTTAATTGATTTCCCTCTCCACGTCTTTCATCTCTTTATTCGTACATTCTTCCGCATTAATTTGCGCACCGTAAGGTCACCGACGAAGGAAGAATCAGAAAGGAGACAGCATGCAGATCAGAGTATTTAAAAAAAACTCTTTGCAAAAAAATAGAAATTACAACGGGCATAAAAAGGCGGTCATGAAAATTGAAACATTGAGTTGACTTTTCTACAGTGGTGAGACTTGCCCACATTGGTAATGACAGAAGAAATGAAGGTCAAAAGCGATAGAAAAATGATTTTAAGGAAATATATTTCGGAAGTTGTATGAATTAAACGAGAAAAAACATGGAATGTTTCGAGGGATGTTAATAGAAGGGAAAGGAAGAAGCCCATGGAAGGTATCTATAAGTAAGAGAAGGAAATTAGACACAGTTTAAGGTACAACTAAATTTGTTTTCTGATGACCGCAAACGAAGGACACAAAGAGGAGAAGGACTACGTATAGAGGAGGGCAAACGGAGGCATCGTCACCAAATAGGAGTAATGGAATATGAATAAGTGTCGGATGGTAACACTGTTGCTTGTATACATGTATCTACTATTAATCATTCCTCTTGAGTTTTTCAAACTTTTTAGACAGGTGACCCCTCCTGGTTTACTGTTATCTCATAGAAGTATTTTAATTGAGTTTATTTAATGTTAGAATTTTCCTTTCCTTTTCGCCGTTCTTTTTTTCTGTTTTACGCGTAAGATTCATCTTCATTGATGTAAACTTCTGTATTCGTTGCCTCAGCAGGAGTTCCGATTCCGAATTCAGTTTTACGTATTGTTCCGCCGACTTTTCTGCTGCCGACAATTTTGAAATGTATACCACTAGCATAAGGTATTACTCAGTACATCACGTGTTTCAAGGATTACCTTACTTTCAGGATTGTGCAAACATTTCTTATTTTTTAATGTTTTGATAACCGCATTCAAGAAAATTCGCGAAGGAGGGGGAAACAAATCTAAATTTTTTCCATTAATATGAAGAAAATTAAATTTTATTTCATAAAAATTAATTCCTTCGGAATTTATGTGGTCGGTTGATTTTTGAAAGCAATGAAAAATATATGAGTGAGTGGGTAATTATTTTCTGAATAAAAATGTATCACCACTCCCATTTTCCTCTTTCGTTTTATCGTTGTTAAAATATCACATTTTTACACTTGACGGTAATGCTTTCTCCATTGAAAAAAACTTGAATTTTTTAATACAATTTTGGAATTTTATTCTAAATTATTTTTTTTTTGCGTAAATTATTTCGGATCTTTCTTTTTTTTCAAATTAATTCGCAGGTTGAAAAATCATGTGGCGTAAACGCTATGTAAAATCAACAGTGTTATGTCGCTTCAGAAACCTTTATTTTTTTCCAGGCATCATTATTCTCAGTTTTATTTGCATGAGATCGCTGACCTACAAAATCCGCCTGCCAGAATAACAATGCTTTCCTTCCCTGTTGATGAAATCTCGTTTAAATCGGTGAGTGCATGTGTTTGAGTGTGGGGGGATTTATTTTATTGCGGACATTTATGAAGAGTTATTTAATTCTAATAATCAGGATGTTTGTACTCGTAGACTTTTTGTGGCTTGAGGATGATCCCAGTCATCTGAGTGTGGAGTAAAAAAGGCAACGCCCACTAATCCCATAGAAAATGAACAACTCCTCGAGAAGAATACGCACGGCGTATTTTTTTCATCATTTTTAAATCCCACGTAAGTTACTCGTGGCATGTGAGACGTGGGAAATTAATGTTGAGAAGTCTCTCGGGGAAAAAAAGAGAACCCCTAAACAAATGAAGATTACGCGGATTTGATGTATTTTACTTGTGCAATCTAGATACTTACTACTTACTTACTTACTCACTGCTCACATTGATAATTTAATTGTAGTGGATCCCCACTTACATCACCTACTTCCTTTTAATGGAAATAGATTTAATCTCAATAGTGTTCATTTTTACGGCAAGCTCGGATTTAATTCTTTTAATTGTGATGAGAGATGATTTTTTTTCTCTCTCTCTCTTCTCTTCCCTCCTTATTTTATACAAATCCGCTCTTTATTTACGACCCTATTATTTTATTTGGCTTCCGTCGAAGTGCGAGTCAGGGAAGCTTTGCCGCGGCTTAAAATTAATCCGTAGGTAGGGGAGCAAAGGATTGTCCCCGAAGGAGAAAGGGTTGGGAACGGGGAGAGGAGGAGTAGGAGTAGGGGGTAGGGGGAGGGGTATGGAGGGGGGTGAAGTTAGGAGGGGTCGGAGAAAGGAGAAATGAAGTTGCAAAACCGGGGAGGGGGGTGGAAGAAAATTAAAGCGAGCAAGGGGGAGGTGAAATGGGTGTAGGGGCGAGATGGAGGGAGCTCGGCGAAAAAAAAGGGTCAGCAATAAGGGGATTGATAGAGTTCCCGACCCCTACATTGGGGGACATATAGTATATAAATGAACTAAATCCTTTTATGGACATCCTGACTCTCTCACACACACACGCGTCCACCCGTTCATTTTATTTCAATCTTATCTTCACTATGCCACTATTGCTTCGTAAAGGAGATTTCGCTTTAGTGCAGGCGGTGGGTGGGGGTATGGGGAGGAGTTAGGGAGAGAGGGCGGTGGATGGGATTAAAGCAAATAAAAACGGAAAGAAGGAAGGGTCGGTCGAAAGTTTGAGATTATGGAGGGGGGATTTTTCTCTTTCCCCCCCCCTTTGTGAAATGCGGTTGGATTTTTATTTCCCACCCTCCACCTGCGGGGAGGGTGAAAGGTGGAGTGGGGGGGGTTGTTGGGAGGGACGAAAATATGGGGAGAAAGGGAGTAAAGTCATTCCGGTTGAAAAAATACAAAAAGTGGCCGAGACTCCAACCCCCAAACTCCCCCTACTCCCCAATCCTCTGCTCCGATTTCTCCTTACACCTTATGCGCCCGATTACTTAAACGGTGCGGAAAGAATAATGAGTATTAGCTCATCATCATTAGTTTTCAATTTAAAGATTGGCAAGTGTATCATCTTCTCTCCCTTCCTCCTCATTCCCCTGCTAATTTCCTCATCTGCATGTACCCCTCCCCTTTCTCGCCAAGTAATTATTTAGACGTCGAAGAGGTCAAATTTAGAGTGGAGGTAATTGTGGAGTGCGTTGAAACCTAATTTCAAATATGCTAATTCCAGTTGAAGACGGAATCAGGAGATCTCTAAATCATTTCAAGTCTACGTTGAATGTGTAATCACTGGGAACACATAATTCTCTTTTTTTTATGATCGCCACTAATGGCATTATTCTTTTATTTCATCGAGGAAATTTATGAAGGCGTTTAAACCAAGAACCTAATGGTATTCGCTTCAAGTAATGTTGGGGAACATGTGAGTGTGCGTGTGTGTGGGTGTAGTTGGTGTGAATTCCAGTCTTCGTGTGCGGCAGTCTCCCTCTCGTTGGAAGTATTCGAATGAAAATGCGAGGAGTGTTTTTCATGTTTGAGTAAACGGTCGTTAATCGCTCGCCCATGCATTTTCTTCCGTTTTTAATTTTGAACCTCTCGACTTTAACGAGATAAGGAGAAATGTGGTTCTCCCCACAGAAATTAAAAATGCATCTCATGCGAGAATCTAGTACTCGCTGGAGTTGCATATTTAATGGCATTATACGCAAATGCACTGTCAAAAATGAGAAATATTAATGAGAATTAAAATGCTACCGATATTATTGTGGGATAAATATAATATAAATATTTAATTGCTAAAATATCACCTAAGCTTTATTCGAAATAATATTTAAATTGTCACATAGCGTGGAAAGTTTTTTTAAATAAATACTGCGAACTATTAATCGCCATATTTATTTTTCGTAATCGCCATGGCAAGCAATTTTATTTCAGGTAGCGTAGGAATGTAAATATCTATCTCCAAGGCCTTGAAAATTTTCAATAAATTTATATTTTATTTTGCAAACCTTAAAAAATTCGCACTATTCTCAGGATAAAATAACGCCGATTTAAGCATTGTAATTTTTACGGCTGTCATGCGCTTAGAATATTGATTCCAGTCCAGAGGTTTTCGGTAAAAATAAGCAGACTTAGTTAGGCGATATCAATATTCTACCACCCCAACGCAAGTTCTTCTTTCCCTTCTATTCGCAATTGCAAAATCGCCATTTATGAATGGAGTGCAATTACTCTTTTATCGAGTTAGCGGAAGCACCGAGTCTCTCCTACTAAGTATCCCTGTGAAAATAACATTGTCGACATTTATCGACTCCCACCTTCCTCGCCTCGAAGTGCACACCTTTTGTGAGCGTGCGACTGGGGAGGAGGGGACCTTCAACGGCGAGAAAAATCGTCTCTTTTTTCCCATCGAGGCGAAATAAAAATCTCACGCACGACAGATGACCGGCGGGGCTTCTCCAAGCCAGTAGTTCTGCTTTCGCCGAGGGTCACCTCTCAGTAGGGGACTGTCCCCTTAAATTGCCTCGGAAAAAGGGAGTATACGAAGGCGGACGTTGATTCCAAAGGTCTGAGGAGGCCCCACCCCTGGCAAGGGATTTCAGTGGGGGAGAATCTTCGAGCGTAGAAATTTCAAAAGTAGTTTTCCTCGTGTCACTTCAATTTTGAATTTTGGGTGAAACTAATGAATTGCGTCGTTAATGTTTTGACATCGTCATCAATCAAATAACGCAGGCCTCTCAGCACCAATCGGAGGTCGAATGACATAATAATGTGTACTATTAAGTGGACACCGGAATGAGTGAATGAGATTTATTCGAAGATGGGTCGGGTGAAGGTGGGAGGAGTGAATATATTTCGCAGATACAAGCAGAGGGATGGAAGTGGAGCATGAAAATGAATAGGGAGAGGTCGTTAAACGGAAGGAGGTAGAAAACATTTTTGCATTCGCTAAGGACAGTTCCAACGCGAGTTGAAATCCCCTTTTCAAAAAAATACAGGATAATCTGAAAGTAGATTGAACTTTGGGAATAGGAATAATATATTCAGGGAAGGAGGGGAACTTAGCATCTGCTTCAACCTACTTTGTAAAGAGAACTTTAATGGTTTAAAATTTAGGCTTATGATTTGATGGACTAACTACATAATTTTTAAGGGCTCTCCACTCGATTAAACATATTACAGGTCCATATTCCGAATACTTAAATTAAAAAAACCGAGTACTTTAATTTCAGTCCAAACATGTCTCCGATTACGGCTTGATCGATTAAATTCATTAACGAAACAAAATCCTAGATTGCGGCGCTCTCGAGTATCATTCCGACGTCACTTGAGAGTGCCGAGTGAAACAGTAATTATTTTCGTCTTCCTCTCCATGCGCCGTCACGGACGAGATCCCCTCAATCCCTTTCGTGAAAAGAGTCAACCATAATGAAGAGGGCAACGTTAAACCGAATCGGTTGCTTGACGATACCCTCGAGTTGTTTAGTTACTGCATCCCGATCACTTGTGGGGGTATATTTCGGCTCGATTCATGACGACGACAAAGGAGCAGGTGGATGCGAGGGGGGTAAGGGGATGTGCCAGCACGGAGAAAAGGAAAAGATTGAATTTTTGCACGAGTGAAAGGCATGTGGGCGGATGGATTTCGAAAGGACTGGGTGGGATTCGACGGAGATGGTAACCCAGATAAATCCAAACGGACGCCCGCCCTATCCACCCGCAGCTCGAAGACAGAGATTGTCAAGGAAATTTATTTTCCTCCGCCGAAATTAATACGGACTTAACTATTAATTTTATACTTTCAAACAAACAGTACTTTAAGTTTATTTAAGCGGTGGTTAAATGAAAATATTTTTCTGACGGTAACTTGTTTCCTACATCCCTCTGTAAAAATCGTCTCGACGAATAATTTTTCTAAAACCACACAGGTTAATGTTTCCATGCTTATTAATCCAATGTGTCAAAGAAGTTCGACGAAGGAAATTTTCCCTCAGTCTCTAAAAATTCTCGTCCAATATTCATAAAATGGACTTCCCATGGACTTACAAGGTCTGTCCAATAAATACGCGAACTGAGGACCATAAAAACTTTATTTTGAAAAATATTGTCTACATCGATTTTTTTCCCCTTCAAAGTACTCTCCATCCGTTGCTATGCACGTATTCCATCTTCTTTCCCATTGTCTAAAGCACCCTTGGAAGTCCTCGGCAGTTAGGCTTTTTATTTTTCTCGTCGTTTCTTGCTTTATTGTGGCCACATCTTTCCAAAGATATTCCATCATCACATTTTTACATTTTGGGGATAGAAAAAAGTCGCAGGGGGCGAGATCTGGCGAATAAGGAGGATGATCAAGGATGATGATTGAATATTTGCAAGATACTGGCGAACAATAAATGCTGAATGTGCAGTTGAATTGTCATATTGAAGGATCTATCCATCACCTTGAGTCAAATTTGGTCGCACATGACGCACGCGATATCTCAAACGCTAGAGAACTTCAAGGCGGAACTCACCATTTATTTTTTGTCCTTCAGAAAGAAATTCATTATGAACAACACCTTCGACCTCAAAGAAAACCAGGAACATGACTTTGATTTTCGATCGTCTTTTTCTTGATTTTTGGCTTATTTTAATTCAGTTGAAAACAGATGTTTTCTTTTCTGAGTATTGTCACCGTAAACAGCTGTCAATAGTTCAGTACTTTCTTGATAACTTTTACCGCACTTCTCCAAAAACTTTATGCTGATTCGTTGCTCCGTGAGTTCGTCAATTTCCATTTCCTACTAATAGTAAAAACAAGGACAACAGAAACTAACATAACTGTCACCATACGCACATCTCGACGATCCGCCAAGCAGAGACGGCTCATTGGGTCTCAGGCAACTAGCGCCACTAGTGGGCGGGACAATAGTTCGCGTCATGTACGCCAGATTGCACCAGTTCGCGTATTTATTGTACAGACCTCGTACGATACCTACTTTCGACTTTTGCGATGCCATTCTTTATCATTTCCTTCGATGAATTCGGATCAAGTCTCCATCTGATGGATCACGGTAACCAACCAGAAAGTTGGTGTAAAACGTGAGGATGGCGCTCACCCAATACTTAGCGGCGTGTGAAATTCACCCATCAGAGTTTGGGGGAGGAGGGAAGTCACTTTCCCTGTGCCACCTATTGTTTCTCAGTAAGATCTGGTACCCAAAAAATCACGCGGCTAGGATAAAAATGATTATTCCTGAGAATTGAACCCGGGCCCCTTTTACAAAAGCCCAGCGCTCTACCCACTGGACTACCACGCCTTTGATAGCATCTAATTCCCTCCTCACTGGCTTGTTTTCCTTCGTCTCCTCGGCATCCATTACCAGGAGCGCTCACGGGGATGCGATCATGACCCTAACTGTGCCATTAAAACTTGCGGGGAGCTTCCCAAGAAGAGAAATATGTTGATCCAAAAGTTTTAAAGATGGAAAATTTCGATAAAATATTACCGCATTTATCGAAGTGAAGTTGTTGAACGTTATTAGTAATTTTATTTATCATATGTTAAATCAGTAAAGTGAAGTATATTCCTCCCTAATTTCAAAGTGTATTCCGAGGGAAATCCCCAATACTGTTGGATGCAGTTTAATCTATTTAAAACTTACAATTTATAATTAGTCCAAAATTTGTTACGTGCAATTTCAAAAATATTATGCGGGCAATAAGAAGGGGGGTTTTTGACAGCCGGGGGCACCCCTGCATTGCCTCATTATTATATCATATCGTAAGCAATCTTCTTCTTTCATGTTCACTCCTTTCTACGGACTCTCCCACCCCCCCTAATATCTTCAGCACACTTTTCAGTACGCCTTTGAATATCTCCGATAATCACTTTCTTTAATCTTCTCAGCGATCTTTCTTTGTCAACTCATCATTCGTTCATAGCATTCTTTCTCGTCATGGAGTCCTCCGCGTCATAATAATGCTTAACGCTCATCCACAATCTCAAAACAAAAAAAAATCATCTCCAAATCCCTGTTTCGGGTTTCGTGCACGTTTTAAAAAAAGAACGGAACAAAACAAACAAACGGGGAAGGGCTAGCTCACTTTGTTATGTCGCTCGAAAGAGGTGAAACTCCCGACCTGGCTCCGCATGACGCAGACTTTCCGACATTTATAGATATGGGCCTCGTGATGGCTTTTAAACGGTGGCCCTTAAGATTCCATTATGGAGCCTTAATTGTGGCGATGGTCATTAAGAGAGGGAGTTGGTGCGAGCGAGGAAGATTAAAAAGAAAAAAAATAAACGTCGTTAAGGTTCGAGGGTCGTGCATAAGAATGGATGCAAAGAGAGGGAGATTTCTTTTTTGCGGGTGTTCCTCGGATAGCAATTTCTTCGGTTTTTCTTTCATCTCTCCTTTTCCACTTCCCAGCACGTGGTGGAGTTACACTCTCCTGTTGCACGGGATGCCCTCTCTCCACACTGTCCCACGTCACGTCTCCGCGAAAGATACGATATGCATAAGAAGTTTAATCCTATTATTTCAACGACAAAAAATTCCATGCTACATTAAGTTCCTTGGTCTTGTTGGTTTGTGACATTTTTTATTCGCTTGCATTTTCACCCATCATTATTGCTTATCTTTGTTGACTTGCCCTTTCCTACATTGTTAAAACATGTTCGAGCCCTTGTCCTGAAATATGGTAACCAAATGTTTTGATCGAAATTGAAATAATTAATTTTGTGTTCTCACGCTTAACACTGTTGGCACAATTAGTATTATTTTCATGGATTAATGGAAGTGCATAAATAAGTGAATGTTTCCAATCCAATTAAACATATTAAAAGTCAAAAATTTTCTTTTTCAAAATTTTTGTGAAACTAATTCCAAGGAATTAAAATTACAGTTCCAAACATTTTCACATCCGTTTCCCTTTTATCCGAGTTTTCGTTCATTTTCTCTCGTGAATTTACTAATTCACTGGTTAATTCATTATTACATCTCCGAAGCTATTGCAATCCCTTTGCTCGTCTTTTGAATGGCCGAGCATCGAAATTAGATTGAACAGGCTTGACTATTCAGTCATTCGATCACTGCTGTATTATTTAATTATTTTTTTTAATTCTGGCATTCATTCTGTTATTATAAAACCGTTCGTTCGTTCACCCATTTCGTCTTCACATACTTTCCTTCATCGATTTCCTCCAACGAACACTTTGTTTTCCATTTTTTTTCCACCCGTTAATTGATCCGTTCGCGTTTGAATTGAGTTTTTATTTGCGTCACTGTGCGTGTCATGGTTTGTTTTGGAGGACCGTCCGCATTCATTTAGGCAGTAGCCCATCCTCGGTTTCATTAGCCCACCGTAGGAACGCTTTAGAGGACAGCACGGTCGATGTGCACGAACGGCTCGCAGAATGAGGTGGGGGAGGGAGGGGGAAATGTATTCTCGTCGCTCCTACAAGTAAGAAGACGTCCACCCAACTAATTGCTGGCCGACTAATTCTCCTCCCGCGAAAGAGAGATATGAAAAAACGGAGGTTGGTTACCTCTTTCTTTTTTTTGTTTATTTTTTCTGAACAGTTACGTCCCGTGGCAATTAAAGACGTCTCTCTCTCTACTTTCTCGAACCCGACTCTCGCGAAACAGCATCATCATGCATACGACGGTGGGAAGGCTTTTCGCCGCACCAGATAAAAAAATCGGAGCAACTTATCCCCCTTATTCCCTTCTGGTGAATAGGAGGACCGCGAGTGAATGAAAGGGCCCGACTTATGATAGCTATGCGCCCCTTTCTCTCTCTCTCTCTTCTCTTTCTCCCACTCACTCGTTCACCGCCCTGAATTTGCATTAAGTCAAAAGCTCTCTTTCACATACCAATTTCCCTTCCCTCTCACTGGCATAAAAATCACGGATGCTTCTCCTTTCGTAACACGGCTCCGTGGGTACTCAGTTGGGTGGGGAATGGTTTCTGGGGGGAGTAAGAAGAAGAAGAAGGATGTTTAGGGCGCTAAATACATTCTTCGCGCATACCGCCCTCTCATTTATAGTTATTGGCCCAATAAAGATGGCAATATTTAGGGAGGCGCCGAAATTAATGGCGTTTCTTCTCAATTTGCATGATAACGGTATCGCGGGCATATTGCAGAACATCTCGCCTTACCCTTCCGCACGATCCAACCAAAAAAAATATATGTATGCACGAATTTCAATTATTTTTTATTTTTCAATCTCTCGAGCGGCGGTCATTCCACGAGTGTGGGTACCAATTACCGCCCTTGGTTTTCTCCGCCCTTTCTTCGCCCCCATCTCCCTCACCACCTTCCTTTCTCCGCGTCCGAAATGAAGCTGAGACCGTTGGGAAGAGGATGAGCAAGTGGTGAGGGTGGGCGGGGGGGCGGGAGGGGGGGGAGGGCGGGCAGGTTGGGAAAGAGGCGAAGGTTAAAAGGGAAAGAGAATAGCGGAGGAGGCGTTGATCTTCATTTCGTGAGCAACCGAGATCACGAAAATCCTCTCCTCGAGTCTTCCTTTTTTCTTCTTCCTTCTTTCCGGCAAAACACCCGTGGAGTCGGTAGTGTTTCCACACGCACAAGCACAAACACACACACACTCATATATATAACAGCGATCTCAATCGTGACCTTAGAGAATCGTTGGGAGCTATCTCCTCCCTCTGATTTCATCTGGGGGAAGCGTGCTCGTTACGCTCCTTCGCCATCTTGGTTATGACATGACGAAACACGCCCTCATTACACGGACTTTACTCTTTTTTTTTTAATTGGTGAAATGTTCTACTCTTATCTCTTTCTCACTGCGCGGAGTTTACATAATGGCCCAAGGATGCACTGAGGTGGTAGGAAGATTACTGCGATCTTGGTGATGAGAAGAAACGGGAAAATATTTTGAAATTAAGATCACTGACCTCCTTCAGGTCTTTTTTCGGCAGGAGAAAGTACTGGAATACTTTTGAGGCGCATATTAATTATCTAACAATAACTCCACTTGAGTCTCAATTGAAATAATTGATTGGCAAAGGCGAAACAGAAAAGAGAAACATTGAGATCGGGTTTGTGTGGTGACTGGCGAACTAACTTTCCACCCCGAGGGCCTGGTTTCAAAACCGTTGTGGTGGTGTTAATATTTTTCAAAGATATCTCTTTCTCTAATTGGGGCGCCATGTGGAAAGCACGTAAAGTGGAACACGCTATCCGTCGGATGGGACGTTAAACTGTGTGATTCCTTCGATTAGAGTGGCTAATGTCCACGCCGTATTTCATCCCACCCATCTTCCATTTACTGAAAGCCCTTTCTACTTCTACGGAATGCACATCTACCCCCAAGGGCACAAAATTCCCTCAACTCTCAGTTCCCTCCCCTAATAAATACCACTTTTATTGATTGATAATTGTGTTTTTGATTAATATATCAATTATTTGCTTGGTGAGGTGAAAGAAAGAGAAAAAACAACTTTGCACTTCCACACACTTTTTTAATATAACACGACCATGGTTTCGATGCTGCGCATCATCTTCAGGTGGGATCATCTTCATTATTTGCTTTTAGAATTAGGTATAAAAAAGTACAAAGAGCTAAAAAATAAACAGACAATAAGAAACAAATAGGGAAAAGGATAGATTGTGGAAAAGGGCGGTGCAAGGATATGAAAAGTCTTCAGAGACAGGGCGAAATGAGTTGTATGTACAGAATGTAAAGGAGCTGTCAGCATTAAAGAAAGGAAACTCCACTTATGCTATTAGAGATGCGACGGGTAAGATATTATTCATAGAAGAAAATTCTCACAAGATGTAATAATACATAGAGAAAAAAACATACCATAAAAATAATAAGCCTTGGATTTATGTTAAAAGGTAATATGATGTCGATAACGATGGCTTTGGACCATATTTGACTACGTGATAGATAAGGCATTAACGGAAATTAAATAAAAAAAAGAATCGGGAGACATGTTTTCATCCGCAGATCAAAGCAGACAGGAGATCCAAATTATTACGGGAGTAGCCACAGTTGCATCCCGGCAGAACTACTGGAGAAGTATTTTTGCATCAGTATTGATACTCATCCCATAAAATGGAAAATAAGCAATATATTAGGGCTATGGTGACATATATTTTAGTTCACACGAGGCAAAGGTATTGCTTAGGATTATTAATCAAGTGAATGGAGAAAAGGCGAAATTAATACTCAGAAGGAGATGAGGTTGTATTTTAAAAGAGGACTAGAAGGTGAAATGCCATAGGAATAATGAGGTCATTGGTAGAAAGGAATAAGCAGTATAACCATGGTATTATTTGTATGCCTCTTGGATTCTAAGGAGGGGCTTGGCATAGAGAACCGGGTACTTTTGCAAAAGACAGAAGGAGGCAGTAGTGATATACGAATTATTCGAAACCTGTGAATGATTCATCCTGCACAAGTGCGGATACCGAACGGAGAGTCGGGATAGGCAGTGCTAGGCAGGGGAGTAATAGAGGGATATCCATTTTCATCTGATATTTTCAATTAACAAATAAATATATATATACTCATTTATTTAGAAACATATATAAATAAAGGGATAGGAACACACATAAAGAACAAACACAGGAGAAGTGGGGAAGGCGGAATCTTGGCCAAAGAATCGGAGCACTTGGTTGCATAAAGCATCGCAGATCTCAGTGTAAATTATGTTTCCTGGATAGCTCAAGTGGTTAAGAGCCTCCGCCCGGCAAGTGGAAAGATCCGGAGTTCAAATCCTTTTTGTGTGTCCCTATTCCTTTTCCTTATATCTGTTTCTATATAAATGAGTATTTGTTCGCCGTTTTGCGGGATTTCGTGTTTGAATGTGCGTGTGTGTGTGTGTATATATATATATATATATATATATATATATATATATATATATATATATATATATATATACATACATATATATAAATATATATATACATATATATAAATATATATATACTTACATATATATATATACTTACATATATATATATATATATATTTATAAGGAAAAGGAAACCATAAGGAAGAAGAGGTCGATAGGATATACGATCAGTTAGAGGACATGATCTCGTGTGTTCCTGCAGGGAAACATTTGATAGTGACGGGGGATTGGAATGCGACAGTAGGCGAAGGAAGAGATGGTGATGAGGTGGGGACTACGGTATAGGCACGAGGAATGACCGCGGGGAGAAAGCAGTTGAGTTCTGCAGGAGACAGGGGTTAGTCATCACCAACACTTGGTTTAGACACCACAAAAGACGCAGGTATACATGGAAAATGACAGGTGACTCAGGAAGATATCAGCTAGATTATATCCTGGTTAGACACAGGTTTAGGAACAGTGTGATAAATTCCCACAGCTTCCCGGGAGCGGATGCGGAATCAGACCACAATTTAGTTGTTATGAAATGTAGCGAACGTTTCAAAAAGATAAGGCAGGGGCGGCGAGTTAGAAAATGGAATGTAGAAGCATTAAATGGGTTGAAAAGGAAGGAATACAAACAGGAGGTAGAGAAAATCATGGAGGACGGTAAAGAGCTAAGTACTATTGAAGAAAAATGGGAATGTATCAAAAAAGTGTTGTCTAAAGCGGCAAAAGACACTATTGGAACAGTTAACGCTAAAAGGACTCGTAAACCATGGATCACGGATGAGATGATTACAAAAATGGATGAGCGGCGAAAATGGAAGAATATAAATACAGAATTAGGCAAAATGAAGTACAAAGAATTGAACAATAAATTGAGGCGGGCAACAAATAAAGCAAAGGAAGCATGGTGGAAGACGCAGTGCGAGGATATGGAAAGTCTGCAGAGGAAGGGTGAACTCGGTGTGCTGTACAGCAAAGTTAAATCGCTTTCGGGAAGTAAGAAAGGAAGAGCTATGCTAACAGTTAGAGATAAGGCGGGTAAGGTAATAGTTGACGCAAGAAAGATCCAAGAGAGATGGAAGGAGTATATAGAAGAACTGTATAGTAAAGAACTCAGACCAAACAAGTTAGACATTGAAAAAGAAAATGATGTAGAGGAAGACAGCTTAGGTCCAGGCATACTAGACTATGAGATAGAAAGGGCATTAAGGGAGATGAAACTAAATAAGGCCGTGGCGGTAGATAAAATTCCCGAGGAACTTTTAAAATGCTTAGGAAAATGTGGGAGGAAGAGGCTATATGGGCTGATCCGTAGTATTTATGAGGAGGGAATCTGGCTGGAAGACTTTGTGAGATCAGTTTTAGTTCCTATTCCGAAAAAGGTAAAGGCCACGTCATGTGAGGACTATAGGACAATTAGTTTGATATCCCACGCAGCTAAAGTTGTTCTTAGGATCATAAACAAAAGGATAGAGAATAGGGCAAATTATTACTTAGGGGATGATCAGTTTGGGTTTAGGAAGGGGAGAGGTATGCGTGATGCCATTGCAGTAATGGGATTATTAATCGAGAGGAATATAGAACACAACCAGGAGGTATTTGCCTGTTTCGTAGATTTCGAAAAACCGTTTGATAGAGTGAATTGGGAAAAACTAATGAGTATTCTGCAGAAAATAGGAATAGATTGGAGGGAAAGGAGGCTAATCCGCAACCTGTACATGTCTCAGACTGCTCAGGTGCGGGTGGGAAACGGGGAGTCAGGATGGGCAGTGTTAGGAAGGGGTGTACGGCAGGGTTGCCCATTATCACCGTTGCTGTTCAACCTGTATGCAGAGGAAATGATCAAAGAGGCATGGGAAGAACTGGAGGTAGGAATGAAAGTGGGCGGGGAATTCGTAAAATCAGTTAGGTTTGCTGATGACCAAGCTTTCGTTTGTCAGTCAGCCAAGGGGCTGCAAGCATTGCTGAGTGAATTGGAAATTCAGTGCGACAGGTATGGGATGAGAATCAATATTAACAAAACAAAGGTTATGCGATTTTCTAGAAAGAAAAAGGGCAAGCTTAACATTAAAATAGGAGGGCAAAAACTAGAGCAGGTAGAACAGTTTACGTATCTCGGTAGTGTTTTGGACCAACACGGTCAAAGTAGTAGGGACGTAAGGAGAAGAATTGCGCTAGGCAAAGAGGCTTTCACGAGGAGGAGGGAGTTGATGACAGGGACTTTGAGTAAGGATGTTCAGAAAAGACCCGTATAAACTTTGATATGGAGCGTAGCTATGTACGGTACGGAAACGTGGTCATTGAAGCAGGAGGATAGACGTAGATTGGAGGCTTTTGAAATGTGGGTGTGGAGAAGAATGGAGAAGGTGAAATGGACAGAGAAGAAAACAAATGAGGAAGTACTTGGTATGGTGGGCGAAGAGAGGGGTTTGTTGGGAGCAATCCTATGGAGGCATGAAAAGTGGATGAAGGGGGTGTTGACCGGCAGTGGGATGTTGAAGACTGTGATAGAGGGTAGAATGTTGGGCAAAAGAGGAAAGGGAAGGAACAGGATAGGGATGTTGGACGGGATGAAGGGAGGAAGAAAGTACTCAGAGATGAAGAGGGACCTGATATAGAGTAGGATGATGGATTTTGTGTTTTGTTAGGAGTAATAAAATATTTGTTTGGTAGTTGTGTCCATCCAAAAACCTACCTTAACCGGTAGATTACCTAAAAAAAATATAAATATATATTTATATATACATATACATATATATATATAAATAATAGGTGATGATGATGAGGTGAGTAGGTGATGAAATGATGGTGAGGGAAGCAGAAGGTAGCTCGAGGCTGGAGTGAAAGTAGGTAGGGTTACAATTATTACTAAGCCCGTTGCATAACGAGCCTGGTTATAATTGTATGAAAATTAAACACAAAAACTAAGATAATGATATTCTCTAGAAGTAGGAACCAGTTTACCTACTTAGGGACTGTTTTAGAGGAAAGCAGGTAAGGTATAATGTACATTATAAAAATATGTACGTTGGTTAAAGTAGTGTTTACAAAGAGGCGGGAGTTGGTAACAGGCACTTTAAGGGAATGTTTTGGGAAAAGGCTAGCGAAACCTTTAACCTGGAGTGTAGCCTTGTATGGCTCGGTAACGTAATTTTTGAGGCAGAAAAATAAGCGTAGATTAGATGCTTTTGCGATTTGGATGTGGATAAGAAGAGAGAAAGTAAAATGGACGGAAAGAACAAACGATTATGTTCTGGACGCGGTAGAGGGAAAGATATCGGGAGAAATTCTTAGAAGGCAGAGTATTTGAGTGCAGGAGATACTGAGAGACAATGGGATGCTAGCAACTGTAATAAAGAGCGGAGAATGGTGGAAAAGAGAGATAGAGGGAGGAAAAGAATAAGCATTTCGCATTAAATTATGTGAGTAGAAATAATGCAGAGATAAGGAATTAATTATTGTAAGATGTAGATTGGGTTTTAAGAATATTTGGCGCCATGTTAGTTAGGGATAAGGAGTACAGAAATGTGTATTGCCAGCGTAGAGTATTCAAATACAATAATCTATCCTAAGACGTTAGCCTGCAACTAAATGTCATATTTTTTTTACCTGGTCAGGAAGTGAAAACATGAATCTCCAATCCCCCAGCTTATTTCCCAATGCGAGTACTGTGTTTAATGAGAAAAAGTCATAGGAAATACATTAGGTGTGAAATGATGAAGAGTTATAAAAAGTTATGGGAAAAGTAAATGGAAAAGTAAAAACATTTTTTACGATGATGTGGAAAGAAGCCAGTTCCCGAGGGTGAAATCTACGACGACGGGTTCGAAAACCTGACGAAGGTATGAGATGCCTAGATAAGCACGCATGTTAGAAAATATGACTCTTTCGACCAGCCTACAAGGAAGGAGCCCACAGCTTAAGAGTGAGTATTAAGATACATTTTATATCAAATGCAATAACCATAATTTAATTTTACCCGATTTAATATTACCTAATGTATATTAACATGTTGAACGAAAAACATCTCCACTAACTAATGCCTGATATCGGTTCTTACAAGAGCCAGGGTGTTTATGATAACCTGAGTTTTATGATCGTGTGCACTTTTTGCGTTGAAACGTTGTTCGCAGAGATTATATTGCAGTCCACGAAAGAGCAGTTCCTTCGCGCAAGCAGAAGCGTAAAAAATGATTTCGTGATTACGAACACGCGGTCTGTGCGACTTCTCACGATACGTTTGGCATTTCATGTCAGAAAGACTTCATTTATTTATTTCAAGGTGAGTTCTTGTTTCAGAAATTAAATGTCCGTATTAAAATGAAAACATCTAACGGAATTTCAATGACATGCATCCAGTAGTAAATTGAAGAATATATCTGCCAATAGCATGTAAAGTACATGCAGAGCATAATTTGCTGATTTGAATTGGCAATTGCATTCTTATCAGCAAGTTATCCTGCCGCACCCTATTGTTATGGTAGATGTTTGTAACTTTTACCGACACAATTGACGTATTTGACTTCCTTCTTTTTGTCATTCACTTTAACTGTTGTAATTATGGATATAAAATATAATATAAAGTTTAAAAATGCTGCTAATTGATATTTCTTATTATTATGGATTAGGCGGTATACTAGATCATGGAGACGCAATGCAAGTCGGTCTATTACATAGACATACAGGGTGCGTACAATTCATATCGTTACTGGTTCGCTGTAGCCTCAATGGAGCGGTGGATGGAGATCCGACCGGTCGGCTCGGTAGAGGGGTCCCCCACCACTCAGGCGCACTTTAGTTCAGTCTACTCCGGGCATGCGTTGAGATAGGAGGTGGACTTTTGAGACGTGTGATTGTTCGTGGAGTCGTCGCGCCAGCATGGAGCGCACCGTCGAGCAACGCTACGCTGTGAAGTTTTGCGTTAAACTCGGGAAATCCGCGTCGGAGACCCTTGAACTCGTTAAACAGGCTTATGAGGATGATACCCTAAGCCGCACAACAGTTTATTAGTGGCACCAAATGTTTAAGGAAGGCTGGGAGCTCGTCGAAGACAAGCACCGCGTCGGACGCCCGACGACCGCTCGAGCCCATGTTCAGGTGGCCAAAGTAAAAAAGGCTTTGGACTCTGACAGGCATTTAACCATCGACATTCTCAGTGAGGAGACCGGCCTTTCAGTCGGAACCGTCCACCCCATTGTAACACAGGATCTTGGCGATGAGGAAAGTGTGCGCGAAGCTGGTGCCGAAAGTCGTGAGCGAGGAACAAAAACTGTCGCGGGTGGAAATTTCGCAAGAAATTTCGGACTGCGTCCAAGAAGATGAAGATTTTTTCGACAGCGTTATTACCTCAAAGGATAGCTCAAATGGAGCTCAAAGGATATCGGTTCGACTCCATCGAGGCGGTTCAAGCGGCGAAGACAAAGGCTCTCAACAGTATTCCGGAAACCAACTTCCAGCGGAATTTTGACGAGTGGCAGACGCACCGAACTAAGTGCATCGATGCAGGAGGAATGTATTTTGAAGATTATTAAGTAATTGTAATGATAACTGCAATAAATTTTGATTTTTGGAACCAGTCCCGATATTTATTGTACGGCCCCTGTATACTGAGAAAGGAAATGTAACGCTGAGAATGTAAAGTCGAAGGTGACTGGTGGGTGTATCGAATTCCGAAATATCAAAATATCGTAACTTATTTGTTTTTCATTTTTGAGGATTTCGAGAGGCTGACAGATGTATGGCTCAGTTTATGATAGAATATCACACGTGACGCAATCTGACAAATTCCTTCCAGACGCTCAAAAGTATTCGTTGTGAGTCATTTTCGGATGAAACGCAAATCGATGACTTTGACATAAGATGGCATGATGTGCCTGAAAATGCGCTATCACAGCGCAGGAGAACGCGATAAATCCAAAGGCCGAAAATATGTTTCGTGGATGGATCAGTACATCAGATGTAATATCTCATGTGAACACTTGAGAAGGCGGTGTTCACTGTAAGGGCACAAAAATCTTTTCGGTGCCTTTGGTTAAAGACTAGAGAAAAGATGGCTATATTTTTTTACCTATTCCTCCTTCCTTCCCTCATCAATTCCTTTCCAACATGACTGCCTTGCTTTTCAAACCTTTAATCGAGTAATTCTACTCAGTTTGCGCAAGGAGGTTTGGTTGTTTTCACGACTCGTTTACTGTGGTTTTATTTGCATCAACGTTATATTCATATAAGTCGTGTTTTTTTCACCATGAAATTTATGCCAACTTCCAGAAACCAGAAAACTCGCACTCACTTCTTAGTTCCGGGTTGTTCCTGTAAACGCAGAAAAAATTGTTTCTCAAGCTGCAAGCGCTATGTCTTTCCACTTGGGGAGATAGTAGTATTATAACACTGTTAGGAGACGGAAAGGACTTAAATATCTAATTATAATATCCAATCTACCGGCTTTGCCAAAATGAATAAACGCAGACCCAAGCCGGCTAGATGAACATTGAAATTATGATGATACACTTGTTTAATTCGTCATCAAATTAAAACGGTTAAGAAATTGACGTTTTCGACGCGGAATGATAAATTAAATTAGAGCGAAATAACAGAAAAATAATTATTTGTTACAAAGAGTTAAACTCAGCATTTGATATCATTTACTTCCAATAGCAAAGTTTTTTTTTAATAATTCGTTTCACCCATTCTTTCGAAGCTTGCATTGAAAAACCGTGTACATACGCCGAAAACCTTCCTTCCAAAAGAAAAGAAAAGTTTCGTTCCCATGGCAAACAGGAAGTTGCTCAGCTGTGGAATAATCTTCTTAGCTTTATCACTTTGCTCTTCCTCACACCTAAGTCCAAGAAGTCGAACTTGGTTACGAAAAATATTTCTCCCTGAACTCTCTCCTCGAAACGACATATTCGGATAACGGAGGAAAAAAATCGAATACAAGACACTCAATATTGCATGAACCACGAATAAAAGAGCTACTAAAGTGCTTAATAATAATAAAATCGATTCTTTATTAATACAATTGGTATAGTAAATTTTAGGCCCTTTTAATGCAGCTAAGGGTGTCATACTTTTTCGGCGCAAAATACTTGCGTAGATTTTTCTCTGAGAATCATTCTAAGAATGTAAGACCGAGTATTTTTTCTGAATCGGAATTCTCAGAGAATTAATAAATTTTCCTCGCTAAATTGATTTTTAAAGTCTCACCCCTCTGAGAATAGTAAACTAAATGACTTTAACTATTTAAAATAATATTTCCATTCTTCTAAATACCTAATCTTGAAAAGGAAATCAAGGAATATCTATCCTAACTGTTTATAAAACAAGGAGAGAGAAAATTTGTATTAACCTGAAAAGTTTCGCTAGCATAAGGGAACAAGTGAGTTACACTTTTCAATTAAAAGATGGTGCGATGGAAAATAATCGCGTAAAATAAATCGAGAGAAACAGGAGGTAAAATAGGAATGAAGAAAATTATGATCGAGATAAATGAAACTAACGATGGAAAATCGGAAAATGTAGGAATAATTATCGGGTGACTAGTAAATCCAGGTTATAAAAAAATCTGTAATACAATCGGAGATATTTGAAATGAATGGTGTATTGGTAACATAGCGTAAATAGTTTCGAAAGACATGTATTTAAATGGTGGAGATAAATCATTTATTATGGATAAAAGAGGTTTTATGAAGTTCGAAATAATGATCACAATTACATTATAAGCATTTTAATCCTGCCTCATAAACCGTAGGGTTACCTTTGAACTTGGAAATCTCATTATCCCTTTCATTTAAAACACATTATCGTATAATGAAAACAGACATTGATTGAACTGATTAAAATCGATGAAATCACAATTAAGTCCCGCTTCATAACAATTTTTTCTTTTCATTTCATTGCGTCTCTGAGAAAATTTTTCAATACGTCACATCTTCAGACCCAAATATTAAACGCATTGAAGTAAGCCCACCAAATTAATAAATAATTATAATTTATAAAATATTAAAAATACTCTGTAGTGTTCATTACCAACAATCCTATGGATATCGTTAGGTGATTAACGGAATCGAGCTTTTTTTCGTAGAATTAAACATAACAGCTTCAGGTTGAACTCTGTGGAACTCCTTCATGATGAGGGTAAAAAAAAGAAACTTTCCACTTCCACAATTGTGCATATGTGGAAGTGCAAAGTTTCTTTTTTTTACCCTCTTCCTAGAATTAGGTTATATTTCAGCTTATTTATGGACATATCCTTTAAGTTGCGATTACTCTGTGAAAATTGCTCAAAGGTTTTCAATGGACGTGTGCGAAAAATTAAATACCGGCCTACTCCTTAAATTTGTCCTAACAAATCCCGGAAATGGAAGCAGCAGAACCGTGTCCGTCTCTACCAATTCACCGATCCAAAATCGATGCGTGCTCAAAGTAACTAATGATTATTGAATACGTATGTTTATATACACACGTTATGGTTGTATATACACATACACATGTACATACCTATATAGATCAATATATATATACCTGTATGTAACTTATATGAAAGTCTCACATATGTGATTAATAATGTATATCAAGATAGCACTAGCGAACAAAAACAAAAACGTAGAACCTCACAAAAAAGGGAGTTTCTGTTCTTTTTCGTATGTTTATTTTTTGTTTTTGTTCGCTAGTGCTATCTTGATATACATCAGAAATGCATATGTATGTGTGTGTATATATATATATATATATATATATGTATATATATATATATATATATATATATATATATATATATATATATATATATATGTATATATATATATATATAATTAAGTAATCTACCGGTTAGTGCAGGTTTTGGATGGGCACAGCTATCAAATAAATATTTTGTGACTCCTAGCAAAACACAATCCAGCAACCTACTCTACATCTACATCATGTTCGTCTTCATCTCTGTGAACTTCCTTACACCCTTCATCCCGACCAACATACCTATCCTCTTTTGTTTGCCTTTCCGTCCATTTCAACTTCTCCATTCTTCTCCACACCCACATAGCTACGCTCCACATCAAAGTTTTTACGAGTCTTTTCTTAACGTCCTTACTCAACGTTCCTATCATCAACTCCCTTCTCCTAGTTGAAAGCCTCTTTGCCTAGCCCGATTCTTCTCCTTATGTCCCTACTTCTTTGACCATGTTTGTCCAAAACACTTCCAAGATACGTAAACTGTTCTGCTCGCTATATTTTTGCCCTCCTATTTTAATGTTTAGCTCAGGCTTTTTACTCCTGGAAAATCGCATAACCTTTTCTTTATTATAAATAAATATATATATATAAACACACACACTTATATATATATTTTTTTTATAATAAAGCAAAAGTTATATATATTATATATATATATATATATATATATATACGAGGGTCATCCGGAAAGTAGTACCCGTTCGTGCCGCATGAAGTGCTGACGACGCGAGTAGCCGCTGGACGAGGTCAGATAGCTTCAGTGGCTTGTCTGCCTTCTCTGAGCCAAGTTGCGTGACGCTAGCATTGCCTGTGTTGTTTCTGTGATTGTTTACAATGTTTAAAAAAATTGAGAACGCCGCCAGTTGTGAAGTGAGGGCAGTGATTAAATTCCTCAATGCAAGAAACGTTCGCCCATGTGATATTCATCGCCAATTAAAGGAGGTGTATGGAGCAATGTAATGGACGAGTCGTCTGTTCGGCGGTGGTGTCGCAACTTCAACATGGGGAGGGGGAACACACACGACGATGAGCGTTCGGAGAGACCGTCTGTCATTACAGACCAACTGGTGAGCTCAGTTGACGAATTCGTGAGGAACGATCGGCGCGTCACAATTGATGACATCTGTGAGCATTTTCCCAATGTTTCTCGAACAATTGTTCATGAAATTGTTAAACACCATCTGCATTATGCAAAAATTTGTGCAAGATGGGTCCCTCGCGTATCTCAATGAGCTGGCGGCGAAGGACTATGCAGCAGGAATACAGAAACTTGTCACACGTTATGACAAATGCCTTAATTTGCTTGGAGATTATGTTGAGAAGTAGTTTAAAGTATCCTCTTTCAAATAAAATTTTTTATGTTTGTTAATATTTACTTTTGTGTCTTTATTTCACGAACGGGTACTACTTTCCGGATGACCCTCGTATATATATGTAAAGGGGGTACACTAAGATAGCACTAGCGAAAAAAAATCACAAACAATAAACTGACACGTATTCTGAATTTTCCGTGGCGCTGCCACCTATCTCAGGGGAGAGAAGGAACTGGTTCCTTCTCTCCCTTGAGAGAAGCGAGATCCTTGGGGATGAAGGATGAAGCATTCCTTCATCCCCGATTCCAAGAGTAATATTTTCCCCTCCGCAGTTTTATTCAGGTTAAAAGGGTTGTTTCCACAGCAGGTGCCTATCATCCTAAGACTCTAGTATCATTATGTTTATTTTATTTCGTGAAAACATACTAAATCCTTCGCTAGACCTGGCTTGGCAAGCGTGTTACGAGGCCCTATCAGAAGCTTAAAGCTTTCGGGGAATTCCCAACTGTTTTCACTAATTCACAGATCTAAAAACGATGAAACCTTCCGCTTCAAACAATACCGACAGCACGCCTTCATTGAACATCGTACGTAAGATATGACACGTGAACAAGATTACCATTTTCGATGTGGACTGGATTATGGGAGATGGAGAGTGAAAAATAATATCCTATCTAATCCTATTTAGTAAAAACTCATGTTCCATAGGGAGTTAATTTAAACGACCGTAAAATATATCCCTTTTCATAAAGTAACACATTTCCGAAAATAAAAATATGTGCTGGAACTGCAATTCAAACCGCAGCACCAGGAAAGCATTGGGATTAATTATGGAATTCATTGTAAACAAGAATTTGATGAGTTGGAAACTGCGTTCAGGCTGCCAATATGAAATTTGGAGTGCGTTTAATTGGAATCCTCCGTGCGTGTATTTGCGAAGGAGAGGCACATTGACATCAGCGATCTAAGGCACACGGATTCAAATTTGAGCGATGCCCCTCAGCACTGACCACTCAACCCAACAACTGTGTTTTTCCTAGGAAAGTACGGGATGCTCAGGAAATGACCCACACACAAATTAGCGTGTGCATTACCCCCGGCGTAGGATTTCATGCGAGATTACCTCTATTCACGCCTATCAAGCCAAATTTTGATTACTTGGCTGGTAAATTTTGACCATTATCTCTCTACTAACAGAGTTTATACGCCTGTCATTGCGTCCGCAGACCCCTTATCACCAGGATTATATAATTCGAGCACATGTCATCCGCCGTAATCCTCTCTGAACTTTTTCGCCTTTTAACTTTGTCCAGCGATTCCTTGCCCTCAAGACCTCCGAATCATCTCGATGGATTTCGTCCACTATCCTCCACAGAAGTAATCTTTTTGCTGTTTGTCGCATTCATCGGGCTTTTCTTGCCTTAAATCGAACGGCAATGAATCAGTCCCTCCCTATTCCGTTCATTTCAGTCTGTCTGTTTCTTCCTTGAACGTAACTATTGAGCAAACACGCCTGAAACTCACCCCCCCCCCCCGAACTCACAAGTAAATATCTCTTGAAGGAACGAAAAGGAAACCTTTCCTTCTAAAATGCATCGGAGATTTATGCTTGCAATATCAACATAATTTTCCCCTTCGATACGAGCTTTTTCATCGTGAAATTCGCTGCGGAACAGCGTTACTTGACCCATGTACGGCGAGGCTTTATATTCGTGACTCACTCAAACCGAATCAACTACCGTGAATTCAAGGTCTTTAATGTTGTATGTGGATATCAAAAGGTCGACGAGGTGATGTTTGTGCTGCGAGTCTTCGGTTAATGTGTAAGTAAACCGAGGGCTCGGAAAGGCCTCGAAGAGTCGCTGTCGGAACTCGTCCCATCCCCACTTCCCCCACCCACCCACCCGCAGCGTTCAGGCGGCTCTTTTCTTTGCCTTATCTCTGCGGGGCTTCCTCCTCCCTTGTCTTAAAATGTAAAAAAAATGGAGACGGAAACGAGAAACGGAAGGCAGGAACAAAGGGTGAGGGAGATAAAATAGGAAGAACCACACACATATATAAATAAAAAATTTGTATATAAATACATATATATATATATAAAACACGAATATATATATATACATATATGTACATACACATATACACATATACTATATAAAACCATAACCACAATAATCAACCGGAAGGTCGGCTTGGTAGGTGATGGTAGAATTCACTCGGTACATATATATATATTATGGGCTGATTAGTAGTATCTATGAGGAAGGAATCTGTCCGGAAGACTTTGTAAGATCAGTTTTAGTTCCTATTCCGAAAAAGGTAAAGGCTACATCATGTGACGACCACAGGACAATAAGTTTGATATCCCACGCTGCTAAATTTGTTCTCAGGATCATAAACAAAAGGATAGAGAGTAGGGCAAATGATTACTTGGGGGATGATCAGTTTGGGTTTAGAAAGGGGAGAGGTACGCGTGATGCCATTGCAGTAATGAGATTATTAATTGAGAGGAATATAGAACACAACCAGGAGGTATTTGCCTGTTTCGTAGTTTTCGAAAAAGCGTTTGATAGAGTGAATTGGATAAAACTAATGAGTATTCTGCAGAAAATATGAATAGATAGGAGGGGAAGGAGGGAAAGGAGGCTAATCTGCAACCTGTACGTGTCTCAGACTGCTCAGGTGCGGGTGGGGAATGGGGAGTCCGGATGGGCAGTGTTAGGAAGAGGTTTAAGGCAGGTTTGGACTATTGCAAACCTGGGTCTCGGATGTTGCAATAGTTGCGGTGAGCAGATTGTTTTCTTTTCCGATTTTGTATCATTTCCACCTCCTCCCTCTCCCTCTTTCCCTATCTCCGCTCCCCTCTAGCCTCTCCTGTCCCTTTCCTCTCTCCAACCATTCCTCTCACCCCTACTCCGTTCTCCCCTTCCCCTGGCTCCCTTCCCTTTCTCTCGCACCCCTCACCTTTTTTTGTGTTTCTATATTGTTTATTACTGTGTAATGTACTATATATATATATATATATATATATATATATATATATATATATATATATATTTTCTTTTTTTAAGGTAATCTACCGGTTAAGGTAGGTTTTTCGATGGACACAACTACCAAACAAATATTTTGTGACTACTAACAAAACACAACCCTAAATTCTACTCTACACCAGGTCCCTCTTCATCTCTGAGTACTTTCTTCCGCCCTTCATCCCGTCCAACATCCCTATCCTGTTCCTTCCCTTTCCTCTTTTGCCCAACATTCTACCCTCTATCACAGTCTTCAACATCCCACTGCCGGTCAACACCCCCTTCATCCACTTTTCATGCCTCCATAGGATTGCTCCCAACAAACCCCTCTCTTCGCCCACCATACCAAGTACTTCCTCATTTGTTTTCTTCTCTGTCCATTTCACCTTCTCCATTCTTCTCCACACCCACATTTCAAAAGCCTCCAGTCTACGTCTATCCTCCTGCTTCAATGACCACGTTTCCGCGCCGTACATAGCTACGCTCCATATCAAAGTTTTTACGAGTCTTTTCTTAACATCCTTACTCAAAGTCCCCGTCATCAAGTCCCTCGTCCTCGTGAAAGCCTCTTTGCCTAGCGCAATTCTTCTCCTTACGTCCCTACTACTTTGACCGTGTTGGTCCAAAACACTACCGAGATACGTAAACTGTTCTACCTGCTCTAGCTTTTGCCCTCCTATTTTAATGTTAAGCTTGGCCTTTTTCTTTCTAGAAAATCGCATAACCTTTGTTTTCTTAATATTGATTCTCATCCCATACCTGTCGCACTGAATTTCCAATTCACTCAGCAATGCTTGCAGCCCCTTGGCTGACTGACAAACTAAAGCTTGGTCATCAGCAAACCTAACTGATTTTACGAATTCCCCGCCCACTTTCATTCCTACCTCTAGTTCTTCCCATGCCTCTTTGATCATTTCCTCTGCATACAGGTTGAACAGCAACGGTGATAATGGGCAACCCTGCCGTACACCCCTTCCTAACACTGCCCATCCTGACTCCCCGTTTCCCACCCGCACCTGAGCAGTCTGAGACATGTACAGGTTGCGGATTAGCGTCCTTTCCCTCCAATCTATTCCTATTTTCTGCAGAATACTCATTAGTTTTTCCCAATTCACTCTATCAAACGCTTTTTCGAAATCTACGAAACAGGCAAATACCTCCTGGTTGTGTTCTATATTCCTCTCGATTAATAATCTCATTACTGCAATGGCATCACGCGTACCTCTCCCCTTCCTAAACCCAAACTGATCATCCCCTAAGTAATCATTTGCCCTACTCTCTATCCTTTTGTTTATGATCCTGAGAACAACTTTAGCTGCGTGGGATATCAATATATATATATATATATATATATAGACAAATATACAAATAATATGTGTTGATATGGGCATCTCTCCACCCGTATACTATCCTTATCTAAATTGTGTTCCATCTTTCTCAAAATGCATCACGTGCGCGAGGAAGTTTCCCTATCCTTCCCCGTCTATCTCTCTCTGTCATTCTCTTTCCTCTTTTGCGTGCATTCAGTCATTTTTTCAAATTAGAATCACGGGGCGTCCGGGGAATGGCTTAGGGACGATGTGCGTGTGGAAGCGAATGGGAAGGCGAGTGGATGGAAGAAGGTGGCAATAGGGAGGAGGATGAGGGAATGAGATGAGGGGTTGGGGAGGGCATGGGGGCGTGGGTGGGAGGAGGATGAACGGAGCGGACAAGCAGAGGTAGTTGTCCTCAACGCTGCGGAATATATATCTCGCAGGCAGTTGTCGTCTCCCTTCCTACCCCTCCTCCCCCTTCAAACCCCTCCCGCCCAATCCCTTCGCTCACCACTCTCCCGACTCCCTCTGACATTCACTTGATCCCCACCACTTCACCCCACACCCATGCCCCCGTCCTCCTCGCTGCCAACCGGCCTCTTAACGCCCGTAATCCGTTACACTCGCCTCCTCCCTGCCTCTTTCTCTCTACCTCTCCCTCTGTCGTGACAGTGGCGACTCGGGTCCGTCGTTGGTCGCGTCGCTGACCGCGGTGCAGGTGAGTTCTCGCCGCGGCATAATTAAAGCACGGTTATCGGCACGTATGTGATCGCCGCGGGTAACAACGCCGTCTCCGGTCCCTCGAAGCGATCGGCCGCATGGAGTTTGTGGGAATAGGGAGCAGCAAATTAATGTCTCGGCGGATTTTAAATGTAACTAGTGAGCAAAGAGAGAGGTAAATCGCGGATGGTTCAGCCATCAATACTTAATCGTTCACGATCGTGGGGTGTTTCAAGGCATGCGCGAAGTAATGTGCGGATTCGGATGCAGGAAATTCGCACGAGTGGGGTCTCGCACGATACATTCTATTATGCACGTCGAATATTTTATGTCCATAGCTGCTTGAGTTTCTAACATAGAGATTGCCATTCGAGTTGCGGTCATTTTGCATGTTTTTTGCACATTTGCTTTAAAGGATAAACAGTTAGAATGTGTAGACGCATAGGATTAAGAAGGGGTTTTGTTCTTGACCGTCAGTTTTGAAGTAGGGAGAGACCAAGTGATGCCTATGTGGAATAATTAAGGCTCTGAAAGTAGAATTGTAAATCAGGGGGTTGATCGTTCGATGGAGAGTTTGTTTATGATGTACGCCTACAGGACCAGCTCGATGTCGTTTAGCGTTTTATCTTATTTTTGAGAGTCACGAGATAATTGGTCGTCATAGAGATTGGGATGCTGTCAGAAGGAAAATCAAGATATGCGAGTAGGTTGGTGTGAGGGTGAGGGGTAAACGATGTCTGAGGAAAAGGATGGCGAACGAATGGATAAATGAGAGAGGAAAAGAGGAAATTGCAACACCGTGTCAGTGGGAAAAACTATCTTTAGTATTTTTATTTTTCATAAATTTTTAGTACCCTGCAAAACACAGCTATGGTGTGTGACACCAGACTAATATTGACCCGCATATTTTTAACCCTACCGGGGTCAGTCGCGACCTTAATCAGATGGCAAGGTCTGGCGACGAAAGCTTAAAGTATAACAACACCCTCATTTAATATTATAAGGTTAATGGTAACTCGGGAGTAAGGAGTGTGAAAAATAATAGTTACACATAATGATTCCAACACTCGCATTCCCTTCGCCCAAAACCTCCCAATCTGAACTTAAATATGGATGTCCTTTTACGTGTTTTCTATTAATAATTTTCTTTTAAAAAGTGCTGTCCAAGTGTTTTATATATATAATTATTATAAGCATTCCTGAGGAACTACTAAAAGTTTTAGACACATGTGGGAGGAAGAAGCTATATGGACTGACTCATAGTATCTATGAGGAAGGATTGTGGCCGGAAGACTTTGTGAGATCAGTTTTAGTTCCTATTCCGAAAAAGGTAAAGGCTACATCATGTGAGGACTACAGGACAATAAGTTTCATATCCACGCAGCTAAAGTTGTTCTCAGGATCATAAACAAAAGGATAGAGAGTAGGGCAAATGATTACTTAGGGGATGATCAGTTTGGGTTTAGGAAGGGGAGAGGTACGCGTGATGCCATTGCAGTAATGAGATTATTAATCGAGAGGAATATAGAACACAACCAGGAGGTATTTGCCTGTTTCGTAGTTTTCGAAAAAGCGTTTGATAGAGTGAATTGGATAAAACTAATGAGTATTCTGCAGAAAATAGGAATAGATTGGAGGGAAAGGAGGCTAATCCGCAACCTGTACATGTCTCAGACTGCTCAGGTGCGGGTGGGAAACGGGGAGTCCGGATGGGCAGTGTTAGGAAGGGGTGTAAGGCAGGGTTGCCTATTATCACCGGTGCTGTCACCGAATAGCATATATGCTATGCCTTACGCAACGTATAGTATATATATATATATATATATATATATATATATATATATATATATATATATATATATATATACCTAACGACAGGAATGGTAAAAGAGACATGGGAAGAACTGGAGATAAGAATGAAAGCAGGCTATGTATGGCGCGGAAACGTGGTCATTGAAGCAGGAGGATAGACGTAGACTGGAGGCTTTTGAAATGTGGGTGTGGAGAAGAATGGAGAAGGTGGAATGGACAGAGAAGAAAGCAAATGAGGAAGTACTTGGTATGGTGGATGAAGAGAGGGGTTTGTTGGGAGAAATCCTTTGGAGGCAGGAAAAGTGGATGAAGGGGGTATTGACGGGCAGTGGGATGTTGAAGACTGTAATAGAGGGCAGAATGTTAGGCAAACGAGGAAAGGGAAGGAAGGGGATAGGAACGTTGGATGGGATGAAGGGAGGAAGAAAGTACTCAGAGATGAAGAGGGACTTGATGTAGAGTAGGATACTGGATTTTGCATTTTGTTAGGAATCACAAAATATTTATTTTGTAGCTGTGCCCATCCAAAAACGTACCTTACCCGGTAGATTACCTTATAATAATATAAAAAATGGATATATATATATATACATACACACATACACACACACACACACACATATATATATATATATATATATATATATATATATATATATATATATATATATATATATATATATATATATATATATATATATATATATATATATATACATATATATATACATATACATATATATATATACATACATATATATACATATATATATATATATATATAATTACATATATTACCATTCTTTTCCTCACTCATACCTTCTGATTTACCATTTACCTCAATAAGTTGGTCAACACCCTCATAACTTCCTAATGTTTTCACACTCGTGAGTTCTCCAATATATAGTATTCGCTGAGGAAGGCTGAATTTCACCTCGGAGGCAATTCAAATTACCATAATACATTGTGGGTGCCCTTGTCTTGAATTTTTGTTCCTAAATTTTTTTGCGCATGCGAATGTTTCAGAAATTTCACACCTCCAAGCCGAGTGTTTTTCACCGTGATAAATTAACATGGCCACTGAGGATTGAATTAATATTTTGTGGTCTTAACGAAACATTATTTATTGCCACAGGAATGGTTTTGTCACAGAGGTGACTTCCGCTGGTCTCCAATGAGACGACTCCCTTAGGTATGAATAGTAACCGGTTACCTAATCCTAATTTCCTAATTTTCATGTGATAATTTCGGCAATTATCTACGAAGGATTGTTTAATAAATAACGGGAATTTGAGCTATTTAAAAAGAATATAATTTATTCTTCTGTATTAATTTTGTCCTCTTCGAAGTTATCTCCATTATATATTATATGCCAGCGCTTTTTACCAATCCTCGGAATACTTCTCTTGAACTCGGTCTTAGGAATAACTTTTAGCTCTCTCGATGATTCGTTTTTAATCTCAACTATGCTTGTAAAACGACCGCCCTCAGGGGTTCTCTTTATTTTTTGGGAGCAATGCAAGGTCATAAAGGGCAAATATGGAGGCTGGACCTCTATTACAGGGCTGTTTTTGGCCAAAAATTCACGAACAACAAGCTGTGAGCAGCGTGAGCAATTGCATTATCGTGGTGCAAAAACCATGAATTGTTACGCCACAAATACGGGCGTTTTTTTCGATTGCTTCATGCAAACGGCGTTCAACTTGTAAGAAGTTACTCTTTATTGATCGTTTGACCTTGTGGCAAGAACTTATGGGGCACTACACAAAGTTTTCCTTTCATTTGGAACACATCTCTTACGTGTCATCTTCAGGCACACTCTTGATTTCACCAATGTGACGAAAGCTGTCGTATCTTAGCAAATAATTATTCGTGAAATCCACAAAGTTTTCATTCAATATTCAAATTGAAATTTCACCAAGTTGACCCATTGAACATCGTAATTTTTATTGGCTGGAGGTACCAATACCACTGTAGATTTCGGAAAAGCCCCTCCGAAGCCCATCGCTACGAGCAGAACGTTTATAACCGCTGCCTCCGTCGGGAGCATCCGTTTTACGCCCCGTACCATAAATTTGTTTTCAACTTGTGCGCCGACCACAAGGTCGTCAAGGGCAGCCCGGTAAACTATTTCAGCCCCCTCGGCCCTCCGACCGGGAAATAAAAATAAGAGATGCGGACGATTCAATGTTATTATCAACGCCGTGTTGAATGTAGGACTGCTCCGCGAGCGTAATTTGCCAGGTGAAATTATTACTCAGTCGCGTTACTGAAGACCAGCCTCCGGAGCGGTAGACACCAGCATTTCCCACCGCCTTCGTAATAAGGAGCTTGTAATGAGGAGATGTGGAGGTGGCGGAGGAGGCCAGTGGGAGGCGGGAGGCACTCCTGTGGACCGTGAGTTTCCGATGAACTGAAGATGAGGAGGAGGTGGAGGATGCGTAGGAGGGGTTGAGGGAGGGAGGGTTGAGGGTTGCAGAGAGAGAAGAAAGAGAGGCATCTCGTCGCAGGGAAGAGGAGAGGTCGTCGGAGGGCTGGTGGGAGACACGAGAGAGGGAATGGCGTACTTTATCAAGATGGTGGGTGTCCGTGTCTCTGTGTCCGTGTGTGTGTGTGTGAGAGAGAGAGAGAGAGAAAGAGAGAGGAGGACGGAGACGCTCTCCTCGCGAAGGGGTCTCTCAAGTTTCAGCACGTCCTCGTGAAGGGGAAGGGAAGATGGGGAAGGAGAGAAGGAGTGTGGGAGGGGGGAATGAGAGTGTCTGGGGGATGAGTGCCGCGGGCAGAAGAATACAAATAACGCCTTTACAATCCCGCTAATTTATTCCGCATCACACACCTGCTGATGGCGCTCCGCAATATTCGCACGATAAATCATTTCGTTTTTTCTTCCCCCCACCCCACATTCCTCTTTACCTATCTTCTCATATTTTTCAATCTACCGCCCCCCCCCCCGAGTAATTTCTGTGATTTTCAATGCCTCTCGATGGTATTGGCTTCACTCCTAACGCACAGCCGAACGCCCAAACCAGAGGCAATTGTAGGTGGTGCCTTTCTTCAGTTAATGCACGTGTAGGTGGTACCTACCCAGCCAATGTAAATAAAATGTCGAGATCCCTTCCACGCTGATTGTCTCACTGCTCGACGTTCCCTCCTCCCTCCTAAGGATGTGTTAGATGACAGAATTTCGACACAACATCGATTTTTTATCGTTTTGCTATGGCCGATACATTATTTATATTTACAAATATATAATAAGAACAAATTTATCGATAGTGGTTCCGTACCTATATCAATACTTTTGATATCCTCAATATAATTGATATGGGTGACAACGTCGATTTGCCCGATATAGCCAATATCACTCGATATATCCCCAAGTGATCATCGTGCCCATATACGAGGTATGTCCGAAAAGTATCCGACATGCGTTTTTTTTATTGTGAGAGTGTTGTGTACTAAGAATTTGCTCCAAGAGGTCAGACAATCAACAAACAATATTACGTTGAAGTTCTGAAAAGATTACGTGATACCATGAGAAGAAAACGACCGCGTCCCTGGTCAAGCGGTGACTAGTTTCTTCACCACGATAACGCGCCAGTGAATTCATCGAACCTTGAGCAGCATTTTTGGTGAAACACAAGATTTTACAGCTTCGCCAGTCTCTGTACAGTCCCGACATAGCTTTCTGGAACTTTTGGATGTTCCCAAAATTGAAAATGGCGCTCAAAGGAGAGCGGTTCGACGGCATAGAGTAATGCAACTCGCGAGCTGAAGACCATTCCAAAATCTGCGTTCGAAGACTGCTTTAAGACGTGGAAGCACCGATGGGAGCGTGTGGTTCAATCAAATGTGGACTACTTCGAAGGATGCCACGGCCCGGATGGCGAAGATTGGCACCAATGCGGAGATATGAACGCAGGTGGGATAGTTTTCGGAATCACCTCGTATATCGTGGCCACTTCGATATCGGCGGTAAGAATTAAGATGGCTGTGGTTTTGCAGTAAGTGGAGCTGTTTGTTACCGACCAGAAGGCTCGGATTAGATGCAGGGTGAAACCCAGTAGCAAGCTCAGCTCGACCCAAGCAGTGAGATTTACCAGATTCCAGATCTTTCTGTGATGGTACAGGGTAAGGGACTGGTCCTCCATGCACTGTTTACATTTGGTTAGTATTATGTGAGCTCTACTCTTCCAAGCCATGCCAATCTCTTCTGGTGAATGACTGTGGCTTTTAAGTAACGGAAAATGAATATTGCTCACCCTCCTTCTTCCGCTCACTGCTTGATGTAAGGTGGATATTGTTATCACCACAGGTTTCGAAGGCTGGTTTGCGGCAGCTATCCAACATATATACCCAGTCCCCTGCCAATCTATGGGTTTGGTGAAAGAAGGGACTATCTAGTCTCAATCTCGACTCAATAAATGCGTTTTATTATCCTTAAAAATCTCTTCATTCCCTCATAGCTGCTTCTCGCGCCGACAATTCCCGGCAACTGCTTCCTGTAGTTCATCCTAGGCCTTCCTCTTCAAATTCCTCCCCTGCATGTTTCCTTCAGTTCCGGGTTTCAGTAAGCTTTCTTCCCTCAAAACTTTTACAATTAGTTCCTCTCCATTTTTTTTAATTTCCTTCTATAAGATTCTGTCTTCACCAACACTTCAAAGCATTTCTGAATAAAATCATCTGTGATTCCTATTGCTTCTCATCACTATTCTCTAGCACCACATTACCATCGCCTCCAGTCTACTTTTCTCTACTACTCCGTCTGTCCCCTAAGTTTCACATATCTATGAAAACAAGCATCTCATATGAGTATTAGCACACTTTTTCCCTATGTCTATGTAATTATAACTTTCCATTAGTATATTGTTTCTTCTGATTGCAAGGTGGTAACGTGATATGATAGGATTTTATTTTTATATTTCGCTTCAATGTGAAAACAGGACTTTGACCATTACATCGGTCTTTTAACATTTATATATAACAATATAAACAATTACAGCCAAGCCCTAGACGGAGAAAAATTCAGAAAAAGGCGGGAATCGAACTCGCGACCTCTCGGTTGCCAGGCGAGGACGCCTACGGGACCGGCAAAGCTCTCTGAAATAAATGCCGTAGCAGACATTCCATCCCACATTAGCATTCCAAGCTTCTGTGACTTTGCCTTGGGGAGAGTTGTAATTTAGAAAGTTCAAAAAAGTTGGGATAAAACTCACGAGGGATTATATTCAACAGATTCAGGCGAGATTTAATGGAAGTTTGTCATTATGAGAAAAACAAAATTTGGACTTTTCCATAGATTTATTTGTAACGTACAACGCGTATCAGTTCATCGAACTATCTTCAGGTACAAGACAGTCAGAAAAGTCCAAATTTTGTGTTATTTATACCCACGAGTGATATCTATCGTTTACAAGTATCTCCTAATGGTCCCGATGCTGGAAAAGGGTAGGATTTCTTTCGGACGGACAAATCTGTAGCCTACAGGAGGGAGACCGAATTTGCATCAACATGCGCAATTATATCTACTACTTAAAGACAGTCCACTATTGTGACTCTTAATCTTAGGTACTTTTATTATTCAAAAAGGTGCCCAGTAATGAATGTTTGGAAAAAGAGCAGTTACCACCCGAACGGCTACTGCATTAGAAAAACCGAAATAGCAAGTTTGGACTCGATTATATACTCCTACTAAGGCGTTACCCTCACGTCCGACCTCTGCAGCGTGGAGGAGCTAGATTTGTAAAACGCTGTTATGATAAACTTAGTAGCGTAACCAAAATATTAGATGAGCTAAGCTGGGAATCACTCACGAAGCGAAGGTTAAATTACATATTAAATCTCTTGCATATAGTTGAAGGATGCCTCTTCAGCGATGATGTTAAAAAATGTATTATTAACCCCATTTTACTACGGTAGAAGAGATCATGTGAATACAATTAGAGAGATTGAGGGCAGAAGAGATTGACTAAGGATTTCATTTTTCCCAAGAAAAACATGGAATCAGAAAAATTTCCGACCCCGCCAGAGGGAAAGGTATTTTGGGTCAAAAGTAGTCTGTTGTGCGATCACCCCCTGCCTCACACCCTAGCGGTGGCTTGCAGGGTACTACGTAAATAAATTAAATATATAAATAGCTTCACGGATCTCTGTACACAGCTGACTTAATTTTCCTTCGGTCTGTGTTCATGATTGCCGATTATTTTAGCATCTCCAGCAAATGTCCTGAACCGCTTCTCCGTTTGTCCCTTGAGAAAGGCTTGTCCAAGATATATTGATTTCTCTTTTATTTATAAGGTCTTTCTGGATCAGTGTCCTCATTGATTGTTTTCAGTCTGCAAAAATCACCTTCTCATAGAATTAATGCGTAATGTTAATGTTATTATTTACCTACTGTATCAATACAGATAATCCAGGGAACTATAAATATTTTCAAAAACAAAACAGAGTGAGTACATTGCTGTAAATTGCCTTGTTCTCAAAAGGGAATAAACTTTAATATATAAGAGCAATTTAGGCCGTCTCACATTTTGTATATTTTTAAAGAAGTTGTAATTGTTGTTAACCTAGACTTTTCTTTTAAGAAATCATTAAAAACAAAAATGACCGCACTTCATTAATAATCTTGTCAGCGCCACCTATAACCATCTTTCTACGTCATGCGAAATACAATGTTTTTCACCCAAAACCTGCCCTGAACTCAATTCAAAATTACCATTTCGAGTGGCTGATTGCCATTACATTCTTTCCAAGAGGGTCTTTAGTGACAGAAATAAATGACAACCTTAATTTTTTTGGGCCATAGCCTCGAAGCCACGAAGTTTCGCGGCATTTCTGGGTTGACAAAAATGGATTATTATCCATTTCTAACGAATTACACTACTTGTATACAGAATCAATTTCACTTACCGTATGGATTACGAACAAATCTTATTGCATTGAACTTAAAATTTAACCACTTAGCTTTTCCACATAAAAAACTTTAATTTACGACCTAGGTTTCGTTATGGTATAACATCATCAGGTAAAAATACAAGTCAAACACAGAATATATAAATAGCTCTGAATGGGGGGGAAGAGGAGGGAGGGGTGGAAAGCAAGGATTGGTTGAGGTAGGAAGAGGGGGCGGAGGAGGAGGAATGGTAACATTGATAAATTAGCAGACTGGGAGAAGGATCTTATTGCTCCCAAATCTTATTGCACCCTATAAAATCACTCTCGAGCAGATATTTTCTATCCTAAACAAACTTACACGTACAAATACCATGGGTTGTCTACAAGTGACGCTCGTAGTTAGACAGAAATCCGTAGCTTCATTGAAGTGCCACCATTGCTGAATTGCGGAGATTGGCAGTGACAGCGACATGAACATCGCTTACCGTAAACTCAATTCCGTATTTGACAGCCGCGCTTGTAGATATTCGTGACGACAGTGCTGCTAGTTTTTTCCTCAAAGTTTATAAACTGGAACGAGATGAAACACGCTGAAAGATGAAACAGCAACAAATAAATTAGTCACTTGAATAAAAAAGAATTGAAGGCAGGAACGTTGGGGAGTTGATGTTTTGAGAGGGATGTGCAGATGGGGATAGGGATGGGAGAAAAAGGTGGTGGGAGGATAGGGAGGGATGGGGGAGAAGTGTGTGGACACAGAGGAAATGAATGATTGAGTTCTAGATTATTTGCCCTTCTTGTTGCGAGAATCTCGTTACTTGAACAAAACAGTCGGCCGGAAGTTGAGGAATCTCGGATCGAATCCCCGGATGTTCAAATTCATTTTCCGAAGCGAAACTTTTTTGTGTCCAATAATATTTTATGTTTTCCCTACGATCTGGTTGAGATCGCTTGTGAATGAAAGGGATCCTGAAAACTCGCCATTCTTAAAAGTACACCATAAAATAACATTAATTAATTTGGAGTGGCTTTATTACATGACAAATTTTGATAATTTACTTACTTTTACGTCGTGGATATCAGTCATGAACTTAACTTATAGACTTAGTAGTTTACCTAGTTCAAACAACTGAATAAGTCTTATTCTTTGCATTTAGACCCTGAAACAAGTAAGAATTCGAAAAATTCTCCTCTACTCTGCACAGAATTAACAATGAAGGATCCAATGTCTTCTACATTTTCTCATCTGTCGAAAGGAGTAAATTTAGTGGGCACATTCTTGTTGAGATTTAGCTTTAATTATTGTTGATTGATTGGTATTCTACCGATTACATTGATTTTGGGTCGACAGAGCCTTCATAAACAATGGTACTCATCTGCCAAAAGGGGTAAATTTAATGGGCACATTCTTGTTGAGATTTAGCTTTAATTATTATTGATTGATTGGTATTCTACCGATTAACATATATTTATGGTCGACAGAGCCTTCATAAACAATGGTACAACGATACATATCCTTGCCTTTCCTGACACAAAACACAACCTTATATTGGACATTAAAATACACGTGAGGCCCTCTTCGATTCCGCATACTTCTTTCCTGCCTTCAAAACGTCCAATATGCTAGTCCTATTTCCATCCCTTCCTCGTCTATCTTACGTCCTTCCCTCAATCACAGCCTTTAACAACCCATTGCCAATCAAAATGTTCTGCATCCATCTGCCCTGCCTCTTTTAGATGTTTCCAAACAATGCCCTCTCCTTCCCCTCCCATCAGTACTTCCTCGTTTGTTTTCCTTTCAGTCCATCTCACCTAAATTATGAGCAATTATGGACAGAGATTACTTTAATATGGCTATAGTTTTGGTGGTAAGAAAAATAAGTAAAAATTGCAAACAAAACCTATATAAATACTATATAAACACGTGTTCAATCCAGTGGAAGAGTGAAAAAAAATTAAGAAACTCCGCTATGCAAACTCACGCGCTTTAAATCTAATAACAGTCTATAGCACTCCTGAAACCTTGCAATATCTCCGAATCTCTGGATTTTTATTTTTAGATTATTGTAGGGAAACTAGTATCAGTTGGGTCATCTTTATGATTCTCTGTGACCGGCTCTCAGAAACCAAAAGAAAACATCACCCCCATATATATACATAGTATGTCCACGTCCACAGCTTCTTTAAATGTCTATAAACACGTCTCATTACGAGCTCCAAATCAGCTCTACAATATTTTGTTGTTTCTATGCACCGAAGATGTTTCCTTTGACAATTTTTGTTTTTTTTCACACTAAAAAATATGTCTGTGACAAGATATCTTCATCACATCCATGATTTTTCTCTAATTGCAAAATATTAATCGAGTTACTTATGTTTGTTTATTATTTAACTCGAATACGTTGTATTATGTTTTAAAACGCTACTTTTAAGCAAGCTTTATTTACAATATTTTTAAACCACAATTTATGTAAGGTAACAAGGCTCTGCCTTTAGTAGATGATAATAGGGTGATGAGCTTTAAGGACTTGCATGTTATTAATATTTTATAGTCTTCCCTTTAAGGTAGATTTTGGATGGACACAGACTAAACTATCTTAAATTTCTTAGGATCGACTTACGGGACATCCTGAAATCACATGAATCATTAATAAACTGCTAGTTTCCGCATAAAAATCTTATTCGATATCCTTTTCCTCGCCCTAGTTCGCCAGTATAATGTCATCCCCTGCGTCACGGTTTTCAGCATTCCACCGCTAATAAACATTCCATGCATTCACCTTTCCGTCCACCTTTTAATTTCTTCCAGCAATCCCCTCCCCCACCATGCCTTGCAATATCTCATTTGTATTCATTTCTACCCTATTTTACTTTTTCCATCCTACTTAACAACCACGTCCCAAAAGTCTTTTTCCATATGAATCCCAGGAGAAACTCAATCAGAAACATCTTCGAAAACATTTCCCAATTTCTATATATTTTTTAGTTCAAGCTTTCCTTCGCCATTTGAAAATCTACGAAAACACAATCTCCTGTCTAGCGGAGTCCAGATGTTTATATCTTCCCCACGGCGTTCAGGGTTTTAAACGGATGTAGCTCTTGATTAGGGTCGATCGGCTTGAGTCCTATGCTGTGTGTTTTGCGGGCGAGTGTGGTCCTTTTCCCCAGACGAGGGGTGACGACTTTTGACTGAGCCGTTCCGGGGGAAAAGGAGACTAGTCTACGGAGCAGGGGAGCTAATTCTTCCTTTTATCCGCCCATCCCTCCACGCCCTCTGTTGCAGCCGCTCAGTCCACTGGGCACTTGAGGCGACAATGGGTTGGGCGCTGGAGGGCAGAAAGACAGGCAGTCCCCTGGGTGACCACTTACAATTGAAGGAGAAACGGAGGCATCCCTTCAACCCCCCCCCACGTTGTGAGAGAGTGTGGGGAAGGAGTGAGGCCGTGGTTGGAAAAATTTGAGGTCCCCTCGCATTTAAAGGGGTTGGAATTTTTATTATGATCCGCGACCGCCAGTGGCACGTGCCACTACGCAGTAAGTTTCATTTCGGACGTCGAAGTTGTCATCTCGGATACAAATACTAGAATTATTTTAAGAGTCGAATACGGTTTCAATGAGGATACTTTATTTATTAATTTTCATTTGAATATATGTATGTATGAGAAGTCGAAAAGAAAACAAAAAATTATTTACCAGAGTTTAAGTAAAAGACACATGTTATTACAGAAATATCGGAAAAGCGGTTTTGTTCGAGCCTACCCACAAAATATAGAAAAACACATAAAAAAAGACACTCACTCGTATTCCCAAATTTTTGGAGGTACGACCACCTTCCCTTGCGGATAGAACTGTCTTCAAAGGAAGGTGGTCTTGCCAACGGAAATTCCGGTATACGTGTGAGTGACCTTTCGATGCCTTTTTCTATACTTTTATTGGCCAATGCCATCTCGCTCCTTCGTTTGAATTATTATTCACATCCGTGAAGCTTTCGTACAAAATGCATACCCGCATATTTTCGAGATTTTGGCTATTTAGGGCAAAATATTCAGACCCGACGAGAAAACGTAAACAGAGCACTTAACATTTATCTTTTTGTTTGAGGATTATTCCTGGAATACTGGAGCTTTGCTCAATGAATGAATTCTGCTTGCTATATTAAAGACTAAAAAAAATTTTCTGCAATGCTGTTTTACTCAGAAAGAGTTTTTAATTAAGTCAAAATCATCTAGATTATTAAGCTTAATAATAATTCTGAACCATCTGGATTATAATAATATTTATCAAAGTAATAACCCCAGACGTATCAAGAAGAATTTAAGGATCGCAAAATAAATATGAACTATAAGTATTATTTTCTTTGTATTAGAGTTAAGAGCAATGGAAACAAAAGTTTATTCTTTTCTGGACGTAAACTAAATAGTTGACTGATTAGCCAGTAATAACATTTATTCATTTAACAATAACTAAATTTAATGACTGTTGTAGTGAATTTTAATTCCCCTATTAATGAATATTCCTCAAGTCGAGACACGGCAAAATTGCTTCCACGTCACCGAAAATTTTAGTTTCATTCTACCCCATCAAAATTCTTATGAACCCAAAGGTTTGAGTGGAGTCAATTCTTTTAATTATCCAAAATTATTTGTAAATTTCACGGTGCTTCTCAGCATGGTACGAAACCATGGAATTCATCTCTTTCAACAAATCGTAACCATTTTTTTGGTGACTTTTCCCCTTCAATGAGTTTACACAAAGCTGAGAGCTTAAAAATTTGCTTCCTCGCACCCAAAAACTTATTTCATTAAAATACCTTGACTTGTTTGCAAGTAAATTTGTGCTATAAAATCTTGCTAAAAACTTGCTAGCCGGATTAAAAAATGTATGGTATATACTACCTTGATCAAAAATTTCCCGGAATTTATTCAGAAAATTAAAAATACAAGTTTATTCATCTAAATCTATATTGTCCCCTTCAAAGTAATCCCCATCGACTGCAACACACTTATGCCAGCGCTTGATCCAATCCTCGAAACATTTTTTATATTCGGTTTTCGGTATGTCCATCAGTGCTTCCTGCGATTTTTCCATTACTTCCTCTCGGCTGCTAAAACGCGTTCCCCGTAATGGTTTTTTAACTCGATTGAACAGAAAGAAGTCACAGGGAGCCAAATCAGGTGAATTCGGTGGCTGTTGGATGGTATTTGTTGCATTTTTCGTCAAAAAATTACGAATAATGATAGCACTGTGCGACGGTGCGTTATCATGGTGCAAAATCCACGAGTTTTCTGCCCACATTTCTGGTCTCTTTCGGCGAATTGCTTCACGCAAACGTCTCATAACGCCCAAATAATACTCTTTGTTTACTGTCTGGCCTTCTGGCAAAAATTCATGATGCACTACACCGTTGTAATCCATGAAAACCGTCAGCATTGCCTTCTTTTTTGACTGAAAACGACGTGGTTTTTTTGGTCTCGGCTCATTTGGTGAACGCCATTCACTTGCCTGACGTCTGGATTGCGTGTCGTACTCATAAACCCACGTCTCGTCTCCAGTAATGATCCTTTTGATGAATGTGGGATCGGATTCAGCCTCGCAAATCATGTCTTTTGCGACGTCAACACGGTCTCTTTTTTGCATGAAATTGAGGTCTTTTGGCACCAACTTTGCTGCTACACGACGGAAACCCAAATCATTAACCACAATGTCTTGGGCGGATCCATAGGCAATGTTCAAGTCCTCCGCTATTTCTCTGATGGTTAATTTGCGGTTATTGACCAACATTTCTTTTACTTTATCAATTTTTTCACCGACTTTCGATGTCGATGGTCTGCCACTGCGTTCATCATCTTCGATTGACTCACGACCACTTCTGAACCGCTCGTGCCACTGGTAAACGACAATTTTTTTTAGAGAATCGTTGCCGAAACACTTTTCCAACATTTCCAACGTCCGTGCGCCACTAAATCCGTTTTTTACGCAAAATTTAATACAAGTTCGTTGTTGCAAATTTAAATCCATTTCTGCAATTGTAAAAAATCGCCAACACACACAGAGATAGATGTACTCTTGGCTACGTAACTTTTGCAAATGTCAAGTTATGACACTAAGATTTAAAGGGAATATCAACAACAGATGTACCAATTTAACAAAAAAAAACAGAACTCAAATCGGAACGATGGGAGCGCCACACGGTGGTTATTCCGGGAACTTTTTGTTCAAGGTAGTATGTTTATATTCCATTATTTTCCATTTTCCGTGGTGTGTACTCATTAGGTCATAAAAAAACGAGTATTTTAAGATAAACTCTGCGACTAGATTATTAAAACCATTGGAAAAAACGAAATAATTATTTAAAAATTGAGATCAATAGGTTAATTTTTTCAACAATCAACATCAGCCGCTCGCGAGCCGTGGGTTGTGGACGTTATTAATCCTTTCGATCCAATGAAACCTTTGGATCTGAATGCCTCAGTGGCTTATGTGATCTTCGTGCTTCCAGTGTATCCCTAATGGGGGACGGGGGAATGGAGACCACTGCTCCTGCAGCTGCTTCACTCCCTCTCATGGGAGGTCGGAACAGGGGGATGGGGTGGAGTAAGGGGGCAGGGGTAGGGGGCGAGGAGGGAGAGGGTTGCTTTCAAGGGAGGTGAGCACTATCGACGGGAACCATTATCGTCCCCCTCCCCTTTATTTACTCGTCACCTCATTCCACTCGACTGAATGGAGTCACACACAAACACTTAATTCCGACTCCCATATCCGAAGTTTTTCCTCTTTGCAGGCGCCTCTTTGTGTTTCGCGGGCACAAAGAGGGGAGGCCATTGGGTTTCCCGTTTCCTCCCTCTACCCCCGGTTCGCCCGTCTTGTTTGCCGCTAAGCGCGCGCGAAATCTCGGGAACTGGAGGTGAGGAAGGCTCTCGGAGGACTTCGTCTTGCATGTTGTGAACCTCTTAGTATGTGACTCGATTGAGAGTACTCGCTGTTTTGGAATTTCAAGCGCCATTGATATTGTACCCAGGGCCCTAATTAGAGCAAGTCCTACACGTTTTTGAATTCCAATCGTTTTTTTCGAGTCATTTTCAACGGAAATAGAAACTTTAGTGGGCCCGGAATCCCGAAAAAGTCCTTTGAACAAAATATTATTTTTATTATTTCAATAGACTTCTCCCGTAGCTTTGTTTGTTTGTTAGTTTCGAAGCCCATTTATGAGATTATTATCATCCAATTAAGTTTATGGATATGCTTGGAAAGAACAACATAATAAACACCCAGCGACACGTACATATTGTTTACAGATATTTTATTGTTAAGCATAAATGTGGAAACGCATATTGATTTATTTTTTGTTTACAAACAAAATTAATCCGTATTTCACCTTCTTCGGAATCCTTAAGTAAAGGCATAAAGAAAATATGTTCTCATGAAAACTTTGATATGGTGCGTAGTTTTATATACTTCGGAAATTGGGTGATTGAAGCTAAGAGAATAGGCGTACGAGGGCTCGTATATTGAGGGCTTTCGAGATATGTAAGTGTAGGATGATGGAAAAATAAAATGGACGGTAAGGCAAACGAACGTGGAGTTCTAGCCATGGTAGGATAGCAAAAAAGGTTGTTTGGAGAAATTTGAAGTAAGCAAGACTAGTGGCTACGGGATATACTGAGAAGCAATAGTTTGCTGGAGAGGGTAATAGAGAAGCGAATGCTAGGAAAGTGTGGTAAGGTGAAGAAAAGAAGAGACATTTTAAATAGATATTCATAGATGTAAAAGACATGGTACTTTTCCACACTACTAAAAAATTTGGAAATGTATATCTGTTAATTCATTTAATATGTATCACTACCACAAAGTTATGCCTGAAACTGAAAAATGTTATCCGGAATGGGGGTAAGTGAGATAGAAAGTATGAAGATTTTGATTGAGGTGACGTAATCTGTAGTAAGAGGATATTTTGTGTCATGTTAGTAAGTTCGAGAGCAGTTTGTAGTGCACCTGAGACCATTGAGAACCCCTGCAGATTACTGCCAACGCTTACCTTTGCTGGTGTAGCCATACGGGGGGCAAGCAATCGGGCACCAATCATTCATCTGTCATATTTATTCATCTAAACGCGGCGCAGAAGGCGTAAGCGTCATTTTCTTTGTAAAAAAACAGCGCACAGACTATAAAACCAAAGAGATACTGGCGATGTTTGGACTGTTTCTCTCAGTAGACAATTGATGATCGATCCTCCTAAGTGGGATTTTGATTACATTTATTTACGAAAAATGTAGAAATATAATTTCGGGAGCTTTTACGGTGAATTTCCTATTCTATTACGCATTTGGATATATCTGACTGAAGTAAAAGAAATTTGATTTTTCAGTCTAAATTTTGCTTCAAGAGATTGCCTGCTAACTATATCCAAAGTATACATGTTCTTTGAAGTTCGCAAAAATCCGTTGAGATTCAAAGGGGTGATGCACAAACCTTTTTTCTATCAGCTGGCCGAACAACGGATATTATCCGATAACGAGCCACATTTGGGAAACTATGGTAATCAATTAAATTTCTTTGCACATTTTAATTAACGAAGTTCATTAAAAGATGCTTAAGGTTTACATACTGACACACTTTTTCGACGAAATTAATGTTTTGATAAGGTCTTGCATGAAAGAAATTCTAATGCGAAATTTTAGTATCACAAATATTTAAAAATCAATTTCTGCGATCGTAGGGTGCATAGAAAGCACCTTTATGGGTCGCAAGTGGCCCGCGGGGAACGGGTTTTCACCACTGGTTTGTAGATCTGATTTATGAGGAGAAAATGACCTTTCATTTGAATTTTGCCACGGGATCTGGGATGGGGAAGAATGACAAACGCCAAACGTTTTTGAGAGGGGATGGCAAACACGCATGCACACGTTTTGAAGTGAGGTGAGGTGCGTGACCTTTGACCTCGAGGGCACCACTATCCTCGCCTGGCGACGCGCCGTCGTCTGCTCCAGAGTCTCGTCATCTCCTCCTCTCCTTCCTCATACTGTGTTGACAGGAGCACCGACCATCCACACGGAAGGAGTCAGTCAAAACTGCCAAAGATTGAAACACGTGCGACCACATCACTTCACATCAACGTCTACATGTTACCCCGCAAGAGTCGTAATAGGGAATGTGCCAAGGAGTGATTTCACATCTGAGAGCCAACATCAAAATTAAATATCGCTCAAATATTAGCTGCCGATAGAACTAAAAAAGGTATACCAAGAAAATTATTTTTACAACACTTTCCATGCTCTGCTGTATATAAGGATTAAAATATTTCTCTTCACATGCGAGAATATGTTGGTCAGGAGAACAGAGAAATAAAAATAAGATTGAATTATAACCGCAACCCCAGTCTGGAAACTGCAAAAAAGTTCTTGCCCTTAGCGCTGTCCTTTGCACCTAATCCTATCTTTTCTCGCCCGCAGAAAAAATCAATCGTCGATTCTAAAGCACCGGTTACAGAGACCGCTAGTCGTGCACGTAACTTCGAAATGAAGACATTATATATATATATATATATATATATATATATATATATATATATATAATATGTATATAAAAAGTGTGTATATATATATAATGTGTATAGAAAAAGTGTATATATATATATATATATATATATATATATATTGTGTGTATATATACACATAAATTCCATTACATTTATTGCAATTAGAAATGTTTTTTCCCAAGCCGACAGCTGAGTCTAAATCATGAGTGTTTATTAAGCGAAGAGGTTTTGGGACGGAAAGTGCTTTTCGAACGGTAAACGATCCGCAGCTAGATTCAGGCCACTTGAAAAAATAATATCTGTGTAAAATTTTATATCCATCCGCCTTTCGCAAGAAATGCACTTACTACGCCCAAGAAATGCCACTCACATTGCTCTACGTTCGCCACTCTGCGATTCCCTCTTTCAGAGTGGCTTAACCAGAGGGAAAGAGAGAGAGAGAGAAACGTGATCATTGCGATTTCATATCTTCAGCTCTGACAGGTTTCCACTCTTCGCTATTAATGGGTTTCATTATAATGTGTGCATGAGTGTCACCATAGACCAGGAAAGAGTATGTGCCCTTGAAATGTTGACAAGAATAAAATTATCATTAAAAAAAACACTGTGCGTTTGATTTTTTGCAATTCTGAGATATTGACGACAGGAGAAAAAGAGAGAGACGATTTCAATGCGAATGGAACTTTAAGAATTATAAAATGAAATTAATTTGGCCACGAATGTATTGGAGGTGTTCTTTGAAAGTTCGTGAGGAAATGAGTCACTCTAGAAGAAACTGACAAGGAGCATGGGAATATTAATTGCATACGTCCTGAGCCAATTTCTTTAAAACACTATGTGAGGTATTATTTACTGCATAAAGCGAGACCACAGAGAAAGATCAATAACGAAGAAGGGTAAACAACTTAATTGCAGTGAAGATGTCAGTGCATGAATTCCAAAAGGATGAATATAGAGGAATAAAGAGAGCAGAATACGAATAATAATTGCCTGCCGCAAACCAATCCTATGGCTATTGAATAAATGAAAAACTCCAATAGCCGTAAACAGGCCACCCCACCAACCCCCGCACCCCCACACACATTTCACACTATATATTCTTCGGATGCCTTTATTCGTCATCACTTCAACTTGTGTTGTCGTGACGATTCACTTTCAGTACGCTGAAGAGGGCTACTTTGTGGCCGAAATACGCGTATTGCTGTTTATGGTTATTGGTTTTTTTCATTTATTCAATACTACTAGCCGTAAGAGCTCAATTCTATCAATACAATCCTATTAGGTCTGTTCAAAAAGTTCCTTTATTTTATTTATTACAAACAATACTTCAGTAACAACTAAATACTATTGCTCAGGGTCCCCTTTAATGTAGTTTCCTATCCAACCTATACACTAATCCCAACGGTGTTTCCACTTTTTGAAACAGTCCTGGAACGCTTCTTTCGGAATGCTCATAGGCTCATTCGTCGAAGTTTTCTCTATCTCTGGAATGGTGGCAAATCTTTTTCCTTTGAGTAGGGTTTATAGTTTATCAAAAAGGAAAAATTCACATGGGGCCAGATCTGGTGAGTAGTTTACCTTGTTTACTCTGGTAGTAGTACCTTGTTTTTGGCGAAAACCTCACGAGTTCCGAAGGCGTCCTCCGGCCAGTTGTCGCAGTGGGAAAATCACTCGCCGCTATTCCAATATTCGGCCTGTTTTCAACTGATTTTCTCTATCTTAGGCGTTTCATAACCCCCAGGTAATACTCCGTGTTGACTTGTTGGCCTTTAGGTTGGTATTCGTAATGCACAACCCCCTTTGCATTGAAAAAAAATATTCAATATCACAATGCAACAATTTCAGTGTAAATATCATTCGCCTTTTTAAAAGCCCCAAAATTTCTGAGTTTAAGAGGACGCCTCGGTAGCTTAAGTGGCTAAAGCACTCAACCGGATATTGAGGGATTTGGGTTCGAATCCCAGTCAAGGCGAATGATTTTTACACTCTGAAATTTTTGCATTGAAATGCACATTAGCGGATGACTCCGTTAAAAGTTACTGTTGCGGCATCTCCCGCAGTTTCTTTGGAATTCAATATCACCTTGACATTCGAGGGAACTTGTCGACATTTTTTGGGTCAGGAGAATGTTTCACCGATCCATTGTAAAGATGGCACTTTGGTTTTGTTTTTAAATGAGAGTAGATAATTTATATTTCAATTATGCTTTTATAGTTAGCCTACAAGGGTCGCGGTAGTCCAGGGGGTAGAGCGATGGACTACTGACCGAAGGGTCCCAGTTTCGATTCCCGGGCAAGTCCCTGGGCACCTGCAGCTCCACACAAGCTATGTGATTTTTCGGGTACCAGATCTTCCTGGGAAACCATAACCAGCCCAGGGAAAGGAACTGGCCCCCCTACCCTGATGTGTGAATTTCACATGCCGTCGGGCTTAGTACTGAGTGAACTCTACCATCACCGACTAAACCGACCTTCGGGTTGATTACTATGTTTATGGTTTTTTTAGTTATCCTGCAACACATTTAGACTTCCAAAACGTCAGCTTAAGGTACAATACGTATTTCCATTTAGTGCGACTTTTCAAGGATCGGGGCGTACCACAGTATCTAAATGACTTTAGGGTGCAAGTATGAAAGAATAAGTAATAAAATTATGCAATTCAAAAGGAATTCAAATGTATAATGCATGTAATTTCAATTTTTGAAAACATTACCATGATTTTAACTTGCTTCTAATGCAGAGGGATTTAGGATTTTACAATATATTTTCTTGTTATATTATTATTACTGATGCCAATATAACCACATTATAATTGTTATTACGACAGATAAGGCAAAATAAAAATGGATTAGATGTTGATGGAATTCACGAATATTGCTCTATTTGCCTTAACACGATTGAGCTTCTCGTCAAGAAAATATTTAAGGGAATCCTATAGTGTTTCCTAACCAATTCGAAAATACTTATGCCTAAATCACTTTCTTCAAGTTCTCTCACCAAATCTTCAAAATGAAATATCATTAAAATCTTTCCACAGATTCTGATTAATGTCTGACATCCTAACACATCCTCGCTCAATGGCCAAGTTGCTAAATTTTGAAGGAAAAGTTATATTTTCGAAGCCAATCAGATTCAAACAGAAATCTAAATTTTGCTAAAGGATAAATTATCACCAAAGACTTAACTTGGGGGACTCACATACGTAAAGTCTGCGGTCAAGCATATAAAAAATTGGGATTCATTAGACGCATTGTCGGCAAAAGTGACTCGAAGGTCAAGGAACGTTGTTACCACGCTCTTGTAAGGCCTCATTTAGAATACGCATGCAGCGTGTGGGATCCGAGTGAAAAAGGTCTCATTCGGGAAATTGAGAAGGTTCAACGCCGGGCAGCCCGTTTTGTAAAAAATTCCTACGATAAAACGCAAAGCGTCACCGAAATGCTCATGGATTTGGGGTGGGAATCATTGGCTGAGAGACGATTCAATGCAAGATTGAAATTATTAAATAAATTTAGATCCGCATGTTTCAGCACCGAGGTCTCGCAAATTATTCGTACTCCTACATACATTAGTCGCTTGGATCATGCATATAAAATTCGGGAAATAGATGCCAGAACTAGCCGACTCAAGGACTCCTTCTTCCCACGGACAATACGGGATAGCAACTGCAGGGTTATAGATAGCAAAAATTCCACTTGCCACCCTCAGCGTCTAAAAAATAATTAGTTGTATTTAAATGCATGCTCTTCCACTAACCTTATGTGTTTTGCTATAATAACCCATTCTTTCCGAATGACTTCATTCATGTTCTGTTCATCTGTTTTTAAGTTTCCCTTTCAATCCCTCGTCCCTCTCCGCGGGGGCAAATTCCTGCTACCTGCAACGTTGGGTCCCATTCCCTGCCATTTAGAGACTCTTTGGGGGTAGAGTGTTTCGTGGTGCATTTTCATGTGGTGTTTCAATTTCTTGCTTGTTGTGTCCTGGCTTCCGTGTTGTAGGATGTCTTTCGTGCTGCATCATGGGGTGCAGTTTTTTAGTTGTTTTGCGGTATATGTGTTTGCATGAGTATTGGATGAAGGGATTTTTGCATGAGTGTGTGCGCTGCTGTGGGTGTAATTTTCCGTGTTGTTTTTTTTTTTGCATGTGGTATTTTTCCTTTTTACGGTTGGTGACCTAACACCCCCCGCCACACGCCCTTGCGGCGGCTTGCGGGGTATTATGTAGATGTAGATGTAGATTATAAAAAGCTATTTCACAAAAAAACAGTGATTATTATTCTGAAAAACAACGCCAATGCCGCACAGAAGGGCCAGTACTGAAATCACACATGAGTTTCGTAGTACGTTTCCTGTCAGTCTCCTTAGGGAAAGCGGCAATGGTGTAATTTTGTTTTGGTCCATCCAACTCGAATAATCTGAAGTTTTATCAATACAGGATGCTCATTGAGGATTTTACTTTCAAGTTAACATAAATATGCAAGTATGTTCCAACTCGGATAATCTGAAGTTTTAACATACGGGATTCTAATCGAGGGTTCAGCTTTTCATCTACATCTACACAATACCCTGCAAGCCGCCGCAAAGGCGGGGGGTGATAGGTTACCACCCTTTGAGAGAACTAAGCCACATGCAAAATCAACTTTTAAGTTTACACAAAAATATGCTTTCATTTGAATATTTCCATCTTATGTATTTCATAAGATTGATTTTATTTAAACCCATATTTTTGTATCAAATATGAAAGTCAGCCAGAGTTTTAAAAATGAAATGTTTGTTGGAGGTTCTGCCGTTTATTTTACGCTCTATGGAAGTTCGGAGGTTGCGGCTTGGACTGTTGAGTCAGAACGATCAGGAGTTAACGTCAAGAGTCGGAACGATCCCTGAATTAATGCATTTCCGCTTAATTACATCAGAGAAGTTTCATTCCCCTCCGCGGGCAGTTTAAATCAACCTAATTACCCCGATGCACTCGCGCACGTGCAGGCGAGCGGCCCTTTTTGACGTCGGAAGTCGGAAGGGACCTGGCGACCATCGATCGAGTCCTCCGTCCAGTCAATTGATTGGCCGATGGACGTCTTCACTAATGCACTGCGGAGCTTGAACCAGAAAGTCTACGTGGCCTATATACGTATTTATAGGCGGGGGTTGAAAGGGGGTGCAGAATGGAGGGGCGGGCGTAACTCATACATATCGAGACCGAGGTATTTGGATGACGTTTGTAATCGAAAGCAACGGCGGCGCTGCATGCACAGCACGGTGCCAGAGGAGAACAAGTGAACGGAGTTTCGCGTGACGACGGAACATCTAATTTAACTGGAAACGACAAAATTTCATCGCAATGGCTACTCCAGACTATCACGCTCCCTGCCCACCTCTTCATTCCATCATGGCTCCTTGTGCTGACATTCTTCATCATTTTTTTTCTCTTAGTTGATCCTTGGCCTTCCTCTGTTATTCTTCCCATTTGTGATACGTTTCTTTGATTGTGGTCATTAAGTCATCTATCAGTAAGCTATCGTGTTTTAGGAATCAATTTCCCTTTTGTTCCTGTACCATCTACGATAAACTTCTCTCTTACACCACCTTTCGAAGCACTTCTTCAGTTGTTACTCTGTCTTCCAGTTTATTATTCATAATTCTGTAGCACCGGAATTCCATCCCCTCCAACATTATTTTCTCTGCTAATGCACATATCGTCAAAAAAATTAATTATTTCTGCATATTAATTAAGTGTGATTTTTATTAAATTATTTGCTGTGCCTTCCATAACTTCCCTCTCCCAAAGCTTTTCGTTTACTCTGACGATACAAAGGCTTCAGGAATAATATAAGGGGATCGAGATGGTGCGGGGGCTAACGTACTGGCCTCCCACCATGAGGGCGCGGGTTCAAATCCCGGCGGTGTTGAATATTTTTCAGAGGTATCTCGATCCCTACTTGAGGTGCTTTGTGGAGGGCACTTTGAGTGAGTACGCCGTCCGTCGGATGGGACGTTAAACTGCGGACCCCTTGGCGACTTTCGTAAAGAGTAGGCTAATGCCGACGCCGGGTTTCTCTCCACCCTTCATCCTTTCCTATCCATCCCCTATGGCGCAAATGACCTTAGCTGTCGGTCGCCTCCCCTCAAAACTACTACTACTAGGAATAATATAAGGTTACCAATAGGGAGGGAGGACTGAAAGACCTGACGAGTTCACGAATACTTGGCTCCTCACAGCTTATAAGGGAAACCCATGAGTATGCCCAAAGGGGGGACGTATCTCCCCTACAGTATGTCTTGTTGTGCCTTCCCCTACAAAATAATCCCTGAAGCTTAGTGAAATAAAACTTTTCAAATTTCATTTTTCTTTCGTCGAGTCTCGCTCCACGAGGACAAAAATATCTTGAAACATCTCATTTTTATCCCTCCCTAGTTATTGCTGACAAAAATCTCGGATCATAATCGGATAAATACTAGACTTATCGGACGAAATACTTTCCCGCGTCCAACACGAGCGACGAAGTCTCCACGCGTGCGGGAATAGTTAGCAAAGATGGCCGTCCGGCGTACCGAAGTTTAGAAGGGGGGCTAGATTATCTTCACTTGTAAAAAAAGCAAGCCACAAGTAGCCCTCCTTTTCCTTGAAAGACGGACAAATGCGACGCCTTTCTTAGAGTATAGGTGGTGATAATCCTCAATAGTGATGCCAGTAGCTGTTACAAGTGGGAGGCGTAACTTTTCTAAGCTGAAGCTCACAAAAATGTAGCTGAAATCAACAGTGACTGACGAGAGATTTGAAATGATCTCAAAGTGTTATTCATCGAAAGCAAAATAGCGCAGGAGTTTTGAATCTTCCAAAAACTTTGTCAAAGTTTGCTGATAACAAAGTGCGAAGGTTCCATTTCAATATCGTAACTGTAATAAACGAAATCAGGGAGCATTCTATCATTCCGGTTTTCTCATTTATTAATTTTTACTTCACCTTTTCATAGTCCAGTATTTTTTGTATACTATTTTCATATTTCATGTTTCAGTAACCTGCAAGCCACCCCTAGGATGTGTGGCAGGGGGGAAAACAATCGCTACCTTATGTGTTTATGGGGGAAATGAAAATTGTAGTTTCGACGAAAATAGAGGCGCCGTCACCAACTCTTAACTTTCGCTCAGAGCGCCATTTCCTCTATTTCTGGCTCTTTATGTGAATTATACAAGTTGACCAAGTCCCTCCAGGAGAAAGATCTCTCACCATTTGTCGTAGATTTAAATGTCACTTTTGAAGTAAAATTACATAAAAAGACACCCACGTTTCCATATTACATGCGTAAAAAAACACGAGGGAGATATACATGTATCTGAATAGAATATCAATTTATTTTTTCATCAACTGAAAGAAGAAAATATATATATTTTATGAATAACGTAATAATGCGACAGACTTTTGTGTCACACTCTGCTTTCATCGTTAAAATCATAAAGAATAACTGATCGTAGCACTTTTCCACTTGATACTAATAAGAATAACTGATAATAATAATAACTGATTATAGCACTTTCCACTTCCCTATCAAGTGGAAAAGTGTTTCTATTATTTATTCATTATTATCGACTTCTACCACATCACGCCTGAAGCTACTCAATTTGTTAAAATCATGAAGCTTCTGATTGTTCTGTCGATTAACTTACATTTAATTGAATATTATCCCAATGGAATCTACAAAATTCATTATCAATTACATTATTTTCGGGACAATTTTAAAATCTAATGGGTTAAGTTCCCCGACATTTTATAATCCATGTACCTACCTATATTGGGTGAACACGTTTTTCTCGATTTATTTACACATAATCTCATTAATAAGGTGATCAAAATATTTCGTTTGGATGTTAATCTGTGGCGGAGCAGTTTTCATTATTAATGCAATTAAAATATTTATTTTAGATAGGTATAATCGACTTTTTTTCATTATACCTGAAAATCTGATAGACTAGAAGGCGCAACGGCACTAATAGCTTAAATATTGAAGCGCCATGAATCCAATAATCAATCAATTCGTCAGTCAGCTCATTTTCTCTGACGCGAGAAGACCAACTAGGAATTTGAATTTGCAAAATATTAATTTTTGGTCATCGACTTGTTAAAATAAAAAAAAAAATTGTAAAAGTGTTAAATTTTCTTAAATCTTGAGTTTTTTTAAATTTATATTCCCAGAGTTGTAATGACTTAGTTTTTGGTTTTTGGAGAACCATATTTGAGGTAAAACTATGTACGTAATATTCGTTTTGCCCTTAGTCACCCGGGCCCATGCTCAGGGTAATATTTGAGAAATTTCCTGCCGGCAGTTGGAAGGTTATAGAACACCATAAAAGGAAATATTGCTAACCATGTACTGTGGGTATTTTCCTCCTCAGTCTCTTAACTTTGAAATTAAACCAATGTTTTGGTATTCTATACCTCTCCGATTTCACTTTTTATTTGATTTCGCCGTCACTTTTATCATTTCCTTTCCGATGAAAATAGCCGGTCGTCCATCTTTTGTAGTCCACTGTACCGTTTTCGTCGACAACTGACCGCAGCACAGAAGTTTCGCAGTCGAGTGGCTAGCCTTATGAACACTTCCAACATTTTATCGCACGTCCTCGGAGAAGGTCTATTTACTTTATCGCTAAAAGATATCTTGTATCCTTTGCTTTTGCAATCATTCTCGGGAAGGTCATGTCATGGAATCGATACATGAGATACATCACGCCAAAGAATGGGTACTTACATAAAACAGAATTCATCTTCCATCTGAAGTTGGCCAACCGCCGAATCAAATTGAGTAATATTTACGGTAGACCCCTATTATGGCCACTGATGGTTAAGGGTCCCGTCAGAATAAAAAAATGACCAATTAAAAGGAAAACACTTTCAAAATACCATTTCGGGGCTATAAAGTGAATTAAAAAATATGTGTTGTGAATATTTATTCATTAATAGAAATAAAATTGTATTCACTGAACGTATCAATTGCTTACATTTAAAATGGCCGAAGATTGAAAACTCTCTGTATCTACTTGTATACTTACTTTCCGAATGATAATCCTCATGCATGACTTATTTGATTCACCCTCGTGAGTAACTTAGACCGGATGAAACGTCGACCTGTTTAAGCAAGATTGGAGCCAATTATGGACTAAGCATATGAATCCCCGCCGTTGCATGTAACCAAGGCGTTCCATAACCAATTACGAAACTCGAAATTTGCTACTATTGGAATCTACCGCGAGAATTACTGGAGACGGAGTAATGGTCATTCCTGAACTTTCGCGTTGCTTTTCAATTGATTGAGATTCAGTCCGTCCGGTTCATTCGGTCGAATGGGTTTACGTCTCCGTGACGGATTTTGCAGGTAGAATGCTTTTGAAACTTGGAAGGGATTTTAACGAGCCTCCACTTTCGCGTCCGGGTTAGATTGTGGTTCACGATGTGGAATTACCGCGTCTTTAATTTATGTGCATATTCTTCGGTATGAGATCTGAATGTGCGGGTCGTGAAACCTGCTGTGACGCGAGAGCAGGGCATCTCGACATCGTTAGAAATGAAATGATCTCCGGACTAACCGTTGGGTACCTTTCTCGTGGGTGAGTGCTCAGTGCATAATCCGTCCTAACGAGTACCCCTTCTGAGTTGACTCGCGAGGAACCAAATAGGTCCTTACCTAAAAGGATTATATTCCTAAAAATGTAAGAAGCGTCTATTTATTACTCAAATTATAAAAATGGCACATTCGTCTCTTTGGTGTTCATAAATCAGTTAATTGTATTCAGTGTTCAAGGATAAAATAGAAAAGAAAATTTTACAATATTTTTATTTCTCACATCTGCACGTGTTTGACCAATTGAACGTCATCAAGAGTAGAAAACGTTTCAGCATGTAAGTCTGCTACCTTCACGTGTGATGATGGCCTTCAAAACGTTGAAACACATGTCGTGATAGTTTAAAACAGTGTAATATATTAACCATAAACATAGTAATCAACCCGATGGTCGGTTTGGAAGGTGAAGGTAGAGTTTATCCAGGGCTAAGCCTGACGGCGTCCATGGTTTCCTATGAAGATCTGGTACCCGAAAAATCACACAGAGCTTGGGTGGAGCAGAGGGTGCCCAGAGAGGCTTGCCCGGGAATAGAACCCAGGCTCTGCGGTCAGCAGTCCAACGCTCTACCCTTGGACTGCCGCAACCCTTATATATGCATGTACGAGGGCGGTTCAATAAGTACCCGTGTTTGACGACAAAGGGTGTTCCTGAGGGAAGTTTATGTTATCATCGTGTGCTGCCATCTATCAAACGACGGTGAAACAAATTTCCGACTGATTTAAAGGTTAGTTTGGATTTGGCACCCATTCGAGTAAGACGTGTTTCGTGCTTTTTTCTTATTCCTTAACATGAAGAAATCGCTCGCGGGAAAAAAATTTAACTCAAACGAGGAAGTTATCGCCGAGACAGGCGTATTTTAGAGAGTTCGACAAATCCTATTTTTTGGAGGGGTTAAGGGGGTAATTGCTGGAACATGGGGGAGGTGCATATTTGTAAAAGGGGACTCTGTTGAAAAATAAAAAAAAATGTTTTTGAAAAAATGGTTTCTTCATTTCTACCACGGGTACTTATTGAACCGCCCTCGTATATGTGTGTTCGTCCTTTCGTTAAAAAAGGTAGTTTTGACACCAAAATATTGAAAAAACACACTTTTGAATACCCTTTGATGTGTATTTAACTTTTATGTACCACCGTTAAAAATATGAGAAGACTACACCTTTTTTATCATTACTACTTCAAAATTTCGATTTAGCAGTTATTATTAGCGTAATAACCCATCATTAAGATTCCTCAATGCATGTCATTAGCAAAACAGGTAACAATTTTTTCAGTATATTGTATCACCCCTTGATGACTCTTCCCAAAGTCGACCCCCAACTAAATCAATTTAACCAATCCGAATGCATGTCACGCACGAATTTCATTAAACTCCTTGGGCCCGTTTTCTGCTTTTAATGAATATTTAGATTTGGAGGAGTGGTAGGATGGATATATATATATATATATATATATATATATATATATATATATATATATATATATATATATATATATATTATGGTTGTATCATGTACTTTACGTAATACGGACATTTCAGTGCATCAAAAGTCGTGTTTCTCAACATATGTCGTGTATAAAAATACGATCAATCACTTGTGCTCTAGCTGAAAAAGTTTGCAACAGCGAACATTCATTTGGTTTGGAAATTACCCAAATGATAAATTGTGGAAATCAGATGGGTAAAACACAGAAAAATAAAGATGAGAGTACATAAGAAGAAGCTCCAACTCTTGTTATAAAAGACCCGATATATAAAAAGTGCGATTGTATGTGCAAATATGAATCGGTAGCACACCATCATTGGAAAACACTTTTTTGCTTGGGTTTATTTTTCACTATGGTCGCTATGCTATTCGGTAGAATCAGATTTTTATGTGATAATGTTGAATGAATATTGGGTAACATTAATTTTCCATCCAGTTGAACGAAATAATTTCTAGTGGACCTAACAGTGGAAATGCATTGAAAGTTGATTTAACCCATTATTAGGAATGTGCACCGAATTACGCGGTAATTCTGCGAATCTACGAGTGATTTAGGTCAAATAAAGTTCTGTATGTATCATTAATTAATTATTTTGGTAATTACATTAATAGCAATAATTTTATTGGATTAAATATCCAGAACATGCATCCTGTTATCAAGATAAGATTTTTTACCTAAAATAATTGACTGGATGAAGAATATTACCGGAAAATAGAAATATTTTGTGATCACTCCAGGCATTTTATGAACATTACAAGCTCAAAATGATACGGTGTAGTGATAAACACAGTAGTCATTCCAGGCGTGGCCTTAAGGCCCAAATAAAGCCATTGTGAGAGAAATAATAGAGTTTACGGGTGCACTCTCAACGAACACCCCTAATTAGCAATGAATTCAACATTTTAATCGGATTTCTCTTAAAAAGATTTATTTTCCTATAATTTGCTCCACTGATGTAATAACGCACATTTAGTGACCCTCAGAATATGAATCCAAAACCCACGGAAAGTGACGATTTTCATAAAATACACGTATTTCTTAGCTCAGACAACCGCTGTCGTTTGAACGTCTTGAATCAAAATGCCTGATATTTTTTCAATGTACTCTTCACCGACGGATATGCAGTCACCCGGGAGCAACTGTCAGCCCTTTTGCGTCGTTCTTGTATAAAAACAATTCCCTCATTAGCATAGACGAACTGACAAAAGTCGTCATTCACCGTCTGTCGTCTGCTCTATGAAAAGAAAAAACATGTTTTAAACGTCCAAATTTACATATATTATTATTTTATTATTAGGTAATCTACCAGTTACGTAGGTTTTTGGATGGACATAATTACTATTTAAATAATTTGTGACCCCTAGCAAAATACAACGTCCTACTTTACATCAGGTCCCCCTTCAGCTCTGAGTGCTTTCTTCCTCCCTTCATCCCGTCCAACATCCCTATCCTGTTCCTTCCCTTTCCTCGTTTGCCTAACATTCTCCCCTCAATTACAGTCTTCAACATCCCACTGCCGGTCAATACCCCCTTCAGCCACTTTTCCTGCCTCCATAGGATTGCTCCCAACAAACCCCTCTCTTCGCCCACCATACCAAGTACTTCCTCGTTTGTTTTCTTCTCTGTCCATTTCACCTTCTCCATTCTTCTCCACACCCACATTTCAAAAGCCTCCAGTCTACGCCTATTCTCCTGCTACAATGACCACGTTTCCGCGCCGTACATAGCTACGCTCCGTATCAACAAATTCAGATATATACCCTCAATTTTGACGATTTCACTATTGAATAGTGATGTGAATTCCCTCATTGTTTTAGCGTGATTATTAATAAAAGCAACGCTATGCCACAACTAGGGGAAAATCCATTACTTTGAAGCAAACGATGAACAAAGTATGATGATATTCTATTTAAACGGGACCTATATTTACAACGCACTTTGCCGCTGAAATAAATGTTGAGAAATCTCTCATTTTGCTAGCAAAATGATTTGAAAAACGTCCAAATCATTTTGCATGGCAACTGTTTTCATTGAAGCAAAATGGTACCTTTCACTTCCCTTGTTTTGACGGAGTAGAGAGAGCTGGCTCGCTAATGACCCCTTCTCCTGGTTGTAACAATGCAAACGAGATTCCACAAATGACCATCCGTGCCGCAACGGTAAGTAAAAGGGAATCACCATCCGTTCCGCTGCATGGGTGTCTATTCCGAATTATTCCGTTTGCTATTTCCGATCTTTCGGTCGTCGCCGTATCGTAATTAAAATATCCACGCCTGCCGAACCGCTGAGGCCGTGGTATTCACTCCACCACCAGAATTCCATTGCATACACTGGTACCCGAGAGTTTGTTCACGTTATTTGAGAGTACATACAATTAATGAGTTAAATCCGTATCAATAATTATCACGGTATAATTGTTCGGTCAATTACCGCAAGTTCATTGATTATAATTGAATGTAACATAATATTTAAGGCCCAGCGATTGTCATGGAATTTATAACTAATGGATTATTAATTTAAAAGCAAGAGTCGACGTGTGGTTATTTTGTAGTGCGTAAAATATAATGCTTTATTGATGAGAGCATCGAATTTTATATATTGGTCAAATAAAATTAAAATTATCGCTATTTTCTCGCTATAGATATAAGATATATTTTTTTAAAAACCATCATACGCGAATTAGAATTATCATTGCACAATAATTATTGTATTTTTTACTTCATTTTCGGCAGTCTAGTTTATAAGTCTTAATATTTCTCTTTCCCATTTTTTAGGTTTTTATTTTAATCGGCATTTTCTCGCCTAAAGTTGTCTGAGTTATGCATTGATTATCATTGAGGAAAATTATTCAAGCTTCTCCAAATCTATGCCATTCCATAAGAAAAAGAGCCGCTGTAATTAAAAAATTAGAGATTGATACGATGGCTGGAGAATGGGATATTAATGCCCTTATCACTTGGTAGAAAATTCTAATTACTCAGTTCGTAGAAGTGAGCTCTGGGTTGCTGATTCCACTTCATTTATTAATTTTTTAAATTGAATTTCATAAGTATCCATCGCAAAAAATGTTTCCATATTCATTGGTAATTCAAGGTTTAGATACAAAGGGCAGCTAGTGAAGGAAGTACACAGAAAAGTAGAATGGTGAGTAGCAACATGAAAAACTTAAAAAAAGGTATGCAAATGGACCTGTAGACTTTGTTATAAAACTTGTTTAAAAGGATTTGTTTTAAAGATTGAATATATAGAATTAAAAGATCCCACGAGGGCAAGGTACTTCTTTTATTTTTCTCATAATTGGTTGACCGAATGAAGAGCAATGTGAGACAGAAAAGCGTAAGAGGATTGGGTAACATAGGGATGTTGGATGTCTGAAAATAACCACTCTTTTGGGATGAGGTGACGGGAATACAATATCTTTCATTCTTTCAAAATTTCCCTATTTGAGCAAGAAAAAGTTTTCGCCTCGAGGAAATAAAAAATGAATGTCAGAATGACGTTCTTAAGGGCGGAATGGGTTGATTTCGTGACGAGAGTATCCTGTGACTGCGGTGTCGATCGATTTCGAAGCTCTCTCGTTCAAAATATTTTATGAATTGTTAAAAAACACGAGGTAATACCTTCCATAAATGACAAGAGTTTTCCTCTTGTTATTTATGACATCAATCGCAATTAGCCGGACGTTCATCCAATGTTTAAGAGGAGAGGGATTATATTGTGATGCGGAAATGGAGGCGAAAATAATTCAACAATAATATAACTTTGAAATTTCATCGTAGGCAAACAATGAACGTTTGAGATAATATATGCATACGTTAAGCATTAAAAATTCAAAACTAAATTAAAAACGAAACACAAAAAAAATTAAATTGTAATAGACAATAAAAAACTTTTCTGTTTTTACGATTAAATAGTTTGTGTGTTGAAATTCATGATTCAAATATAGGCTTTTATCCGAAGAAGATAGGCCAACTACATGCTGCTTTGTTTTAATTGAATGAATGTTATCTCCGTGTATTTGTGATGTACTTTTAATCCCGCCAGCAAAATTAAATATTATTTTTTTTTAATTCCATGGCTAAAAAATTCTCAATTTCGCGCACGGGATAGTTGAAATTCCGATTAAACGTTGAAACAGTTTTTCCCATTAAATGATAGTGAAATTGAGAGTAATAAAAACCAGCACGAATAACAGGTTAAATTAGGGAAAGTATTTGATGACTTTTATTTTTCAAGCGAAATGCTTTTGGCTCAAAATTTCAAACATATGAAATGAATTCGACAGTCTCAAAGGGTATATGCGTGATATTTTGCAGACGGACTGTCGAAATTGTAGAAAATTTCCTTATTTTTTCCAACCCTTAAATGATCAGCCTCCACCTCACAGTTTTAATCCTTCTCCTGTCCAGGGCTGTAGCCGATCATTGAGTATTCGGTGACTACGCAAGTCCGCGAAATAATTGCGTCTGGAGACATCTTCCTGTAACTCCCTATAGGACCTTTTATATATAAAGTATACTCATTAATAATGACCTCTGTCTCTCTTTCCTCTCATCACTATCGTCAAAGATGGGTTTTCCTATCCTCCTTCATTATTCATTCGTCTTGTCGATTTTCATCTTATTCGTCCTTCCGTAACACCAAGCAGTAAGGTCCGTTCTGACTGCTCTCTGTAGCTGACATCCTCTATGTTTCAGTGCCAATAAAATCCTCAAAAAATTTGTTGCGACATTTCGTCGCTACCTTGGTTTTCCAATAGCATGACGGTAGGATTCATAGTCCCCTATGTAGATGAAATAACAGCATGAGTATTATGAAAAACATTCTCCTACTACAGTATTAACTTTTTCAGACTATATATTCGTATTCCAAAATGATTTTTTTCATCCATCCTCTTCCACTGTTATCATACTTCTTCCTATTTATCACATCCATCACATTCTGCAACCTCAAAACATCTCTGCAGTTAACTTCACGTCTTCTTCTTCCTGTTCTTCTCACCGTCTTTGGACACTTGGTATATTATCTCAGGTCCATCAGGAAGAAACTTTTCGTGTGAGGTTAAATTCCTGTGAGATTAAGGAAAATTTCCTCTCCCATCCAGCCCTCCCGAATAAAAAGCTTCAAATTACACTAAGATTTGTGTATTATAAGGAATATACTTTTCGTATTACTTTCCTTGCGAAGAAGTTATGAAGAATTAAAACGTTACATCTTCCATAAATCTTATTTTCAAACGTAACAAAAGATTAATAATAGGCAGATGAGAAGAAAAATAGTGGTTAATAAACGGGAGGAAATGGTAAATGTAAAGGGGATGAGTATGAATACTAAGGAAATACATCGGTTCTTCATGAGACTTCGGGTTGACGAAGGAAACGGAACACTGTTTTCATACTCAAAAATATAGTTGAAGCTATGAGCAAGTGGGCTGGTGATAAGTGCAAAGATTGGTTACGTGAAAAGAAGGCACCACGGCCCTCGGTTAAAACAAATCTTTCGCCGGACGTAACATGATACCGGTGGATAATAATATCATATAATACAGTTGTGATTACAGACATGCACATTCCAGAAAGGAATCTCTGCCTACGCAGTCACACACGCTGATAGTTTACAGATGCTGGGAGCATTGATAAATAATTATAAATTTCCCTCCCACACCACACTCCTTTAGCCCCCTTCTCACCCAATGAACAGTATAAAAATGCAGATTGCCCAAAAGGGCTCTTCTTACGTGACGTGGAAATTAGTGTACAAAAATCAGAAGAAAATATTATGTACGAATATTCTATTAAAAAAATTAAACGAAAGGTAGCGTATTAAAAATTACCGTAAATGTCGATATTTCACAATAAAAATTAAAGTTATTTAAGTATATTAATTTGTTAAACATCGTGTCAAGTAACCCATCTGGTGGGAATAGGAGTTGATGTCATTTATATTTGAGCGCATTTTAAAGGTTAATAGTATTGCATTGCATTAGTTGCAGTTGTTGAAGAGAAATGATGATTAGAAATTGCGATTTCCACAATATTATATCCATCCACACGATATGGATTTTAAAACTTCGTGACATAATTGAGGGTTGTTGTAATTTGTTGAAATTCGGTCTAGACTAAGTTAACCTTTTATCAAGTACTGGAGTCATTAATGCAGTTTGTGTAAGCAATTAGTTGCACAGGAAATTGCGATGGTTTCAAACAGCGAAATAATTGCCTCTGGAGGATCATTTAAGGATTTCGGAAGGGAATGAAGAATACCATTATTAGACCATTGTTTGGGATGAAATACCTCGACGAGAGGTGGGATTACTTTAACGCGATGGTGATTTTGACACGTGGTCGGAAGAATTAAACGTTAAAAGGAGAATATCTGAAGGATTGAGGGGGAAGAACGTGCCTTTTCGAAGATATTTATATTTATGTGTATATAATTAAACATGTATATACATACATGCAAGCGTACGTGAGTAAGGTGAAAAGTTCTTGGCCTGACAATGCCAATACTGCCATTTACAGTTAAAAAATAATTTCATTTTTCTACATAATCTCTCTTTTCTCATAATAACTTAGTATTTCTTTTCCGATGCATAATCTCCCTCGAATTCAACACACTTGGCCCAGCGTGTCTCCAACATCGGTATTCCCTACCAGAAACAAATTTCTTCAAGTTTGGGAACAAATGGAAGTCTGTGGATGCTAAGGCAGGAGAATAGGGGACTGGCCGAGCAAATCGTAACCCAAATCACGTAATTTACCCATCGCCAACGCACCTTTGTGATCAGGTGCGTTGTCCTGGTGAACAATTATTTTTTTTCTTCTTCAATCCAGGCCTCTTCTCGCGAATTTCAGCATCCAGCTGGTGAAGAAGGTTGGAGTAATATTCGCCTGTAATTGCCCTGGAAAGGAACACATATGAAAGACGAGTACAGGAACGGTAGGGAATGTGGAATCGATCGCAAGTGTAAATGCGTTTGACCGGGGGAAATATATATATATATATATATATATATATATATATATATATATATATATGTATATATATATATATATATATATGTATATATATATATATATATATATATAATACTATTACAGTTTTTCACAAAGTTATACTTTCCACGCTAAAATGAGACATTCCCGATCTCATAACATTTTTTCTCTACGATATATTATCATCCTAATCGAAACAAATTAATACGCTTTTATATTCGCCCTTAAAGCAGCGGATATTATTATGGGTGGATATGCGTATGTTTGGGGTGGGTAGGGTGTCAGGGTGTGAGGAAAGAGGGAATGGGGCTTTAAATGGTAAGGAGGTGCGGAGGGGGGAAGAGGAGGGGGAGAGTTAAAAGACCCACGCGAAGAATGCGCAATTCCGTCCGGCACTATTCTTAGATTCACGGATTTCAATCTCGGCCGCGAGCATCCACCTCTTTCACTCCTCCCCTCCCAACCAACCCCTCTTCCCCCGGCCACCACACATTCTCCGATTCCACTCACCCAACCCCTATCCCCTCCCCGCCAACTCATTGCCTCCCCCTCCCAGACGGCTCTCCACATTCTTATACCCTCAAGTCGCCTCACCCCTTCCAACACAACCCTCCTTCAACTCATAAGCCGTCTCCCTCCCGACCCCTCTCCACTCACCGCCCACCACACTTCTTCATTCCTCCTCTCCCCACTCCCCCTATTCTCTCCACCCACCATTTTTTTCCTCTCTCTTCACTCAACCCCTCTTCCACCTCCCCGTAGCTTACGCCGTCCCGAGAATAGATCCTTATACCCTTTCCTCGGAGAGAGTCACCCCTCCACCTCCGGTCGGTGTCACTCCCCTCCCCCCCCCCCGCCTCGACCCCTCCCACTCCACCTCCGCCCCGGGACGTTAGCTGCGTTGGCCTGGAAACTACTGAATCGATGCTTTCTCTCTCTCTCTCCCTTCATCCTCCTCCACAGATTCCATCTCCTCCGTGTCTTTCCCTCCACTCTCTCTCACTCTACCTCGCTCCATGTCTCTATCGTGAGTGTCTACATTCAACCACGTTAACATCCACATTAGGGTTGGTCGGTATGCCCACGTCCATGTCCACATATTACGTTCATTCGAGAGTTAATAGTATCTAGTTTTTCTCGATTGTCGATATTATTGATAATTTAATTTCTATAATTGATTAAATTTGTAAAATTTGCATGTCAATGTAGAGATTTTCAGGAGGCACACAAAACCATTCGCGTTAGAATCAACTTGCCTTTCTGAAACGAGAAATTGAAACTTTTCAATGTGTAGAATTGCAACTATTTTAATAATGAGTGTGTGATAACATGTAGTTCTTCAAACACTTGGATTTAATTTGTTAATTTCATATTAAAACCCAAGTGGTTATCTAAATATTTATTTGATGTTTCATTTTAAAATTACGTTCATACCTAGGTGCGTCTTATCTTATGACGGCAGGTATTTCTTTTCTTGATGTTCTTGAGGAGTTTCTTTTCCCAGAACAATAAAATTGTTTCTCTCTCTCTCTCTCTCTCTGAATTCTCTCTTCCAGCTGCCAAGGGGAAGGGAGTGCTAGGTTAGCAGCCATTAAGGTCGTTAGCGATCCTTATCACGCAGGGGCGTTTTAGTAGCAGTAGACTGGAGGTAAGGGGTAGGTTTGTCATGGCCCCAGAAGAACAGCAAGTCGTGTTTTCTTATTTGCTAAGCGATGCTATATTCCCCAGCACCGTATAGCACACCACGAGTGAAAAATACCAGTAACTCGTCTGATAATCATGCCTGTACTAAATTTCCTAGCACGATGCATTGACATATACCATTCGCTGACTCTTAGCACACGTTTCAACTCCCTGCTTCCCAACCAATATGGTAAACTTAGTATTTCTCTCAGGGTAGCGTGCGTACCCAACCATTTCCCAATATTCTGTTGCCGAACAATATGCCATCCTCCCACTTTTCCTGCCTTTCTTGGATTTATCCCGACGGCAATCTCTTTACCACCACCATGTCTGGCATCTCTTCATTTGTTTTTCTTATCGTTCATTTCATTTCCTCCATTCTTCTCGACTCCCACAATAAGTAACCTTTTATATTCCAAGTAGTTCCAATGTTTTGTACGGGTTTTCTTACGTGAGTATCTTTTTTCATATCGCTGTGCTCACGACTCGCGCGAGAGAAAACGTTCATCCTTCCTATCTGGCTGTCCGGCAGTCGACTTACTTCCGTCATTCACCGTGGTCTTGCTCACTTCTGAGATTCTTGAATTCCACACTGGGTCAGAGTTTCACTCGGCCGGTTTTCTTTTCGGGGATCGGGATTGGTGCGGTGGCTGTCGTTCTGGCTTCCCAGCCAGAGGGCTCGGGTTCAAATCCCGGCGGTGTTGAATATTTTTCAGAGGTATCTCGATACCTACTTGAGGTGCTTCCTGGAGGGCACTTTGAGTGAGTACGCCATCTGTCGTATTAGGCGTTAAGCCGCGGACCCCTTGGCGCCTTTCGTAAAGAGTAGGCTAATGCCGACGCTGAGTTTCTCTCCACCCTTCATCCTCTCCTGTCCATCTCCTATGGCGCAAATGATCTCAGCAGTCGGTCGCCTCCCCTAAATACTAATGCTACTACTACGATCTCCCTTTCACTGTTCCCAACTAACCTAGTTTAAGCATTCCTCATGCTATGCTTCATTCATGCTTTTGGTTAATGTAAACTGAATGCTTTACGTTAACCGAAAACTTTAATCTTCAATTAAGACTTTCAGCACACCGATGGCTATTACATTGGCACGTTATTCACAACTCTTTTGGCGAGCAGTTGTGTTTTCACGTGCCATTTGTTTTTCCAGATAAAGATATCTATCCAGATCCTCTTCCATACCATTCCCATCTTCCAAAAGTTTCATTCGTACGGTCTCCTCTTTTATTTTTATTTTCATAGTTTGCTTTGCTTTAATATTGAAACAAATCTGTTTTTGTTCAATTATATTTTCGTAAATACTTTCGGCGATTAACTTTGTTTTTCTTTGTGTGGCTTTGAATGGAGGAAATAAGGTTGAATTAGAGGAAGAAATGCACCGGAGTTCTGTATAGGATGGGCGAAGAGAGTAGGTTACTGGGGGCAGTAATCGGAAAGAGGCAGTGAAAGTGGATGGAGGAAACATAGAAAGGAAAAGTTGTGTTGAAGGCCGCGATTGAGGGAAGCACGGTGTACAAGCGAGGCGATGGAGGGAGGAGAGTAGGCTTTTTAAGTAGCGCGAAAGCAGGCAGAAACAACGAAGAAATTGATAAATAAATTACCTTGGGCGAGGATAGATGAACTGCTCACGATACTAAGAAGTAAATCATCGTTAGGGACTGTCCAAAACCTTGCTTCAAATATACATAATACCTTGAATGAATGCGACTTTCAGAATAAGTATATATGACTTATCCATATTGTAAATCTCCATGATAAAATTATCAGCTAGAGTAAGAAATGTTTCTCACTCCCACCTCGTATTTTTCTCTATTTGCTTAGGTTCCTGAAGAGTCCAAAGAAACTGCGGGAGATGCCGCAACAGTAACTTTTAACGGAGTCATCCGCTAATGTGCATTTTAATGCAACAATTTCAGAGCGTAAAAATCATTCGCCTTGACTGGGACTCGAACCCAGATCCCTCAATATCCGGTCGAGTGCTTTAGCCACTTAAGCTACCGAGGCGTCCTCTTAAACTCTGAAATTTTGGGGCTTTTAAAGGAACTAGATGTTATGACGAAATACCGTACATACAATGTCACATGCATTCGTAGTCGTGCGCGAGGCGCCACTGTCCACGAGGTTAAAAGCCAACTTTAAACACGTATGGTGTTTTCCCTTTGACAAATTCCAAAGAAACTGCGGGAGATGCCGCAACAGTAACTTTTAACGGAGTCATCCGCTAATGTGCATTTTAATGCAACAATTTCAGAGCGTAAAAATCATTCGCCTTGACTGGGACTCGAACCCAGATCCCTCAATATCCGGTCGAGTGCTTTAGCCACTTAAGCTACCGAGGCGTCCTCTTAAACTCTGAAATTTTGGGGCTTTTAAAGGAACTAGATGTTATGACGAAATACCGTACATACAATGTCACATGCATTCGTAGTCGTGCGCGAGGCGCCACTGTCCACGAGGTTAAAAGCCAACTTTAAACACGTATGGTGTTTTCCCTTTGACAAATTCCAAAGAAACTGCGGGAGATGCCGCAACAGTAACTTTTAATTGTATGTACGGTATTTCGTCATAACATCTAGTTCCTTTAAAAGCCCCAAAATTTCAGAGTTTAAGAGGACGCCTCGGTAGCTTAAGTGGCTAAAGCACTCGACCGGATATTGAGGGATCTGGGTTCGAGTCCCAGTCAAGGCGAATGATTTTTACGCTCTGAAATTGTTGCATTAAAATGCACATTAGCGGATGACTCCGTTAAAAGTTACTGTTGCGGCATCTCCCGCAGTTTCTTTGGAATTTGTCAAAGGGAAAACACCATACGTGTTTAAAGTTGGCTTTTAACCTCGTGGACAGTGGCGCCTCGCGCACGACTACGAATGCATGTGACATTGTATGTACGGTATTTCGTCATAACATCTAGTTCCTTTAAAAGCCCCAAAATTTCAGAGTTTAAGAGGACGCCTCGGTAGCTTAAGTGGCTAAAGCACTCGACCGGATATTGAGGGATCTGGGTTCGAGTCCCAGTCAAGGCGAATGATTTTTACGCTCTGAAATTGTTGCATTCCTGAAGAGTCTTTAAAGCTAGAGTCATCCAAGTTATGTTGGCTTCTTTTCAATCACGGTAGTGTCAATGTTGAACATTAGGTATGCGCGGTTTAAGAATTGTGTTCAAAAGAGTGCCAAAAATTAGATTAAGCCCATTTGTCGTACACGTAACCCGAAACTCATCTCTGAAACTGAAAGTGAAATTGTCTTCTGACAAAATCCATTGACCGGGAATCGCCGTCCATTCGCCGGTCGAGGCGAATGATTTTTACGCTCTGAAACTGTTGCATTGATATGCATATTAGCGGATGACTCCCTTAAAAGTTACTGTTGCGGCAACTCCCAATTTGGAAGACAAGAATGTTCAGTGAAACTCGTTGTGTGCTATGTAAAAATCACAACAAGGTACTATAACTATTGAGGGATTAACGAAGCCAATGAAATAAATACACAATTTAATTCGTAAAACACGTGAATATGATGTTATAATTACATTTTATCTTTATACGCACTTGAAAATTAAAGAATTTAAAAAAAATGAAAAAAGAGAATTTAAATAAGTCACCAAACTGATATATGTCTCCGTAATTTGTTCTAAAATCCGTTTCTTAATCCACGACGCTAATATTTGGGCGAACATATCCTCGGCGCGATCTCCTTCCACAGCGTTGCCATTCATTTCAAAAGACCTACAATTCACCATAATAAAGTCGTTTCATTTCATCCCATTCCTCTAGATTTTCTTCTCTCTCTCTCTAACCCCCTCCCCCACCCCGCACCCTCCCGCCCAATCCCTCTCTATCTATCTCTTACTGACTCCCTTACCGTATAAAATACACCGCGCCTCAAAATCTCTCCGCTTTTTAACGTCCCCCATTTCACTCTTGTGATCACTCTGCCCGATTTTATCGCCGAGATCGCCTTAATTGAGTACTAGAGGATCGGGGGAGTATGAACCTCTAAAAAAAAAAACTTATTTTAGTTTCCCTTCGGATTCTTACCATGTTTCTCGAAAATGCCGCGGGAGTGTGCTGCCCTCTTTCATTTCCTGATTCTCGTTCCTTCGTATCTGCAGGAAGTAGGGGTTAGGCGGGAGGGAGGGAGGGAGGGGGGAAAAAGGCATCTCAGCACGCCATAAAGCGGCGGCATGATGGGGAAGTTTCCAAACTGCTCCGTTAGATGGAGGTGGTTCAGCGGCAGCTTCGTGAGTTCGTGTTGAAAGCTCTTATATTTGTATCCGGGCTTAGAAATAACCAATTAAGTGGCACATCACTCTCTAGGCCAAATAGATTCGAAGACTGAAGGGAGTGTATGAAAGTGAATCAAAGAGTAAATCCATGTCTTGCAACGTAAAAAGCGTTCTCACGTGTAAACTTCATAATAATCCATTTGAATAATTGTGATTTGATATTTAATGGTAGACTACTAATTATAAATTGGCATCTATCTATTCTACACTTTCTATGATTTCACTTGACATGATCTCGTACCGTATTGCGATTAGGGGGAGGGGTAATAATCCATTTTCAATATTATTTCTAAAGATGATTCTGGGTTTTAGAGGGAAACCCCAATCACATGTTTTGTGATGAAAACAAAAGAAAAAAGGAACATAGAAGAATAATACAATACAAATAATTCAACTTTTCCATCTTTCTGAAAAAGTGTATAGTTGATAAACAGTAATAGATCGGTGTACAAGCCGCTAAATTATTATAAACTTGCCCCCAAAGTCGGCTTAATATGGACAACTCCCCAAAGAAAAACCACCGAAAAGATCAACAGACCCACACATAACGCCATACTTCTCACGTCCAAAATATGTCCGCCATTTAACTCGTTAAGGCTCTCACAAATCCGTGAATTAAAATGTCCACCACCCTCAGGGAGCCACCTGATAAGGAAATCTGAAGAGAATAAACTTAGAATGGTACCCTGAAATTATGTAGATGATTATCTTAGAGTTGAATAATTATTGAAGTGTTTCAATTAATTCTAACGTGCAACAATAATGGAAATTCAACATCTTTATCAAAACTAACATCTAAATGAAATGTGACTCTTTAGAAACCGTTATATGACTTTTACCATGATTTGTTTTTTAATATTTTGATTACTAAATGGGAAATCCTTGTCCCGAAATAAATATCTTTTAGTTATTACGGCATCGAACGTGTGATGTTGAGGAAACAGGTCAGTCTCTCGTAACGGCAGCTGCGGCATTAATGTTTCCTTCCGTAAGAACAGAGACTAGAGCTGCGAATTCAACTTTTTTTAAATAAATCTTCACCCTCTTTAAGATATCAAATCATCTTCTAGTCGTTCTAAAGGTGAAAAAAGACGGTCCATAAGACTATTGTAGCATGACATAGACCTTGGCTGATGATTTATTCCGGAGAGAGAAATATTTCAAGTCAGCATTGCTTGTTACTTTCAGGATTGGCGCCGTAAGCGACTTCTCAAATTAACGAAACTTGAACCACGTATGCAATGTATATTAAAATAACGAGGGGATCGACATGTGAGGTGGCTAACGTACTGGCTTCCCACCCAGAGGGCCCGGGTTCAAATCCTGGCGGTGTTGAATATTTTCAGAGGTATCTCGATCCCTACTTGAGGTGCTTTGTGGAGGGCACTTCGAGTGAGTACGCCGTCCGTCGGATGGGACGTTAAGCTGCGGACCCCTTGGTGCCTTTCGTAAAGAGTAGGCTAATGCCGATGCCGGGTTTCTCTCCACCCTTCATCCTTTCCTATCCATCCCCTATGGCGCAAATGACCTCAGCTGTCGGTTGCCTCCCCTAAGTACTACATTAAAATAACGAATTTAGATTAAATTAACTTTTACCCAAAAAACTATGCGAATACTAATTTCACGATCAATCTTTAATGAAAAGACTTCTTACACAATCACTTGGACCAATTTTATAAGTGATTAATTCTCGCGGAACTCTTAAAGTTGGATGGCTGCCACAGGCAAAAATATTTATCTGCCATTAAATTGTCGTATCAGTTAAATATAAATTAAATTGTCGTATCAGTTAAATATAATCACACTGCTAAATCTATTAGATCTAGTGGTACTAAATGCCAGCATAACGAGAGGTCGGCTTTAAAAATTGGACGTCACCGCAAAAAAAAACCTGCAAAAGAAAGATGGAAATGTAGACGGAGCTGGGTAGATGGGCCCATAAGAAATCCAGAGAACACCACACTTGAACTGTAAAAAGACTTTTTTTAATATTTCATCGTCAGCGATCTCCAACGATGATGCGTAGAAGAAAGAGATCGTTAGTTTGGCTGAAAGCGATGTCAGTTATTCTGCGATGTAGCACGCCTGCTGACGGTAAAGAGTGCTAGTATCAACGCTATGAAGCGGTTCATTAACTCCAATGCTTCAAGTTTACTTGCCAAGGCTGCGAGCCGTGAGTGGTGGCAGCATTGACCGAGACATGAAGAGTAATGAATTCCTTCCGAGGGCGAGTGGAGGATTTAACGTGCGCAAGAAAGCGACAAGGAGAATCGGGAAACTAAGAAAAACTCTTACTCCACACAGAGGCAAGGTATTTTACTTGAAAGAGCTCGGAAGGGATCGTGGGAGTGAAAAACCACAAAATGTGGAAGAGTCACGAGAACCCATTCATAGAAGACACAAGGAGGATCTTTGATGGAATAAAGAGATGGGCGAGGAAATGGTGTAGCTGAGATGAATGCTGACCCATCATGGTTGTAAGCACAGATCAAAATTTACTCCTAATGCGTAGATAACGAGCTTTTTTTTACGATTCAATGCACTAATTCGCGACCCCGTAATCGCAAGAAAAGCTACTTAAACATTTTCCTCCGGTTCCTATCCTGTAATTTATCTCAATGTCCACGCTCCACGAAATTTCAATCAACCGAGCGGTAAAGAATTTTATGGTGACGATATAGAGGCCCAAGCCACCTCCCATTAACACCCAATCACGCCAAATCTGATAATTTGCACTCCATTGGTTGAGAAGCACTTCCTCAAAGCCTATCAGCTGACTTACAAGGGCTTCAGTGCTGTAGATCAGTTGATATGGATTTACGAAAATGAAACCTATTAGTATCTGCTGACGACTACCCGTCACCAAAAAAAGGACGAAGCGTGGGAAGATTTATGGAAAGGGATAGAAAAGCCTAACTTTAAGGGAAAAAACGACCATAGCCTCAAAATAAAAATAAGGACTCAAAAAACAAATAAGAAAAAATACTCTTTTTTAAATAGAACCATAATTGATTGGAACCAGCTGCCTGGAGGTTTGTTTGAGCCCTTTCCATCCAATTTTAGAAGTTTTAAGTTGAAATGTAAAGCAGCCACTGGGTAATAAACTTCATTGTAGTCATGAAAAGATTGTTTGTATGTGATGTGGACGGCATATTGTATGTGATGTGGAAGTGTCATTATGTAAAAATATTTTATCTCTTCTGTTTTTATGTGTTCGTATGTAATTTTCATTGTAGAGTTATCTTTGACCTAACCTGACCGTTGCCACCAGGAAATTTGCCTAATTGCAACGTAATTGTGTAAATAAATAAATAATAAATAAATAAATACCACATGCGGTCAAGTCCGTTATTAATGCGATATCGATGGTAGTCAAGTTTGAGATACTTTGGGTGGGGGCCCACTACTTGAAATATAATAATTTCCAGCTTAAGGTTTTTATCAATCGGGCCAGATATATTAGTTGAGGATTACTTCTAAACATTCATTTTTAAAATGCATTCTTCCCATTATGAAATATAAAAGCACAGTAATCAAGACTACGGTTGGTTTGGTAGGCGAAAGTAGAGCTTATCTAGTACTAATCCCAACGGCGTTCAGGAAATTCACGCATCAGGGAAAATGGGGGCAGTTCCTTTCACTTTGGTTTCCCACGAAGATCTGCTAACCGAAAAATCACTCAGCTTGGGCGAAGCTGAGGGTACCCAAAGGCGTCTCCAGGAATCGAATCTGGTCCCATACGATCAGCAGCTAAGCGTTGTAACCACTGGAACATCACGCCTCTATTATATAATTCACAAGTTATAATCTGCTAGCTAAGGTCTTTATTTTGCCATAACGTAGTTCCACCCACGAAATTCGACGACATGGATCACAATCAATGTAAACTTGACAATCACTGATAGATGGTCGTTATGAACGTAATTGGTCATTATCTACACCCACACGCAACGCAAGTTACCCCACCACTTGCAGTAAATGACAATAGACCAACCAGCCACTAGTCGAGCTCTCTGTTGAGGGAACTTATGTGGGCTTAATAATGTTCCATCGCCTTAATTCTGTAATGATGTGTTTTGCAAGAGAAAAATATTTAATTGATCCCTTCCGAAATGCGTGCATATAAATGTTGTCCCGAATGCCCAATTTTCTCCACATTCCGAGTCTGTGTTGATCTGTGAGATTCAAACTGTTGAGTTTCCAGTATAAGCATGACGGCCGGCTAAAAGCAGTGGGTGCGTGGAACTTGAGGAGTATTTTATCAAAAATTGGTAGAGGGAGTGCAATTAGTGGGTCATGCAGAAATGCAGGCAGGATGCAGAAGCAATATACAAGTAATCAAAAATAAACTAATGCTGGTTTGGTCATGTTGAGAGAACGGATGAGAGTCGAATCGCCCAGCAAATACGAGGGTCATCCGGAAAGTGGTACCCGTTCGTGCCGCATGAAGTGCTGACGACGCGAGTAGCCGCTGGACGAGGTCAGATAGCTTCAGTGGCTTGTCTGCCTTCTCTGAGCCAAGTTGCGTGACGCTAGCATTGCCTGTGTTGTTTCTGTGATTGTTTACAATGTTTAAAAAAATTGAGAACGCCGCCAGTTGTGAAGTGAGGGCAGTGATTAAATTCCTCAATGCAAGAAACGTTCGCCCATGTGATATTCATCGCCAATTAAAGGAGGTGTATGGAGACAATGTAATGGACGAGTCGTCTGTTCGGCGGTGGTGTCGCAACTTCAACATGGGGAGGGGGAACACACACGACGATGAGCGTTCGGAGAGACCGTCTGTCATTACAGACCAACTGGTGAGCTCAGTTGACGAATTCGTGAGGAACGATCGGCGCGTCACAATTGATGACATCTGTGAGCATTTTCCCAATGTTTCTCGAACAATTGTTCATGAAATTGTTAAACACCATCTGCATTATGCAAAAATTTGTGCAAGATGGGTCCCTCGCGTATCTCAATGAGCTGGCGGCGAAGGACTATGCAGCAGGAATACAGAAACTTGTCACACGTTATGACAAATGCCTTAATTTGCTTGGAGATTATGTTGAGAAGTAGTTTAAAGTATCCTCTTTCAAATAAAATTTTTTATGTTTGTTAATATTTACTTTTGTGTCTTTATTTCACGAACGGGTACTACTTTCCGGATGACCCTCGTACATAAGTGAAGAGTTGTGAATGTTTCGAAAGAGGAAGAAGTAAGTCGTGAAAGTTGTGTTTGAATTAATTAATTAATAGCAATTTTCCACAAAATAAAATTTAATACGACCAGTTTCAATTTAACTACAGCATAATCAAGTGTAGATGTAGTTACATTGAAACTGGTCGTATTAAGTTTAATTTTGTGGAAAATTACTATTTTTAATGTATCATAATATTCCACCATAATCACGCCTGAAACGACTCTTTTTATTGTGTTTGAATGTTGTTGAGGGGTGTCTCAATACGAGAAATAGCATTTTGAAGAAAATGATACCATGTGTGAATATAACAGGTTCATAGTAATTATGCAAGGAAAGGGATAAATTAATGAAAAGGGTGTTGTTCCCCCGAGATAGTGGATAATTCAGGTTAATTGGACTGAGCTTACCCCAGCGGGGCCATCGTAAAGGGAATGCGTGCGTTAGAGTTTCCAAGGGTGCTTAATACATTCCAAGTGGCTCTTTCATTCTTCCTTTCCTTTCATGACAGACTTAAGTGACAATAACAATCTTATGGAAAAATCATTTTTAGCAAGCCTGATTACATAATCTCAGTTTACCATGCAGTATTGAGCGTCTTCACTTATCGAACAATGCAAAAATATTGTGGCCTGCCCTTTAGCGAAGATATTCAAGTTTAACAAGTGCCAAAATTCACCTCGATTTAGGTTACCACAATGGGGGAACGTTTACTTCCCTTCATGTATTTATTTTTTTCTCAATTTTGATCCGATAAATATTGTTCAAAAACTAATATAAATGGAAACAATTTTTAACACGTATAATATGTTATTATCACATTTTTCTCTATTTGACATTATTGCTAAAATAATTAAGTTTGAAGAATAAACTTTGCGTCTCCATCAAGTCACCGTGCCACCATTATGCAATAAATCTAACAACGTTACCAAAATAGAACTTTTTAGATGGAAAAATGTTGGTAGTGCGCAGAGTTTGAGCGCAATGCGTTAACTTTATTTCTAATATTGTTGTAAGATATTGAAGTATCAGTTTTCGAAATGGAAAATTTAATACTATCAATCGCGAAAAAGGTTTTGGTCATTTGCCGATTGCTTTCCCCTCTTGCATATAATTGGACATGATTCCTTGGTATTCTGTTTATACTTTGAGATCAGAAAGCAAAATTATACTAAAATAACCGAGTACCATTTCGCTATCGTTGGTATGGGCGTTCAACGCCAAAAATCATATTGCAATGTTAGCGCATTCTGGTACATAATATAGAGGAAGAATGTGCTCGAATTAGAGCAAATAGAATGAATGAAATATAATGAAAATAATTCTATGTGTAAGATATTTTAAGAGAAACCGAGTCTGACGGCTTCAACAACGTGATAGCAAACCACAGAACTCCATAAAACTCTGTTACATTATTTTAAGTGTTTCCAAAGCGGTTTCTCAAAACTTTAACCTATAACAAAATAATATATATTGACCTTGCGTATATACTTTTATTTGTTTTAAACCAAAAAAAATGAAAACCTTCGTAGCCATATTTGTAAATATTAAGTTTCATTTGTATAGCAATGAATATTGGTTCGACACTACTAATCCGTCATCAGGTACAGAAACTCGTTACACTGCAAACATTTCCGAGTGTAAACACAGTCACCTTAACCTGGATTCGAACCCAGATCCCTTTATGTTTGGCGGAGTGCTTTAGCCAGCCTACCTACCGAAAAGTCCTATTACACTCCGAAAATTTGAGTGCTTTAAAGGAACAAGATTTTGCAACGAAATACCGTTCATTCAAATTCATAGAAACGATGTTTGGTCGCAAAATCTTGTTCCTTTGAAGACCCCAAAATTTCGGAGTATAAGAGGACGCCTCGGTAGCTAAGTTACTAAACCACTCCTAAAAAAAAAACTGCTAAAGTGATCTGGGTTTGAATCTCGGTCAAGGCAATTTGAGTTTAACTCTTTAAAATTGTTGGATAGTAATGCGCGTTAACGGTTGACTTCGTTTGAAGTTACTGTCACACTATCTCCCGCATTTTCTTTGAATTTACTGAAATGTATGTTCAGTATGCATTTTAATACGACGTTCCCTAAAAGATCTATTGAAAATTAATTAAAAAATAAAATTAATAAAGACAAAAAATTAATATACTAATTGCCATCTATTTAATATTCTTCCATCCCTTAAAAGCGCACGTTCCTCCTTTCAAACAAACTATTCCGAGAATTTATTCAGGGAGGCCACCCACTTAGAATCTACCGGCAAATGTTCCATTCATGAAGCATTAAATTGGGACTTGAGCGGCAAATACTCCCGCTATTGTTTTTTTGTGGTTAAAGTTCCATTGATTTATTTCCGTAGAATTGTCCTCTCAAGCCTATTACAAGGTCGACTACCTCATGTACGGGAGAATTATGACTTCATCACCCTGATGTGACGTCCTTTTATCGCCGCAGCCGTAGGAATAATATTTTGACGAAAATGCCTTTGTGTAATTTAGCCCGAGATAAACCCGTATGACTCGATCTGATTTTGCTTGATTAAAGTCGTCGTATATTTCAACGGATTTTCCCGAGATTTATTGATTGCGCGCTCATATTAAATGGGTAAGTTGATACAACTAATATTTGTTGGTTTTATTCCAACGACTTAATTATTGATTCGACCCGAGTAACGGCATTTAACGACAATAACGGAGAATGAATGCGTCAGTCGCCGGATATTGGTAATTTAACATGTTCCCTTTTCCAACGTAGGTACTCGGTGCAAAAATTTTCTTTCGGAAATGCTCCATTTATATTTAACGAGTGCGCCCGTTTCACATGTGCGAGGGCACGTGACCCACTCACTCTACGGCGAAAACTCGGGCGGGATTGCAAGCCACGGAAGCATAAAATAAATCACATACGACGGGCGTGGGTTCTAATTTTTATGGCATAACCGAACTTTACGCCACGCATGGAAACTTTTTCACTATACAAACGCAAATATATATATATATATATATATATATATATATATATATATATATATATATATATATGTATATAAAATACTTGCGCCAATATATATATATATATTATAAACAAGTTTGCAAGATTAGCGTAAAGTTCAATTACGCCTGAAAAATTAAAACCCACGCCCGTCATTATATATGTAATATAATATAAATATATATTATATTAAATATAATATATATATAAACACAGATGTAGATTTTTAGAATATAGAGACACAAAGAAAGGACACTCACAATTTGTTATTTGACGTTTCGACAGCACGGCTGTCGTCTTCGGAACCTTCTGTTTCTGTTTTGCTGTTTCTGAAGACGTTTCTGAAGCTGTTTCTGAAGACGACAGCCGTGCTGTCGAAACGTCAAATAACAAATTGTGAGTGTCCTTTCTTTGAGTCTCTATATTCTAAAAATCTACATCTGTGTTTTTATATAGTATTTCCCATCCTCATAATTTTCAGCATCTTCTGTTAAGAAAGGTAGATTTTTTTAAGATATTTTTTTTGCCTGAACTATTTATGTATTGTATTGTATTGTTTCCTCTGTAAGAACCCATTCATATTTGTTTGTTTTCAAATGAAAAGATTACGTAAAGCGAAGGTTCTTCAACATACCATACGGTAGAATATAATTTCATTTACCCTGAAACGAAGTTTGGTGAAACTGACGTTTACTTTTCAACTGACGTATAGTTTTCATATAGACGAATCCCTTTGAGAGCATTGAAAGGTAAAAGATAATCCCGAATATTTCCCGTCTATGAACAATGAATGTTATCATTATATGCGCTAGAGTGAGTCACTTTATTTTAATATTGACAGCAGTGAAATGTGTCGTCATATTTTTCCCAATTATTTTCAATCTATATACATTTTTAAACACTAAAAAATTATTCATACTAAAAAGAAGGCTTGTACTTTTCCACAGATTTTAAAATCTGTGGAAAAGTACAAGTCTTTCTTTTTAGTACGGATATTAAATACTTCCACGAAGTGAAGCCTGAAAAAATAGAATATATACTAAAAAATTAATTGAATCTCTTCCATGTCGTAGTGTTTCTTCCAAAAAAATGGTGATATAAGCAGGCAATTATGGACAATCCTGTTAGTATAAATTATAGCTTAATGAGTAATAATTTTTTTTTCATTCGCAAGAGAGACGAAACAGTTCATTAATTACATACCGTTATACATTATTACATCGAAACGGCATCGATAGGAAAAGTGGGTTGGGCATGCACGATTGAAGTGTTTTTTTCGACCACTTATCTCAGATTCCGTCTCCCCCAACGAAACATATTTCGTCAAGCAAACAAGAGTCGCGTCCGCTTTTGGCGACGATCGGTCACGGGGTCTCTGGGGCAAAAGAAAAAAGACGCACGAATGACGTCTTTTGGCGGGCGACCGAGAGGATAGAGACAACAAAACAAAAACTTTCCCCCCTTCCGTCCACGTGATTATTCGTCCCCTTTATTTAAATTGATGACGCGTCCCGTGCGGATCGGTATCCCGGCAGCTTATTAGAATTCGTCCCCCGGCGACCCGTCGCTAGGAGACCCACACACTCTTCCCACGTCTCGTCATCGTTCTGCCTCGTCAGATTTTGTTATTTTAATTTTCGACCCCACCTTGAAATTTACATCGACGAGGTTATCTCGGAGGCCGCCGAGAGGGCGTTTGGCAGGGGCTGGAGTAGGTCACGTTGTTATCTACTTTATTAGCCCTCGGTATCATTTTCTTTTGAGAAATTTCGAAGCTTTGGAAGTGCTTTTCTGTTCTGCTACGACCGAAAATCGTGCGATAGGTTAACAAAATCCCTCAAATAGACGCTTTTCCGCAGTCAAACTACTCAAATTATCGTTTAAGTTACGATTTTTATTATATATCAAAATTGCCGTGAAGGTAATATGTATTAATATCGTACAGTAATATAGTATATAAGTTTAAACTTATTTGAATTCGGATTTATTTCCGTTGTAACAGCGTAGGACTCATACTTTATGTATTCAGTCATACAACGATTTACATTTCAATTAGGTTAACTATGCGAGCAATATCATCAATTTATTTTCAATGAAATACGAGGTACGTCCAAGAAATACGCGAACTGAGGCCATAAAAACTTTATTTTGCAAAAAAAGGTCGACATCGATTTTCTTCCCTTCAAATTACTCTCCATTCATTGCTATGCACTTATACCATCGCACACTCCACTTTTAGAATCAGTAATTGAAATGAGTTAACCCATTATTATGAGCGTGACACTTGAAAAGTTGATTTTGTCTGAAGTACGTCAAACAGTTACTCCTTAGGTTTAAGTTACATTAACTTATGTCTTAGGAAAGGGTTCAAAAATTCTTTAGACAAATGTTTCCAATCCTTGATACTCATTTTTAAAATTGAAAAATTAGGAGCGTTTGCTTTTTGCTATCTTAATTTTATTTTTGAAATTTGATCATTTTCACCTATATTAAGTGTTTTCTCCGACCCCATTTTAACCCTTCGTCTCCTGTGATAATACTGAATACATTACCGAGCCAGTCATATTTCCTACTCATCTAAAGTGAATGGCACTCAATACATCTTTTAACATCTCGGTTACGCTATTTGCTCTCCTTAGGACTTTTTATTTTTTTTATTTTGTTGTTCTTATCTCATTATATAGTAGTTTATATGTTTCTTTGTGATCTAGGAGATGCTAATGGTGGTCCCACGCCGGTATTTCTAATATTTATATAGCAATATTTGTTCGTCCACAGCGTTTTTTGACGAACTGATCAGTTTTTCTCCATATCCTGTCTAGTTCAGAAGATATGAAGTTTTTAAATAATTTAAAACTTAGAAGTTCAAATAGTATAAATCAGAAAATAAGCAAAAACTCTATTTGAGCAGTGTTCCGGATTCTCGACGCATGTTCAAAGTGAATACCATCTCACGGGAAATGTCACCTCATGTTAAAATTTTGATCAAACATTTCCTTAATGCATATAGTATTCATTTGATAGATTTTATCCATCATCGTGTGTACAAAGATGTTTATCACGAGCAGCATCCTCTTTCGCAAGCCAAGTAAACAGAAGGATGGCCACTTTAAACTATCGTTTGCCTATTATGGGCAGAATCAACCCCAGCCGTACCCAGTAAGGTGTACTAGATAGCATTGACCCTCACCCTTATCAAACACTTACACAAACACAGGGGCTTACGAGAGAATTATCTCTGTACCAGCGGTCCGAAAATCGCATGTGATAAAATAAAATTAATAACATTCATACGGCCGTAGTTACAAACATTACCGTTAACGTAGGCATAATATTCATACGGCCGTAGATACTGTTTGCTTCATATATATATCGTTTGCCTCTAAAGAATTTGTCTGCTTCATATCATATGATTATTTTCCCTGTGCATTACAAGTCCACGTGAGTATTTCCGCTCACTTTCAGTTGGTCGTCTAAATCAACGCCGTGCCCCCTCCCCGATACCTCCGCAAGGGCGTATGGTAAGGAGTGATACGAGTTCAGACGTGCGAACAGAAATATTACTTGGGGCAGTCAAATGAAAACCGAGCACCAGCTACAACGTGACCGTGGAATGGTTTTGGACGTAACGCACCGTTATGGATCTTAGTCTACTATGGAGTTCACTTTGACTTGAGTTGTCACTATGAATTTCTCCTACCACGGCAATGGCAGTATCGAAAGTAACGACTGTATAGCCACCTTTCACGCGGACTGTGTGTTATAATGGGTTCAGTTTTCATTTGACTAGGGTCATACACAAAGGAAATTTGCTCTGTTATTTGCGATAGATTAAAACTAAAAATCAACCTATCACATGAATCTACCCAAATGTTATCAGGGCATAGAAATTTTTCAAATTACCTTAACCAAATTGGGAAATCGGGAACTAACCTATGTGATATTTGCTTAACAGAGGATACCGCCAAACACAGAATTGAAGAATGTATCCGTTATGAAAGAACGAGACTAAAAATATGGCATAACATTGCGGAGAAGAAAATTAAATTGCGCGGAATAGTATTATTCTGTTTAAATACCAATTGTAAAATCCTGTTTGAATTCGTCACATAAGTGGTAATTAAGTAATGTAAGCAGACACATCTAACACAATTTATTGTCAGTGTACATACAACTAGGTGAAAAACCTAAATATGTCATACGTGCACGATACAAACTATTTATATCTGTATATATTACGTTGCATGTTTCTGTACTTGTGCTGAATATTGTGAAAATATGTACTAATTGTACTTTAAGAGTATAAAGTCTAATATTCCGTGAATTCTGTAAATGGTTAAGTGTGTAATTTCAAATGTATCATTATATATCCATTCGATTCTTGAGAGCTTATGTTAATAAATGTTTAACAATCCCATATCGGACAACTTAGGCGATTGAAGACAGAAAGGGGAATTTAAGCGTGAGCAGGTATCCCCTTAATCGACATTTGGCATTGTTGTATAACTACGTATGTTGATACTATAATAAACAAGGAAGGGTTGGTTAGGATGTCTCTACTCCTACCGAACCCTAAAGTTTATGAATGTATTTGAATATGTATTTGCTAACACATAAAACCACTCGAGGACATAAACGCATGTTCCCATATAAATTACAACATGATTGGTTTGTATGACTTAACCGTTGAGTTTCAGTCTTCAAATATATACGCGAGTATTCAGGCGCTAAGAATCGGTTTTTTTATGATTGAGTATCATGCGAGAGAAGAATGAATACTTGAACCTTTCTGTGACGGTGTCCTCTCTCTTTCATTTCATCTTGGTGGTCAAATCTACCGATATAATGTGTTACCATGATAATTCCCTCTATGACGCGAGAAAACTCAGAAGTTCTCTCCTCCCCTCTTTACTTTTCTTAAGGTCCGGTTTTGTATTGTACTGTATATTTCAATCGAACCGTTTTTTACTGTGACCGTCACCTCAGCGCGGATATAACCGACGGTCCCGTTTCTATAAACAACGAAGATTTCCCATCAACGAATGTGGATATTGAAACCATAGTAACATCCCTTGTCAGTTATTTCTGTCAGCTGTTTAGCGGTCGAGTTTGTAATCCAATAGTGATTTTGGTCTTAACCGGAGGTTAAAGTTAACCTTCAGTTTCGAGCGAAACGAGTTTCAGTATATCATACCTGACCTAAGTCTTAAACGCTTTCTTTTTGGATCAATAATCTCTCAATAAAATTCCTGTGTCATTGTGTTACATGTCTGATGAATGTTCTTTGAAAATTTTCCAATTCCTTAGTTAACGTTTTCTCCTATTTCTATTGGCGCTGCGATGACTTTCCACTGAGAATAGGAACTTTACTATGGGGAGTTTTTCCTCATCCAATGTTTTCGGACAAAATAATGGTGTATAAATAGTCTATTCATCCATATAATGCTAATTATGTCTTTAGGAAGTTTTATATAATGTGTCATCTTTAAATTTATAGAATAGATAGCTTTGGGAAACGTGACCCCCTCTCAACTGATCGTCTTATTAGTTTTTGGATTTTTTCTGAAGATGAAATGCCTAGTTGTTGTTGAACAACTACTTCTGTCGCTGTTGGGAGGCACAATAACAACAAACTACGGTTCCTAGGGCTGAAACTCAAAAGCTTTTAACAAACCAGATATTGATGAATGTACAGGGTTCGTCCGGAAAATAAGTGTACTGAGCTCAGGAAAAAAAATTTATTACACTTTTACATATCTTAAGCTAATATTCCTAAAATAGGACCCTTGTGAGTCGATACACTTGTTCCAGCGGCGTTCCCATTCCTGGAACGCTCCCGCGAAGGCATCATCGGGAACCTCTCGAAGACTCGTCGTCGACCTCTTCTCTGCCCTCCACGAACATCTTGTGCCACCGAAAGATCATGTTTCTGGACATGGCTGACTCCCTGTAAGCCTGGTTAATCATACCGACAGTTTCGGTAGACGATTTCCCAAGCTTTACCGCAAATTTGATGGAATAACGCTGCTCCAAAAACTTCGGCATCGCGTTCCGTGACGTGGGTCGAGCGTGGAGGTTCGCGTTAACAGAGCTCCTCACTACACCACAGCTCAGAGCCGACTGCCTTTTTCAGCGTCGCTTGCCAACATACCCCCCTCCAATCGCAGCCCGTCAGAGCGGTGCTGGGCGCGCCTGGAGCGGCGGGAAAAAATCAGTACACTTATTTTCCGGACGAACCCAGTAGCTATAAAATAATTATTTTCTGTATAAAATATCCTTCGCGGCATGTACATAAAAAATGTACATTACTTTCTTCGTGGTGGCGGCACCATTATTTATCAAATTAACGTCTAATAACATTTAGGTAAAAATAAACTACCAAATGGCAAGAATGAAATACATCCCGAAGAAAATTAGTGAATTTTCATGCTTGAATTCCATCTTTTGGCTAAATGATATACATATGTTTTCAACTTAACAGTCCTTGGCGATATAATAACGCTTGCTACATAATACGAACAATTTGTTTGAAGATTACCTCAATTAAGAATACCTTAATTTAAAAAAATCATCCTCTTAGTTAAGTAGTTTCATAGCTGGGGGAACAATGCCTCTCTATAGTTTTTTGCTGCTTGTTTACAAGAAAGCTGCGTGATACAATGAATGCATGAGTCTATTTTAATGAGTCCCTTGTAATTTTTTGCACTCCAAGAAAATTTTGTTTTTAAATTGAGCTCGGGAATACCTTTTAATGGCGTAGTTTTATTTTTTAGGCATAAAAATTCCATGAATTGTATGATGGGAACACTGGCTCTAAGTCATAGCGTGAAATTAAAAATTACTCTCGAATGCTCGATTGTGCTCATAAATTAAGCGTATTTTTTCAGAATGAAATTCCCCGCATATGTTTTAAATAAATATGTGGCGGATGAATGATACATTTTTACAATAACACTTTCAACAAAATGAGACCGAAGAGAGAAACAGCAGAAAATTTTATTTCCTTCAAAACTGCTATCCATTATCATACGCATCTCAAATGTGACGTGAAGGGAGTCACATTCGTGACAAAATGCTCCATAGACTTAAGGTTCCGTAACATCTCAGTTTTAGAGGAATGTGTATCCTGAAAATGCCGCAGGAAATCAATCCATTTGAATTTCCTAATTTTGCCGTTTATAAAATATTTGAATTTTCAACCGACTCAAATAATCGAAATAATTTCACAAATATTAACTTCCGTTGACTTAGTTTTGATTGAAATATATTATGTTAATGTTTACTCATAATTAACAAGTATTTGTTTCCCATAAAATATCCGGACTATTTGCCGGACGCGAGCGGCCGGAAGGGCGTATTGCGAGACGTGTTTGAGTACCAACCATACAAGCAGAAATATTAGTTCATATAGTATATGCATTTGAATTTATATTAGATAATACAAAAATACACTCGTAAACATACATGCCGATAAACAGCATGCATTAATGAATGTGCATGACTAAATCATTGAATTCCAGTCGCTAATTTTATATATATATAATATATATATATATATATATTATATTATATATATATATTATATATATATATAAGCTTAATTTTTTTTTTAATTTATCTTTTTTTTTTCTTGCTGATTAATGGTTGTAAATGGGATGGGGATTCACTTGTTTTGTTAAAGAGATTTGTGTTTTGAAGTCTAGTTTTATGTATTATCTTTTGCAATTATTTGGGACTTGTGTGCCACCTGACAATGTTTATTAGCACATGTGTATTTTTAATAATAATAATAATATATCCGGGCGCTTGGGCTCGATTTTTTTTGCTCGCGTAGCTTTCGAGTGAGTGTGCGAATATGTCGGTAAATGTGTTTATCACTCTCATTTTATTCCAATGTTCAAATCTACCAGTACATAATATGAAGCCATAATAATTCCCTCTGTGTCGCAAAAAAGCACAGGTATCCCGTGCCTTCCTAAAGGTTTTGTCCGCTCATTTTGTGAAACAAGGGGCTTCCGTCCTAATTCCTTCGACATACCCGTGAACTTTACTCACTTCTCGTAGTAATTTTCGCTAATATTGCGGATTTTCTCTGAGCCTTTTTCAATTCTTCAAGTAACTATTTCTATCATGGACCCTAAATACTTATTATCATATTCGCCGCGTATTCCAAATGTGTACCAACCGAAGCGGAGTACCACCACGCTATTACCTTTTCATTATTTATTTAGACTTAGTCCAGAAACAGCACTCTTTGGCCTTTACATTGGAATATTAATGGCATTAACAATGGAGACGATTACAAATACCCAAGCCTTAGGTGAAGGAAAACCCACCCAGGCGGGAATAGAACCCCCGACTCATGGATTGGCAGATGAGGATGTTACCCCGCCACCACCGAGGCCGGTGATTACATTTACTTTAAGGCACACCCGCAAATTCTTCTAACATGTACACCCCATGGAAGGTTATATTTCATTTTAGCGCCCAGGTACGAGGGAAATTTGAAAAGTTCTTGGAACGAAATAAAAATAAACGACTTACTTCAGAGAAACTTTTTTTATTTTTTAATTGAGTCTCCCTCTGCGCGAATGCACTTGGCTCAGCGATGTTCCAATGTCTTGATCACATCTCGAAAATTAGATTTATTCAGGCGTGCAAAATACCCATCTACTTCGACTGTTAGTTCTTTGTTTGAAGAGAATCTCCGTCCACTGTGGAAAATATCGAGCTTGGGGAAGAAATGGAAATCTGATGGAGCCAATTCAGGCGAATTAGGCGGGTGTGGCAATGATTCGTATCTTAGTACTAGCATTTTTTGGCTACTCACTACGACACGTGAGTGGGCGTGCATTGTCTTGATTATAGATGACTTTCCTCCTTGTCAAACCTGGCCTTTTTATCTTGAATATTTTGCGGTCATTGGTAAAGGAGGTTAGCGTAGTATGGACCACTAATATTTTGATCAGTGAAAAGATGATCTATCAGCAGAAAACTTTCGCATCCCAGAAAATTGTAGTCCTCACCTTTCCAGGAGACCGCATTGACTGTGCATTCTTTGGTGGTAGTGAATCAATATGTTTCCACTGCTTTGAATGCTGTTTTGTCTCTGGGGTATAGTAGTAAACCCAAGTTCCATCTGTGGCCACAAACCGGCGCCGATAATCTCGTTGGTTGCTCTTAAAACGAATCAAAAATTGTTCGAAAATTTCCTTTCTGATGCGTTTGTGATCCTGCGTCAAGATTGGCGGTACGCATCTAGCAGATAATTTTCTCATATCCAATTCCACAGATAAAATGTCATTTGCCCTTTCAGATGACATCCCTACAGTTCCAGAGATGTCTCATACTTTTGGTCGGCGATCCTCCATGACTATTTCATGCACTTTTGCAATAATTTCTGAGGTAGTGGCACATTTTGGCCAACCACTACGCGGATCATCGTCTCAGCTGTCCCGAAAAAATTTAAACCAGTGTTTTCTTTTGGCAACAGTTGAATATTAAAGATCAGAGTTCCCGAGAATATTCTTAAAGTCGGAATGAATTTTCTTCGCTTTCATACCTTCTTTACGAAGTATTTAATCACTGGTAGAATTTAAATTTTTTACGTCTTCACAAGTCACTACACGGGAACAACAACAGAGAGGTTTCCGCACCACAGATTTCTTCCAGAAATTTCAAAGAGAGCACTGACGCGTTACGAGTTTACACAAAAAGGATTACCTATGACTACAAGGGAAACTCGTTGCGTTAGAGTTGACAACTGGTTGTGATTCCGAGAACCGGTTTAAATATCATTATCAGGCCGTTTCTGAGATATACAACCAGATTCCATCTTTTTTATTATTTATACCTTTTTTCACTGAAGAGGAGCCTATTGTGAGATTGGATGTCGACTTGATACTTTGTTAAGAGAGGGAATTGAAAATTCCCTTTGCCATTTGGTAGCTTGCGTCTATCAAAACCTAATTTAACCGGTAGATCACCAACAATAATAATGTTTACATTTCAGCACCAAAATCTCTGAGGTCGAAGGAAAAGGTAATTGTTTGGAGTAAAATGTGCAACTAATGTTTGCATGGTAATGGAATATCAATGGGGAGAATGTTTCGTTGTATTGGGTGTTTCTCTTTAAGAGTGGCGTGCTTGAATATGTCTGAACTCTGGAGATACTGTCGTTGCAGGATAAAATGTATTATATAGAGGTCACGCACCTCACATTATCCAATAAAATTCCGAAAATTAAATATATTCACAAGACATCCAGCACTCATATTCTGCTATAAAGACTATTAAGGATGAATTGTATAGTTTGATAAAAAATGTTTTTTTTTATTTTACACAAGGAACAAATTTAATACTATCGTTCCTTTTTTGTAGAGAAATACATGGATACATAAATCAGGCTCTGCGTTGATTGTTTTTTGTTGTATTTTTATCTTTTCGTTTCTGAGATATTTACTTCCGTAAGGATTTTTGTTCCAAATTAATTTCAACTCCTGGCGTATAAAATTCTCGGCATTGAAGTGGTTCGAATTTTAAATATATAATTTCTAAATTATAACAATGCATTCAAAACATTGAATGGGATATGAAATATCTATCATTCAGTTTCCAGCCGATCTTTATGGCTCTTTCCTGTCTTTCAATAAACCCTTCGGACATCATACTTCTCTGTGTCAAAAATGTAATCTTTAACTACTAAGCAGATAACTCCAGAAGCTATCACGTCCATGATAACGTATTTTCGGGGAATTCAATTTGATTACTTCCCGACCGCAAAAATCACACACCCGAGCAAAATTTACCTTATTTCTCAGTATTAAAAATAAGCTGTATTTAAATCTTAGTTATATTTTATCTGCTTAAAATAACCCTGCGAAATTAATAAGTCCCGATTGCGAATTATTTACCGTGAATATTTCAGATTTAGTTGGTGGGTTAGTTCGGTAGTTGGTTCCATAAGAATCTTCGGAGATTATGATGACTAAAAGAGGTATGAAAGGTTCAAGGGGATTGAAATGAGATGCTGGGTGCAAAACTGTGATTATAAGCTGTCGATGGAATGAAAAGGAAGAAATGTCAAAGGAAATTGGCATTCAAAGTTAGGATAAAAGAATAGGAAGAGTAACTGATTGGAAGTCTGGGAAAGCTTACGAAGGAAAACGATACGAATAGTTTTACAGTTTGAATAGCTCCGGAGGAAGTAATAAGAAAATAAATTGGAATAATTGGTTTAAATAAGTATTTCATAGTTAAATAGGGCGAAGATGGAAATAACTGCCGAGTTTTAAATATTGTTCATGATATACTCTAGAAAATAAATTAAAGTTAATTCGTGTTTATAGAGATTATCACGTGGGAGAATGAATACGTGGAATAGCTTCATGACTACGAAATTAGAAGAGTATGTTAAAGCAGGGGTAAAAAGAGAATAGAGGGAGTTATGAATCTGGGAATCGTAAAGGAGGAGAAAGAAAGATACCTAGGAAATTTCTAAAGAATTGTGACTAGGGAAATACGGAAATAAATGTTGATTGCACAAGGTTAATAACAGCGTGTAATAGAATTTTAACTAGTAGAGCATTAGCTACAAAATTTAAAACTATTTAAATATAAAGTGATTACTTCGGATAAGCGAAGAATTATGCAGGAAAAAAATTGACTCCGGGGTCTCCGAAACCTACAGGTTTTTAGGTAGGCAAATTAATAGGATTAATATGAAATGTTCATTTTTTTCCCCGTCCGGGAAGAGGAATACATATTTCCCATTAAATTTCTTGGTCACATAGGTGTCTCCCCAACCCATTCTCCAGCTGGAGTGCCCAGGGAGGGATTAAACAATAATGCTAATGTTAACGATTTTAACAATGAAGGGAAAGAGAAAAAAATGAAAACCGCAATGCATCATCAATTTGAATTCTCTCCACCCCCTCTTCACGAGCCGCCGCCAACGGTGGGAATCCGAACTAATCGACATGCTTGTTGTGCCAGTCTCGCGCGCCAATCGTATTTTTCCGCCGCCGGCATCGTAAATAGCAGCCCCGCATTATTGGAGATGGCTTTTTAAGATAAAAATGTCGATTACGGACAGCGGGCGGGTGGGAGGGGGAGATCGGAGGGTGGGGTTGGGCGGGAGGAGTCACGTTAGAGCAAAGGAAGAGGAGACACATTTCACTGGGGAGTGGGGCATTCGGATTTCAAATGGGGCTTTGGCAGGGGAAATTAGAATGGGCGGGTGGGCGGTGCGGGAAGAAAAATGTGTCCTCATTTTCGCGGTTGAAACTAATTAGTGCCCCACGCAATTGTCCAGACACTGTAGGTGGTTGGGCAATAATATTTATTTTATCGCGCATGCACACACACCACATAAAGGTAAGTATGTATGTATAATCCGAAAAACCAATGGATTTTTATTCGCTCACCAGGTGGTCATTTTCCTGTTTTGTTTTAACCCTTTTATCGCATCTTCAGTATGTATGCTGACACGTACGTGTGTGTGCATATATATATATATGTGCGTGTGTGTGTATATATATATATATATATATATATATATATATATATATATATATACCTATACCTTTATATATGTATATGTGTGTATATATATATACACCTATATAAATGTTTATGCATATATATATATATATATATATACACACACACACATTGCATCTATTCATACATGCTAGTGTATGTGTGCATGTAGATATTTATATATAGAGGTTTGGGAGATGAGGAGGAAGGAAATAGAAGGTCCCTAAGAGCCTTTTGTACGACTGCTCTAGTGTTTTTAGTTTGAGTGGGGCGTGGAAAGGGTGGGAGGGATGTTTAAATGGAGGAGCTATAGCATTAACTAAAGGGAATGTTATGGTGGGAGTCATGCTTCGACATTAGGAACATCTCGGATAGGGAATGTTTGCAGGGTAGGAATGCTTGCAGGAAGCGCGGTTTGTACTTATTATAACGTTAAAGAATGTTGAACATTGGCCAATAGATGTGAAAGAATAGGTAAGGAGGAAGTGTGAAATTGATACGCTATACTGGTAGGTGAAAATATTTTAGGAAAGTTCAAAGGAAAACTACATGCAAAAAAATCAAAGATAACATTATTAAGTGAACCAGGGAATGATATAATAAATACGGAATAAATAAATTAATATATATATATATATATATATATATTCATATATATTGTAACTATATGGTAAACAAATTAGGTGGGAAACCTTAAAAGTAGAAAGGGAATATCGCCAAAAAACAGAGCTCAGGTCTAAAAACTAATCTCAAACCAGAATCGATGTGATCTACAAATGTGGTCAAGCCACCAACAATATTATACAGCAGGTTTTTTCCTGTATGCTCTATGTTGCTACGTTTGTTACACCCTTGCCACCCAAATACAATCTCTGCTAAATATGCGTATAGTGTTCTCCAAGTTATTTATAAATACACGCACCCATTTGCGAAGGAAAACTATGCCATTGGAAAAAAATCTGTTAAAACAAAGATATAAATTAAGGCTCACATTAAGGGATGAACATTAAATTATTGGGGAAGATGGAATAACATATTCCAAGCTGAAATAAGGTTCCTGAATCAGGGATTAAATTTACAAAATTCGCGTTCCGGACCGATGTCCAGAACCACTGATTACGTATGTAACATATTGTAATTTTGTACATATTTTTTATTTTTTTTCAACAAATCCGATCATAGAGACGGTATATAAGGCTAGATTTAAATGCTTTCCTACGCTCATCAACTTGATATTCGGCGCCCGGCGATAACTTTCTATTCTCGTTTAAGTCGGAAACATTTCGCGACAACTATAAATAACGTCCAAAACTTTTTTGTGTGAATAAAACATAATAAGAAAAAAAACTAATCAACTTATCGCAGATGCTACCGATTTTATGCGCACCACGTCAATCTGATCTATTGATCTTTAATCTCCTTTATCGTTCCTCGTTATTTCATTTTCATTATCTCCTTCCGTATGAATGTGGAAGGAGGAATATTTCATATTTTGTCCGTCCTAAAAAACGAAGCATTTCAATTGTTCGGAAAGCGTGGTATTAAACTTTTGAACTTTATCGGTAAAATTGTATTTATTCTGTCAAAATATATCACGCGATACGATAATTTTACACTTGGAATGTTTTTATTGATGCGACCGTGGCGATATTTTTTTATTACTCAAGATATTTTTTCTGTATTTTATGAGGGTTATTTTCCGGAGTCAGGAGCGACACGTAATTTTCTACTTGTGATTTAAAATACGAAATATGAGCTTTTATTAAACTTAACATTACGTAATTACACGATGAAAAATATTCATACGATAAATCAATTATTAATAACCACAAGATATTCAATAGTCGTGAAATATGCTTCATTTTTTTACCAACTTGCTTTATTTTTATATTCATTTTCATCGAATAAATTATTCCCTACTGAAAATTTATTTCACAAAATGGAACCTCAATAGAAATAATAACACCGTGTATGTATTGGAAGTGGTCTTGGTGTCTTCAAAATGAAATATGATTACCTGTTTACAAATTTGATTAACTGCATAAATTCCATTACTAATTTTTATTTTAAAATATCATAAAATATAATTAATACTTATTTTTTGAAAATATTGTGGACTAAGAGCTTACATTTCATGATTCAACGATTGACTGAATATTTTTTATGCTCCACTTTAGCAAAATAATTTACTATATTTCGGCCTAGATCTCGATGTTATTTGTTCATCTTCAAGACCTGAAGATGAACATGAAAGCATCGAAACCAAAGTCCAAATAAATGTTGAATTTCTTCGAAGGAAAATTTCAAATATTTGGTCATTCGCCATGCTCAAATTCCACAAAATGACGCGTGAATATTTTCAGTTAATTTACATGCAATGTAATTTGCATAACGACTTATGGGGGGAGGTGTTAGTTACCACTTTCTTTGTGGCGAAGAGAGTGAATTAGCATCGGTTTAGACTTATTTAGAAAATGTTTTGGGTGATTAAGATTTATTTAAAAAACCCGCGCAATTATTTTTGCCTTTCATTTTCATTTCTCTCATGGATTGGTCGCGATATTCCCGATCAATCAGCAATCAAGTCCACATCACCCATTTGAAGTTATTTCTCCGTAAAAATTGTATGTCGATGAATGACTGATAGGACGTCAAATGTGAGCAAAACCTCTCCAATACATGTATTAAAATACTTTCAGCCTAAATTCCATGCAACATACAGTCCAAATAGAAGTGGTGAGACGTAATGTTGTACTCTTTTCCACGGGAGAGACTACGGCGTATGAGTAATTGCAGTGAGGGGGTTGGGAACGCAGCGGCGGAGGCGCGGTTATCACATGCAGTATTCATAAGTAGTGTTGAGGTCGGGCAAGTTGTCAAAATAAACCACTTCAGCCAAACTGGTTACGGTGCACCGCTCAGCGGCGAATGGCCTCCCAAAACCCGCGAGGTCAGGCTGAGTCATGGTAATTTTTTTATTCGAATGAGCATTGGGCTATTTCAGAAATTTCCACCAAAAAATAATAAAATGGTAGGCAATATTACCTTTCAAACCGTTAAATAAAACACGAACTCACCAAAGGCATAATTCACCATCTAGGAAAAGGGATGAATATTTTCCGATTTGAATATTTTCGTGGATTTTTGTCAAGAGCGGAACTGGAAAACCTCTAACGTGGATGCCATTTTCACACACGGGCAAAAACAATAATTTTATACGATTCCCTAATAAAGTATATGAAAATCATTTTAGTTTTGAAACCAGCCACATTAATAAGGACTCCACAACGCGCCATCCAGTGGGTAATTGTATGTTCGGAGACAGCAGGTTTTCAAAGGTAGCTCCTGGCATTTAATTAATACGCGTAACCTACTCATTTGTAATTTTATGCAAATCCAAAAATCATCCCCAAGGGAAGGTCATGGATCCGCCTCTGATTTTTGGTTCGAGGGTGTGTATAATGTTTGTGCTAAAAAAATTCGAACATTATCTTTCACGTTGCTGTGCTATGCAAATTACCCGAGAAATGCGTGATAGGCACTAGAATTACGTAAAATCTCCCACAGCAAGACTCAGTAAATATCTTCAATGCGCCCTGCTATCATTTTGCAGTTCGTACCTATTTTTCGAAAACGATGAGCTCTGCATCGCGATAACGCAGTACTTTATTCGCTATTCCTCGGAATTACGAGCGCAGACGACCCAAGACTTAACGAGTTGCCGACGAGAGATTTGCCTTTGCGGAAATAACCAACCGTGTAGAGCAATATCTTTTTCACCGCGAGGTACTCAAATGAAATATAAACCTTTGGAGATTGCAAATATTAAGTAATCAGCAGATAGCAAAAAAAATTTTTTTTTGGGACAACGTAAATTATTTGGGAACCTCGACTACTAAATCGCTGGAAAATAACCGGAATCGATACGCCTTAAGTACCATATTCCGCATTAGGACCTCATTGCGACGAACGGTTCACCGTATCCACCCACAATATGAGCGGACTGTTTATGAAACTAACGGCGAGGGAGCGCTCCTTATCGTTTGTCAATTCCCTGAATATGGCCTTGAGGTTATTTTGTACTTTTTTTCGCGGGGCGATCTCCTTAACGGAACACGCGAATAGTAACTCGACCAGGAAACCCTGCTTTACGTCATCATATTCGCATACGACCCTTTCCCGACAGGCGATTGCACCAAAGAGCCTTTTCATCCTTCTCCCTTCTGCCCATCCCCCGTTCCGCTCTCCCATCCTTACCGTAGCTTCCAAGACTTTCTATCCCACCCAATAATTTCCGTGATGTGCCGTCTCCGCCCCCGAACGAAACGGCCCCTAACGAAATTCCCACCGGAGGTGCCGCAGGCCACTACCACCATTGCATCATCACCATGCGTATCCCGAAATAAGCTCGGCGTGGGAGCATATTGACAGGTACGGTCAGGAGCTTTATTTTATTTCCGCCTCTATGTTCCAGCTCTATGTTATTTAGCACCTCCCTTAATTTCATTGGAAATGTATTTTTTTTTCCGTCCCTCTACTACTACCATGTAAGGCTATTCCTTCCCTCCCTCTACGTTTACTTTCCTAACATTCTCCGCTTTATTTCCGAGTTCAACATCCCATTTTCTTGTAGCTTAGTATTCTGCATCCACTGGTCCAACCTTCCTCCTTTTCCTCCTAATACCCATCTCTCTCACACTACAATACCAAGAACTCCATCTTTAGCTTTCCTTTCCCTACGAAATTACCCAACATATTACATTTTTACTAGTCTTTTCTTTGCGTCTATACTTAAGGTGTCTGCCATGAATTATCACCTCTTTGTGAACACTTTTTTATCAGACGCATTATTTCTTTTGACGTCCCTATTACTATATACTGCTCACTCTCATCTAAAACATTTACTAAACAGTGGCATTGTTCTGGTTTAAGTCCCGCAGCATAAATATTCACTATATCCATCATATTTCTTAACAAACTCATTCCCTTCATTTTCTTATAGTTAACTCTCATCCCATTCCATGTATGCTGATATGTTCTATGTAATCATTGTAATCTTTTAATCAGAGAAATTAAAACTTGATCATCCACGAAATTAGCTGATCTGATGACTTCCCCACACTTTCATTCCACTCCACTTCCATTCCATCTCCCCCTTCTAGCATCATCATCGGCGCTCCAAATTTGATCTTTAACATCCCAGCACTTTGAAAAATAATGAACTCAAAGTCACAGCCTTAAATACTTTTGTTGCCTATCCAAGAGAAGATTGCTCAGTAAAATAAAAAAGTGCTAATTTATTTTTAAAATCCATTTGAAACACGAAAAGGTAGTAATCACATGTAATTTAATTCTGGATAAGAGGGACTAAAAAATTTAGAAATAAAATATTGAAAAAATTATAGCTATCTGCGAAGAAAATATAATTTAAAAAGTTAGCTGAAAATATGAAAAAGCATTGAAAATTTCATCCGCTACACGAAAAGTGCGAAAAAGATCTTTTCAACTAGCTTGAGTTTTGTAAATGAGAATGAAAGAAAAGAGTCGCAAATTCCTTTACAACTATTTTTCTGTTTTGATTCATAACTTTTGAAGCGTCAAAATGTTTTGCGGAATACTCGGACTTGGAATAAATGGAAGGAGGGCACTTTCCTTCGTTACCCTTAACAAGAACACCGTTAGTAATCAATGTGAGTCAATGCATGTGCCTATAATGAATTACATTGGCATTTGCCTTCGAATTCCTATATTTAACCGGGCACAAATATTCATTAAGTTTCTATTCAGAGATAAGTATACACATAGGTGAAGCCAGATATTTTTATTGTGCAACGAAAATACAGACATTGGAAAATTTCACCCTCAGACGGAAGTTTTATCTCGCCAGAGATGCCAATCAACACTGAATGGAATCTTTCTTAGGTAATAGGAATAATTAATTTCCCTTGGTGGGATCAATTTCCCTTGGGGCAATCGACGGCGAGATAAAGTATCCTCTGTCTGCACACATGGCCATGAGCTCCTGGATAAGTTCTGAATGAAGTTGTCTATGATCAGTACACTGGATCATGTGACTCCGACTGTCCTCGAAACCAGGTACAGAATCATTCCAAGAGCTCACGCATAGTATACCCAATAGAAAGTCCTTGTCGAACCGGAGTATTTGAGCAAAACCTTTGGAGAAAGACTACGTTGAGTAGGAATTGACGCAATATATTTGACGATACTTTGAATAATTCACGTGAGGAAATTGGTCGTGGATTTGCGAACTTTGTTTGACCCCGACTCGTAGTATTATGGGCTCATGCTTGGGGTGCCCTTTGGCGCCAGGAGTATTTTAGGGGAAGAGAGGGGGTGGGTGGAGACCCACCCCACACTCCTTGGTGGGGTCTGGCATGTAAAACGCCTTCGGAGGGTTGGTAGTCCAAAATGCCCTTTCCCCCGCATCCCTCCTCCCCATCCCTTCGCGCCCGAACCCTTAAACGCGCAAGGGGACGCCCAACTTGGCACAAGCTGTTAAAACTTGTACAAAATCCCTAATCTCCCTCATCCTGCCGCCTTGCTTGTCGGGGGATTCTCTCGTTAACCTCACTTTCACCCTTCCAGCACTCGTCCCTCCTTCCGACTCAATTCTTGTGTCGCGGCAAGCAGCCCTCCTCCTTGGGCAGCATCAAACAGCCTCCGTTAATGGACCGCCCGAAAAAATTTTATCGAGGGTGAATGGGTGCTTGGGAAGACGGAGGAAAGCTGTGCGGGGGTGCAGGGGGGGAGGATGATGTCTTAGAGCATTCCGTTCTCGGTTCGAATTGGCCGAGTGGAACGGTGAAGGAAACCCGAATCGGATGAGAGTGAAATGTAATTGGAGGGAAACAGGGAGAGATATAGTGCGTTGAATGCGATTGCGTCGGTGTTAAGTGGATAGTGAGAATTGCGGGACGTGTGTAAGATACGCTTTCCGTCGAAAGTTGGCCCTTTCGGCGCTTCCTTTTCGGCAAACGAAGTGCGAGGCAACTACTAGGGGGTGTCAAATGAAAATCTTGAAAAACTTATATATTTTTAACCTTGTAATTTTTTTAATGCAAAAGTTTCTTAGTGATATTATTTTCATATGTACTCTTCATGGTTTGCAACAGAAATATTCCAGCACTTTGAAAGTTCACGATAGCTCTAGAAATACTATGGCTTTAACTGCTATCTACCATGTACTAAGGCCAGTGGTGTCAATACTTAATGTCCCTAACCTGGTAAATGGTAGTGTCTCAGGAAATCAATTTATTTAAGGAACTGCCTAGTTAAAATGTAAACTTGTTGTAATGACAGAGATGAATCACCAGCTTTCATTCATTGATGAATTTCAATGTTCCTCCGCTTTAACTACTCAAACTAATGAGAGTAATGTGTTCTTCTGCAGTACATGTTGCAAATGCAGCTACCATGTTTTCACAATTATTTCAGCATAGCGTTGTTTTCTGGCATTATGCTGGCTCATCAAACCATGGCTATCACCATTGCCATCTAACAGGACAGTGGCACAGCATTTTGAAATTTTAGTGCATTTTTAAATTCATCCTCGTGGAACTCGTCTTCTCTCTTCATCCAGCCTCTGTGGACTCGTGGTGATGAAATGAGATTAATTCTTACATATTCGACAAAATAAGCAGCCTGTTATTAAATGAATCTCAACTCTGCGCATATTTGCAATACCATTCTCATATCATTCGTTTCGTCTTATTTTTACCTTTTTTTTTGGGAAACGTCGACTGAATAAATCAGAAAGGAGGACTAAATAAAACCTTCAACTGCGCATATGGAACTAAGTTGATTTTTAAGTTTCATTCCCGTCTTTGTGAACCCTCCATCTCTCGAATCGGCAAATAAATCTAAATTTAAAGAGTTTACATCATGTTTTTCAAGATTAGGGGATTTTTATGGTATTTTTTTGTAACTCGAGGATATAATGCAGACATAGGAGGAAAAGGTAAACGTAGTAAATCACTGGATGGAAGAAAAGATGAAGGGCCAATTATGAAAAGAGAGAATAGTGTGAGTTGTATCCTGTTTTAAATTGCTGTCGCCTGGGTTCAAGTTGCAGCTTTGCCAGTGCTGCCAGGTGGACTGAGGATGTGCCTGTGATTAGAACTAACGAGCAAAAAATAAACACTGAATCAACACAAACAATCGTTTTCTTTTTTTGGCCATCATTCTCGCTCCTCAAAGTTACCTTCTCGTAGTTTTCTTTTGACAACGGAAATTTAAAAAAAAACTGACTCTTCCCAGATGATCAAAGAGAAATTATTATTATTTTGGTAACCTACCGGTTAAGGTAGGTAGGTTTTCGATGGACTCAACCTATACAACGGTACAGCTATACATTTACTTGCCAAAATATTCGCACAAAACGACGGAATTAAATACTCTTACTATTCGCGAGAGTAAAATTAAAAAAATAGGTTTGATAGCACCAACTTAGACATTATTGGTAACGGGGCTTTTTTAAAGTAGTTTTTGATTACATTTTTATTCGTCCATTCCATTTTATTACGAATAGTCTGAGAACAAGACAAGACAAGAACAAGATATTCGAAGGATCATGAAATGATTTTACCCCACGTTATGGTGTCCCTTAAAACCTTACGACTTCTGAAAATACCGATCAGTATAAAAAATATCATTTTCAATACGCCGTTTTATTCTTCAGTTTGGCATAATTTCAATATCCCTTCACGCAGTTTAAAATCCCTATTGATTCCCTCCTTTTTCAGCGCTTGCTTAAAATCCCCCCTTCCGTTGCAGCTTTCGGCACTCCACCCCCTCTGTCAATATTTACTCCATGAACGTTTTTTGCCTTCTTCGGATGTCCCCAAAAGTTCCCAACCTCATCTAGTAATGCTTATTTTATCGTCCTCGCCATTATCTCATTTTCCCGTGATTCTCCATATCCTCAGTAGAAATATGTCAATAAAATTGACATAATAAATTATTATCTTTCATAAAATTAGTTTTCGGTATTAAATTGCACTTTGCGGGCAACTAATAGTGTGCGCGTTGTTCTCATCGGTGTTTTCTCACCAATAGTACGTATTGGTGAAATATTTATTTAATCATTTATATTATATTGGTTTACTGATGTTCTTTCGGTAATTGGCTGAACTATATTCATGGAGAATTATGGCCCTTAAGTAGGGTTACACGGGTTATTCTGGCATACTTTGTCATTAATACGTCGCTCCTTAGGAAATATTGTCGGATTTAAACGCAATTAACGTCATGAGAGTGGAACACGAGCGAAAGTCCTTTGAAGAGGATTGGCGTTTCCCGTGAACCAATTTCAATACGCGCTCACCCGACCTTTCCACGTGAAGTCGTGACTCACTGCGCATTCAAGATTCAGGAACGAAGATTTGTTCTCACGTGGTAGGGAATAAAATGTCAGGAATTAGTTCGAGACTCTAATTTTTGTACGCGATAGACTTGTAAAATATTGCTACAGCAAGGCAATACTAAAACAACTTGATGCTTTCCTCCTTATCGCTGCCCAAATGGTATACCTTAGCGCATAATAAAGCAGAAATAGCGCTAGTTTTCTTCCATTATGTCCATAGTGAGCAACCTGAATATGTGTGATAGGTGGCGGTCGAGCTCATCTAGTTGAACGTAATTTTCATTTGCACCCGTATATTAATCAGGGTAATAAGAGGAACCAGTTCCTTTCCCTGTGCCACCATTCTATTTACTAGGATGATGTGATCCCCGTAAAATCACACGCCGCTTGGGTGACAGTTACTCGCATATGAACCAGGCACATTTCAGTCGGTAGCCTAATGCTCTGCTTACTAGTCTACAACGCAGTCATTCCTTAAGACTGTGTTGTGAAACTGCGCTAAACTAGATGTTATTCTTAAAAATATACATGTTATTCTTACTCTGATGGGCGAGTGACTTGGTTTAGTTTACATGATAGATATTTAAATCTAATGATTAGAGATTAGCAGTTTCTTCACGTTGTCACTACATGAACAATGTTCGGTCATAGTATAAGGGTGAATGAGGTATTGAGCAAATATATTTTTATACCTTGATTTATGTATCATTACTTTATTAGTTTACCAATATGGTTAGATAATTGGCCATCAAATTTCTGTTCTAGTGTGTTATATTAAATAAATATGTATGAAACTTCAGCGCCGCTATCGTACATGAGTAGAGTGGATGGATTAACGTGACAACCTACGAAGAATTCAAGCGACGTGGATATTTAATTCTTAGATATGCTGATTTAGTTTAACATAGGCATCTGAACCACGAAGGGAACACATTATAAGGTCAATCTCGGTGTCTACCGAAGGTAAATTAAGTTTAATTCTACAGGCAATTCATTTCCCATTATTCTAAAATACATTTGATGTTTATATGCAGTTAATTTTAAACCATTAGCTTTCCATCATGATACCTACTCGTCCGGAGGGAAAGTGTTTGACCCGAAACGGATAATGGTTTTAATCATTGCCCATTATGCTCTGGCATTTGAGTGAAAAATTCAAGACCGTAATTTCGCAGAAATTACCCGAATTGGATTCGAAACACCGAGCTTCGATGGAGCAGACTGGCGAATGGAACTAAAGCCGGGGAATATAAAATTACGGCAATTGCATTAACTCTTGAATGAAACAACAGCCGTATGGTTACAAATATTAAAACGACAAAGCTCCACATTGCTAAATATAATAATACTACTCATGTTGATGTAAAAATGAAGTAAATTTATATATCATTATAATGCCCGTACGAAATTATGACAATGAAACGTGACAGTTACTGGAAACTCGGAGGTTGAAAATTTACTGTTTATAAAAAGATAAATATAAAATTCAACGCGGTTGATTAATATTCAATTCCATTTTTCCTTGAATTTACAGCGGACGTACGATTGGCGAAAAAAAATACTCAAATTGGAGGTGTTTCAGCATTAAATTGTCATAAAATTTTGATGTACATTTCATAACAAACCAAGAGCGTGTGCATTTATTTCGAAATGCATTTGCGAACAAAAAGGCAATAATATGAAGCAAAGATATGCGTGTATTTATGCGGTAAATGAAAATTGTATAGCTAATCATTTCCACTCAACTTTTGAAATGCTAACAGAACGCCGTTCCCTCGTCTGTTTTCCTATGCGATTAGCAACTCTCACACTTCGACGAACATAAAATTCCAGTTAAGCATTATTTTTTTTGCGTTGAAACTGAACAGCATCAGATGTGATGTAGCATTCCTCTCTTCAAGCCCCTTTAGCTTTTGTTCCACATGGTTTAGCATCTCCTCCGGGATTTATTGCGGGGAGGGTTTTCTGGCCTCGCGCGAATGATGGCCTTAGAAGCAATAGCAAAGCTCCGTCTCAAGAGATTCTCGGGCGCTGGAAACGTCTGGTCTTTCTATAAATCCCTCTTAGAGTGCTGGTTGGTTTTCTGCATTTATCTGTTGGGTTCAGAGTGAGGTTCTTTCGGGGCGCATAAAGGCGGTCATTTCCATGCGATCCTATTCTCTTTGGAGCTTTGAGCTAATGCGGTTGTAAATTTCATTTGACTCGTGTGCTATCATACTTGAAATAAAATATAGTTTCATTCCGTGAGTATCTTGTTTTGAATTCTCCCCGGTACTTGAAAACACTTAATAATTTTTGAGTGACTAAAGATAGGCTGACTATTTTCGCCGAAACTATTTATTTAAATAATATAAATTATATATATATCACATATTTCTATATATTATATAGATTAAGATTTTGTATTACATATAAAATCAATATAAATTTACATAAATATATTATTTTATTTTAATATAAAATTGTAAATATATGAAAACTCTATATAAATTTAAACACGTTTTCATGTTCACGCCAGTTTGCTAAATTAGAATTCTTAAATGAAAACATTTATTAATATCAACTAAAGGTGTATAATACTCCCATCTATGAAATATTTCTCTTTAATATTGTTAATGTATACATTTCATGTTGGATTCCCATATCAAATAATTAATATTACTGGAATAAGCTATTGACTTTACACATCCTTTTCGATAATATGACTACTTCAACGGTGAATTTTGTCTACATTGTTATTCATTCATCGGTCCTACCTTGCTCTAGTATTTAGTAAGGCATTTTCAAATCCATCATTAAATAACTAGAGAGTAAATTACGATACTAATGAGTTAAATTCACCGACTTGGTTTTGGTATCAGGCCTTAACGACGATACAGGAAGATAGAAGGAAACACGCAAGGAATCATGGATAAATGGACACGAGAGAAATTTACATTAGGCAATCAGAACCAAGTGGCTACTTTTAAATATGAGGTCATTTTTTTATTTTTTAACTTACCCACTGACATGAATAAAATTCTTCATTAAAAAATGAAAATTGAATTGAATTGTTGAATTTATTACCTTAAGTTTTTTTCTCTCTCTGTCGATGCAAGTGCACTCAGTTGCACGGTGTTCCGGCTTACGTAAAACGGAATCGACCTTCCTCCGGCTCTTTAGTTGGTGGTAGTGCTTCGGTGACTTACAGCCTCGAAATCCCACCCAAAGGTCGCGGAGGTTCGACTTATACTCTTTGGACTTCGAGACCTCGGTCGTGTCGGTCGATCGTGGTGTAATTTTTTTATTTATTCTCATGGTGTGCCGACGGCAGGCAAACACCGCCAGTGAGTGAGAGAGGGTCGAACGCAAGCCCAAAAACTGGAAAAAATAATTTAAAAGCAAACCGACTTTCTTCACGATACGGACGAAAAGGCGAAGAGGTTCGCTCTTCGCTTCTCAACAGATCCCTCCTTCCTCATCGGCGTAAAACCTCGGCGAAACCCCATTCCAAGCCCTCCTACACCGCGAAAAGCGACCCTTGAACTCAATACACATGAGGAATGGGCAAACAAATAGAACTCACCGATACATCCGTATCGATACATTGTAAACACACCAGGGATGGGCAAAATTATCGTGATTATCGATATAGCTGTTTAGATGTGTCGAAAGACTCCGATGTGATAATGGGAAATAATTATTCGATATTATCGATGTGATGCTGTATCGGTTAAAATGTTGTATCGAATCGAGTATCAATATGGGAGACGTATATTTTTCCAAATATTCCGTTAAATTTACATTTCTCAAGTTAAGATGTAGACAGCATTAACAATGCGTACTCAAAGCTCATGAGTTTGTTTGAATGCTTAATTAGATTTCATTGTTGAAACACATTAAGCTTATGTGGATATACACCCCTGACTACCCCTTCCCTGCATCTGTGCAAGACATACTGGCTGGGGTACGACCACCCTGGGGGCTGTTCCAACCAACTCCTCTCGGGGTTCGCCCCCATGCCCACCCCCATCCTATCATACTCGCCCCTGCTCTTTCCTTAACATCACTAAATCACCCCCCAACTCCTTTCCTTGACAATAGTATATTTCGAACCTAAATTCCCTTTTCTATATTTAGGCATCATTCGCTTTGCGATTTCATGTGTGTTAAATTTAAATCATTTAAGAGACTCACGCATCAAACCAAATATCGGAACAAAATTATCGGTACCATTGACAATGTGAAGCTTTCGACGTGATAATTATGAAAATGATCATTGAATTCAAATAATCGATAAGGACTAATATCGTTGCATTATCACCCATTACTACGGCTACAGAAAATCTTTCCCTTGGCCCCTCGAAACGATTCGAAAGAGTGCAGTACATATCCGCGCGGTTCTTCCCCGTAGGTAACATCTCGTTCGCCTTACGTCTGCTCTTTCCCCTAAGCGATTCCAGGGAGAGAAGAGGGATTTACCTAGAGGGTGTGGGGGTTGAATGGATGGTTGGGTCGGTTGTGGGGGGGGAGATGAAAAGGGTGGGTTGTTAAGCGCCGCAGTGTTCGAGGAAGAGGGGACGAGAAGGAGGGGGTCTGGTTCAAGGGCGGGAATTGAATAAGTAAAGGGGTTGATGGAAGAACGAAGGGGAAACACTCACGCCATGGCGGAACGGGTAGGTGAGCAGCGGGCTCCGGGACAGGCGGAAATTCCACCCCTTTAACTATCCTCGCCGCGTCTGCTGAATTCAATGACTTAGGACGTGGGAGTACCTTCGGGAATTATTTATCGTCTTCATCGAGGGCTTCATGCCTCAAGTCCGTGAATCCAAAACATCAGGTTTTCACGTGAGCTCATTTTCCTCTGCCCTATTTCACTGTTCGTTCATAGTTTACGTGTCTAAAAGTTGGAAAAAAATCGTCATATCTTTTCATAAACAGTCAAACTAGTTTATAAAGGTATCTCGGGCATTGCGTATAAAATGAGAGGTGCTGCTTTGAAAATTGTGTGCATCGTTACAACATATCAGAGTTAAAAGGGGTCACTATAATATAGGAACTTAAGCGGATAAAACGAGTATAATAATAATATTTATTGTTCCTTAAGGCCACACATTCATTTCATAGCACTCGTATGAATACTAATGTAGACAAAGATTAATTTCATTTGTGATTTTTCCTGCAATGTTCAATGGATTTACCAGCAGAACACAATCGTGTTTCCAAGAGGAAAATGTTTCGCTTAAATACCTAAAAACAATGTACAATTTTACTGTATTGGTAAGCATTTGTACAGTTCGACACTATGGTGATAGGAGTGTTCCACCATTACGTTCATATCGTCTACGGTGAACATATGAAGACATTGTATTTTATTCTTGTACCATGCTCACGTATATTAAAAGTCTTTCTAACATGAAAGGTTTTTCTGGACACAATTTATAACCTCTAAAACATACACTAGGACATATACTGATGCCTTTCTATATCTGTTTTTGTGGCAAATGATTGGGTAGCCGCTGAACTGCTATTACGAGGACTAGTATATGTGTACGAGGGTGGTCTGAATAGTTTCCGACCTCAGAAAATTCCAGAAAATATCAGAAAAAATGTCTTGTATCTTGTACATTTTTTCTGATATTTTCTGGAATTTTCTGAGGTCGGAAACTATTCAGACCACCCTCGTATTATGATAATATCCCTGAATATCCTTTACCCTCGCACACTCCTATTTCCATGACTCTCCTCCACATTCATAGCAGTGGCAGTTACCCAGCCATTTTACATAGGCATTTTTGTCGGCATTGACAGTGATTTCGGAACGTAACCATCGACACGATAGATTATCAATGCGACGGTTGGCTTGTAGTAGCTCCAAACAACTATCCTTTTTATCTTTACCCCTCTCTTCATTCTCTCATAGCTCGTTGCACTGACTTTTTCCATCGTCTGCTTCTCGTTGTTCATTCTAGGTCTTCATATTCAATTCTCCCCCTCCCTCTGCTCGGGGGATGCCATTGTTTACGTGGATGAAGGTTTTATATGTAAAAAGCTCGGGCACTGGACTTATTGATTTTTTTGTGGGTGAACCTTTTTTATATGGAGTTCATCACTATTCTTTCCACTGGAACTTATCGCAGCTCCAAATTTTTGGTAATGCACGTTCATAACAAAAATTGGCAAATCCAGAACTAAGCTACATTTTTACGTCAAAAATGATTTGTTCGAGAATGTAAAATGGATGGCTGAACTGTTCCTTTTCAAGAGTCCGGACAGCAATGCAATTCATTGCCTAATTCCGCTCCTGCTCTCAGGTACCAATGACATGTTAGCTCTATAGCGCATCCTAGTTATATCTTATAACCTAAATTGACAATGATTTCATGCTTTTCACATTTTATGCCGCAAATTTGACCCTTTAATCCCTGGAAAAATACCCTAGGGGACGTGTTTCTTAATTGTGGTTAACATTTCCAGACATTGTGTAATTTTTAGGTGGTTTTTAAATGCTTTATTTCATTTAAATTTATGTGAAAAATTATCGAAAAAGTTCACTTTTTGCACTACCATTACGTACAAGATGCTTACTTTTGTTATAGTCTTTGATGCTACAATCATAACTAAGTGCATTGCAAAATCATTTTGATGGGTAAGGAATGAGAATAAACCAAAATAAAACCAAGGTAATGAGACTACCATGTAATAGGAAGGCTATACCCCATGAAATAGTAAGAATAAGTATTAGAGTGGGGGCTATTAAATGGAACAGATAGAACAGCTAACGTATTTGGGATGTGGTTTGCATGAGGTTAGGTGGAGTAGTTTGTAGAACACAGTGAATAATTATATTAAGTTAGGAGGCTTTAAAGAAGAGGCTATGATGACGAGCACCTTAAATAAAGACGCAAACAAAAAATTAGTGAAAACTTTAATATGTAGCGTAGTTTTCAATTGTTCGGAAACTTGGTCGTTGAGGCAAGAGGATGAGCGTATGTTGGTAACTTTTGGAGTAGTGAGTGTGGAGGAGAAATTAGAAAGAAAACTGTGGAAAGTAAAACCATCGAGGAAGCTCTCTAGACATGGCAGAGGAAGAAATACGGCCACTGGGAGAAATTCTAAGGAGACAGGACAAATGGATTCAGGAGATAATGAAATGATGTGGGATGCTGAAAACGGTGATGGAGGAGGAATGCTGGGAAAGCGATATTGATGGGTAAACAAATGATTGGCCCTTTGGATGTAATTAAGGGTGGTAGAAAGTATGTAGTACTGAAGAATAATTAAGTGATATATGGAGTATGGGGTGTTAGGATTTTGTGTAATTTTAGTTCGGGCTTAGTACTGGGGGCAGTCAAATGAAAACCGAACACCACTACAACGTGGCTTGGACGTGATTTTGGACCGTGGGTCCAAACGGACCTATATGGAGTAAGAGTTGTCACTATGCAGTTCTCCTACCACAGCGATGGCAGTATCGATACTTGGCAACAGTGTTGCTACCTTTCGCGCGTACTGTGCGTTATGGCGGTCTCGGTTTTCATTTGACTACCTCTCCTATGTTGTACCAGGATCCAACAAACATCTAACCAAATCAGATGGACTCCAACAAATAATAATAATATGGTATTTGACGTATTTTTAAGTGCCAGCAGATTTAATTGCAGCGTGCCCTAAAAAAATAAATGGAAATGACTTGCCCTACAAAGGAAACTTATTTACGAGTAGGTATAGTTCTAAAGGAACCTACTAACTTATATTACGGATATTTACTTTCTCTTCCCTCAACCATTCCTATTGCAGGGATTCTATTCTCTTCCACCATTAATTAGCGATGGTTGAAAGTGGATGGTTTAATAAAATAAATCAAAGTACTCATGCTGTTTAAAAGAACATATACGATGCTATTTTCTTTGAAGGTTAAAAATTTCAGAATGTGTGTATCCAACTTTGTTATGGATCAAATTCCGTAAACTTGACCCTACATTTATTTGAAATAGCATAGTATGAATTATACGAGGACATCATGCTAAGCGATGCGTCTTTAAAATGTTCCCATAGCTCATACCACCTTTTTCTTACAAATATATTTATATTTAAGGTAAATCTATGTAAATGTTTCTGGTACATTATCATGGAAAATAGATGAAAATATGTTTTCAACGAAGCAGTTGAAATTAATTCTTATTATTCTGGATGATAATAATATCTTAAGTAATCTGATAAGCTCTTCATTTATCGAACCTCAATACAAAATATAATATAAGATATAAAATATATATTATATCGAGGTGGTGACGACGACTCGACATGGTGATAATTTTTGCATATATTAAGTAATATCCAGAGACACATCGTTAATATTGGGATTATCGACGTATATCTCCCATATCAAATATGTCATCGATATCCTCATATCATGATAGTTATCGAGTCAAGTCACTCGCTGAATGCCCTCGGGTATCAAATTGGTAACTTACACGATTATTACACGTCGTTGGGGCAAGATTACAACGGAAGCTGGAGTACTTTGAGAGGTGGCTGTGAAGAAGGATGGGAAAAGCGATATTGACAGAAATTAAAACAAGCGATTAAGTATCAGGCATGCTAGAGGAGGAGTGAATATAAGAGAAACATTAAAATCAGGTAAATAAAGTGGATACAGAGCAATTTGATTGGTGATGAAATCAGAAGACTGTGATAGAAGGAATAAAGGCGGGCAAGCGAAGGACGGGGAGTAAAAGAATCGGCATTTTGGACTGGATTAAAATGGGAAGTATGCTGATTTGAAGAAGGCATTTTTGTAGTTAATGGTGGTACGTTACATCGTGTTGGGTGACTCTTAAGAAGTGTAGTGATGGTCAGTCCTATTGGCCATCCAAAAAACCTATCTAAACCTTTTTAATCATTCATGGTATTCCACCTATCAATGGTAGGTTTGTGGAAGGTCCCTAAAAAGCCTATTATCCTCCACGTAACACGAGAACTTCGCCCTGTTTGCCCAACATGATTTTCTTTTCCCAGTTCTTCGTAAATTCTACCCGGCCATCGTGCTGTCTAAATAGATTATTCTCTTCTTTCCTCAACCTTAAACGGTAGGCTACCATTAATAATGATCAGATCGATCTTCTGGCTCGAGGATTGTGGTTTTTAGCTTTTTTTTTCTTCCCCTTCCGACTCCCCGAATCCCACTGAAGGTCGATCTTGCGGGATTCCGAATTTTCGACGAAACGAACCCCCCCCCCCTCCGCCGCCTTCCCCCCCACTCCTTTTTCCCTCTTCAAGTGAGATCTGCCGCGGCTACCGACCCGAGTCCCTCCGCGTTCTCGACGGGGTAATCCCCCACTCCGCGCCCGTAGGAGAGAGAGGAGGGGTTCATCCGTTTTGCTTTCCACTCCATTCGGTCCTCCGCGAGCTATAATTACCCCTCTCTCTCTCGCACGCCCTCCTCATATCCTTCCTCCTCCTCGCAAAACGTGGTCCCACCGAGGCCTTTGCGAAGCCCGCTCCCCTTTTCAACTCCCCCTCGGATGGCGGGCGGAGAACGAGGGTGGAATTTCGGTCTGAGTTCGTGTGTGCGTGTGTGTGTGTGTGTCTGTGTGTGTGTGTCTGTGTGTGCGCGCCAGTCGTAGGGCCCGTGACGCCAGCCAGAACCATCCCTCTTCCTTCCCCTACCCGCCTCTTCCTCCCTCACTCGACTGCCTTACCCTCTCTCTCCACGAAGAGGGAGAAAGAGATATTTGTCGGAATCCCTCCCGAAAATACCTCCCTGAAATGTGGCGAAGGGAAGGAAAGGGGGTGGTGTGGTGTGAGGAAGAAAAGAGGTTGGGGAAGTTGGGATGAGTCGAGGGAATGCTCACTTGGGGAAAAGAGTGGAGTGGGGAGAGAGGGGTTGTGGCATGGTGGATCGCGTCTCCCGTGCCCAATGCCCCACAAAACCGCACCTGGTTCGATCCCTTCGCCTTGTCCGCCTCGCCCCTCGTAACCCCTCTCGCCCCTAGCTACCTCGATTGAACACGGCGCGCGATCGAGAAGAATACGCGATGATTTTTTTTATTCACCTGCGTCCGTCACGCACCACAGGGTTCCTCTGGATGGGCTACCGAATCAAAATTATCGGCACGCTGCATCGATGTGTCGAAAGACAATCGGTATGATAATTTGATATATCCTTTCAATATTGTTGATACATTGCCCAGTCGGATCGAACTTCGGTGTGAAATGCGGTGAAATGTTTTTTCCAGAACCTTATCACCTCCGACCTCCGTTCGACCGTTATCGGTTTCCCACGAAGGGCGCCAGACTGATGGTCAGCGCCGATGCAGCGACCCGTGTGTGACGCGAGTCTGTGGCCCTTGGGGCTATCCTTAAATGACGGGAAGCTTCTTGGGAGGGTGGGGATAGGTGAGTGGGGTTAGGGTTCAGGAAAAATCTAACGCAAAATTTATTACATCATTATTTCAGCCATCGTTGATGAGAAAATAATTTTAATTATTCTGGATCACGAGAGGAGAATTGTGCAGACCTTAATCAATAAATCTGTTGTTGCAGAATTATTTTAGATTGTTTAAACATATTAAAAGAGTTTTGATATGTTCTGTTTCATTTCAATTTACGATTTCCAATGCTCCATAGATGAAAAAAATAAATTTTCCTGCAAGGTAGTTTCCTTCTTTTTGATATAAACACGTACTTGATCTGATCAGAATTCATAGTGAAAACTCCTTCCGTCAAACGTGTATTTGCTTTTCTTTTTGATTATAGTTGCAGTTCAAATTTCACTCTATCAAGTGACAATGATGAAACAGGATAGTCCCGAGTTTTCATGGAAATTGACATCAAATATCACAGATTGTATGCCTGCTCTTGTGGCAATGGAAGGCCTCTAAGTGAAGAATTATGGGATAATGATGCAAAAATGCATGTCGTCCTCATGGAAGACTGATAACATGCACACTATCATATAAGATATGTAATACATTGGCATAACAGCACATACCCGCCTTTTTTTCAATGATATTTATTAAGTTGTGGAAAAAACATCCGAAATAAGTTTCAAAACAATTTCCCTTCCGAAATAAGTTTTAGAGCAGGTTTCAAAAATTAATAAAAAACTCAAGAGTACTTGAAAAGTATGTATAGTCACGTCTGTCCTTTTGCAAACTAGGCGTGAATGGGTGTCATACTCTTCACCATTCGTCATCAATGCATGATGACGTGACATGAGGTGACACATTGATAATATTCTTGATTCGATAATATTCCTTGATTAATTAGCAATTAATATTCCCGAAAAGTCTTAATTATAGAAACTATAAAAGGAATTAGTGACCATAGGGCTTTAAACGCTAAATGTACGCTACATGAGGTCCGAAATAAGAACCCTAAAAGGAAAATTTACTCCGTTAAGCAGTCAACAAGTTCATTCCCAGTAAATTTATTAAAGATAACACGGAACCCAGATGGTACAATGCGGAATGTTAAAAAAGTATTGCGACGTCAAAGGCTATGTCACGCCAAGATAAAAAATATTAGGGATCATATCTCTAGCGACAAAGAAATTGAGATCACATGATTTCAAGATATCTAGGGCGAATGGCAAGAAAGAATTTCGGAAATCGCTAAGCGAATTCAAAAGGAAAAGACTAGCCGAATATTTGAAAGAGAATCCGAAAGCATTTTGGTCGTGCGTCAGAGAGGTTCAGAGAAATAAGTCAACTGTTAATTCACTCAAAATTGATAAAGGTGAAAGTTTCAGGTAAAAAGGCAGAATAAGTTACTTCAGGTGTTCCCCAGGGAAGTGTTATCGGACCTCTATTCGTCCTACTTTACGTTAACGACAATGACTCCGTACTTACCAGTAAGATACGTTTATTTTCCGACGATGCAGTGGTTTACCGTAATATCTGAGTACGCAGCAGCTTAATTAGATGACGTTAATGCTCTACAACGCTGGTGCGACACTTGACAATTAGAATTAAACTTAAAAAATTGCGTATTCATAAATTTTTGGAAAAAGTGAAATTCCCACCCGAACGCCTACTGCATTGGGAACACCGAAATGGAATTTGTAGACCCAATCAAATACCTAGGCGTTACCCTCACTCACGACCTCTCCTGGGTGAACCACATACGAGTAGAATGTGGACAAGCTAACAAAAAATTAGGATTTATTAGAAGAGTACTAGGTAAATGCGATGAAAAAGTCAAAGAGAAATGTTATTTTTCGCTTGTTAGGCCTCATTTAAAATATGCTGCAAGTATATGGGATCCTCACGAATTTGGACTGATTGCCGAATTAAATCGCGCGTAGCGTAAAGGAGATAGATTTGTAAAAGGTTGTTATGATAAACTTAATAGCGTAACCAAAATATTAGAGGAGCTAGGTTGGAATCACTCACGAAACGAAGGATAAATTACAGATTAAATCTCTTGCATAAAATGAAAGGATGTCTCTTTAAGCAGTGATGTTGAAAATATATTATTACCCCCATCTAACTACGCTATGGGAGATCATGTCAATAAAATTTAAAGATTAAGTGAAGAGGAGATAGACCTAAGATGTCATTTTTTCCACGAACGATAAGGGATTAGAATAAAATTGTCCGACCGCACTAGTGTCATATTCGGGTCAACATAAGTCTGATGTGTATTCACCCCCCTGCCACACACCCTGGTGGTGGCTTGCAGGGTACTAAAATATCCAAAATGTCTAAATATCAACAAATGGCTCGTATCCTCCGCCAAAAACCCTTGATATTTGAGTACCCTGCAAGTCACCACTAGGGTGTGTGGCACCAGCCTTGCTCATTTCATTTTTTTGGCTTCTTCCCTCATTTAACCGCATCTAATCACTGGGGTGCATCTTTGTGAAAATGATGAATGGAAAATAAGGTACTAACATAAAAAGCCGAGCTGGAAAACCGTTTGGGGAACATGGCATAGTTCCATTCATGAAACCTGGGAGAAACGGATGGAACTTGCTCAGTTAATGGTGGAAGACAGGTGTCTAGAATACTGTTGGGATAGAAATGGTTTAATGTACTAGGAGTGTGGAAAGGGCAAAGATTAGTTGAATGACGGGACTAATGTAAATCTACGTATAATGAACACCTAAACGATTGATAAATAGACAGAGAGAAGGAAGATTAGAAGCAAATAGTGGAGGAGACCAAGACTCAACAAGGGCTATGGTGTGACGAGGGTTGAGAGATAGGGACTTAAAACAAATAAAATTCAGTTATCCTATTATATATTTTCATACTAGATGTGTACTTCAACCGTCATGTGATCTCTGAACTATTTTAAGATGTCAAAAACCAAGGTATTTACACCCAGGTGTAGTCTTAAGGTGTTACTTTCTGCTGTCCTGGTTCTTAACACGATTCAAATATGCTGGGGGAAGAGCTCGTCAAGAGTTCACTCCGAAGGGAAATGGGTGTTTATATTAGGTTAAGGAGGAGACGGGTCACCGGGAAGAAAAGTATGCCTTGGGGCGACCCAGAGAGGGGAAAATGTCGGCGGGTGTTTTGGGAAAAGGAGAGGCCACCTTCTTTGGGAGTGGGGTCGACCGCGGAATGGGAGAGGGGAAAGTAGTGGTAATTTGGAGGAGGCGCGTGTATGGGGTTCCATCTCATTTCCAACTTCTATTCATGCATGCGACGGTGGCAATCTTCTTCCTCATCCCCTTTCCTCCCCATCACCCGGCCGACACTTCGTAATTCCCTTCCTTTTTCCCTGCTTCCCTGCGCCAGCAACCCGCCCCGTCTCGCCCCTCCTCCTCCGGCAAAGAGAAGACAAAAAGGTGCGGCACCTCCGTCTGAATTTCCTAACCCAAAACACCATTCATATCCCCAAATCAAAAAGCCTGTAAATTGCAATCCTGATACCAACAAATATATATCCCAAAGTTGGCTTTTTTTAATTCTGAATATGTGAATTGAAGGGATGGATGGATAAATGTAAGTTCAAGATATTGTGAGTGATACCAAGAGCTGTTCATTTTTACCCTCACGTTTATCCAATCCTTCTTCTCCTCCTCCAAAGTCACAAAATCACGTACTATGAGATTTTATTATTATTATTTTTTTTTAATTTTCAAAACGGACTATGAGAAAATATTTTAGTTATCATCGGGGTTGCAATTAACACATGCCGTGTTTGACGAAGGGATCATTGTTTCGTAAAGGGAAATTCTGTCGGCGACGTCGTTCCATCCATTTTCCCCGAAGAGGGCGACGAGGCAAGTTCGGAAACATTTTTTTCTGCTTGAAATCTTTTTCCTACCACTTCCCCCACTAAGCTTGGGTTTGCCCTTTTATGTATTCACATTCATATACACATATATTAGAGATTTCTTTTTCAGCTCCACTTGTCATCCTCAGGACTCCAATCTCGATGCATCTTAATTTTAGTACGTCTCCTGCCAACAGCCCTCTCTACATGACCTCCACAGCTCCCATGTTCCACGAGTTTCTTGCTCTCTCCCTTCTCCGCCTTTCCTCGGGTGCCCATGGCTACATTATTTATGCGCTATGCTCTACCCCTATCGTAGTAGATCGTTTCCTTTCTAATAATTCGTTCAAAAATGTATCTACTTCCAGTCTACATTTTAAGAGTTTTTTTTCTAAGTCCATTATTGTTAAATGTCAGCAGCTTCTGCAGTACGTATCTCCGTTGCGGATTGCTGTGCTTCTTCTGTTTTCTTACCGTATATATTTCTGCCCCGCATACCTCTCTGCTTTGTAAAAATGTGCCATATATTCGTTTTCCGTAGCTTTCGGGATCTTATCCTTCCATATTACGTGTACCTGATGCAATTGCCTGATTACGAATTTTCTTTTGCTTAATATAATTTATAGAGGTAATGCAGTAGTAAAGTATATAATTAAAATGATTAGTCATCCATATCTTTATATATTGTGGAATGTTTGGAAGCAAATTTTAGAGTTTTAAATACTTAGAGATTCATAATAATTAAAGGCATCTCGAGCACTCTTGTGTGACATTGCACTATTTTTCGTCTTCGTAAACGTCAAAACCAAAGTGAGTATTAAAAGCCAAAAGGAAGCCGTACTAAGTAAGTGTTTTATATAATTGTGTTTTTTCGTGCGCAAATACATATTTGTAATTATGCGTAAGTGAATATTTAATCAAAGAAAGTCCAGTGTTCTAACCTTACCGCTTCCGCGGCGACTTACGGACGTATGTGTGTATTGTATACATTGGGATAATCCGATGTAATCCATGATCGGGTTTGATCGGTCATCTCCTGAACTCGCTTTCTCCTCGACTCGGCTTGCTTTCCCGACCGCTCTTCCTTCCACCTCTTCGGGTCCCCCACTTCGCACAATCTTCGCTCCCTGCGCGTGACCATCGTGAAGGAGACGCGTCGACAAGCAGTGACAAAAAAATTGCCTCCGCCTCGTAGTACTTCAACTCTCATGACCAACTCCACGCTCTGACTGTTTCGAGTGCCTACAAAAGTACCAAACGTCTCGCACATCTCTTGTAGTTTGCTAGATGGTGGTGTGGGAGCTTAGGCGGCGGGCTGAGATGCAAACAGCGGGAAACCTTCCCTTCTTATCTTCTCAAAGATCTTGTTTCTTTCGAGAGCTATGGCCGATCATTCTTCTTCTAACATCAAGCTTTTCACTTCTGCGAAGAACCATGGTAAAACCTCCTTCCTCAGTCCTCCGGTGCTTATATTTCGCCTCTTCCCACCATCGCGGCTCGACGCTTTCTGCCACAAGTCAACGAGAAACGACATCCATGACATTTAGATCGCCAACTTATTGTGAATTTAAAAAACGAATTATTCGTGGACTAGGCAGCAGGAAGTTCCAATTTCGAGATTTCCGGATAAATATAGTTAGTCGAACAACTAATATTTCCTAGTGACATGTAGGAATTTGCGATGTACCAAAGGTAATTTGGGCATGTGGGTTCTAATTGAACCACTGTCATTCCTACCACTTTAATAATGGTAGAAAATTGTTGGTGGATTTTTTTAGTTGTTCCAATGGTTGCTCTTTCAATTTTGATAATGCAGAGCAGCGATTGATGTAAATGTATGTTTGAACATTTTGTTAAAACTCTACCATTCGTGTAACTACTTTGGCTTATAGGCAACATGTACCAATGGTTTTCATTGTATAATGAATGGCCAAATATGTTTCATGATAAGCCTGCAGGCTCACTTTTGCATATCATATTTCATGACTGAGGAAAGAGATACATTAATTTTATTAAATCATATGAAACATCAAACATTGATTGCTTATGCTCTGCCCGCCTCATGTGTCCCTAGGGACCCGAGTAGGTATTCAATCTTGATTAAAATTTTATAATGATAATTCTTAGTTTGAAAAATCTTTAATTTATTGCCTAAATACACTTTAAATTCTATTAAACATCCTTTTACTGGATTTACACTCGGAGCGTCAAGCAATTTTAAGTTAGCTAGGAAAAGCAGTTGAGTTTAAGCAGTTGATCTTATCTCTGTTCGATTCATTTTTAGACATTTTTTCTTTTACCATTCTTTGTGCGTATTTTTTCATTAATTTTCAACTTAACGCCAACACATACTACTCGCATTATTGAATCCATGCCATTGCATCTAAAAAATTCCTCAGTTTTACTAGCTCTGGTATATGTATCTTTTGACGAAGCAGCACAATCTTTAGCTGCTGCAAAGAAGGAAAACATTCGATTATAATTGCACTGTGATGTTCGATTACACAGTATCTTACAGTAATTACATTATTTTGACCCAACCATCTCTGAGTTTACTTAGCCACTAATAAATTGAGATCTATAGAATTTGTTGGCGAGTTAATGTCCAAACATAGAATATGTATTCACCTTTCGATAAAGCTATCTCTCGTTTTACCTGGTTCACTTTAATTTCTACATCTGCGTGTTAACATGCAAGCCGGCGCGAGGGTGTATGGCACAGGGTGTGAGGTAAACAACCATTAGAATAATTGGTGAGTGATACCATCCGGAAAAGTTAATTTGTCGCGCGTTGCGTTCCCTTCTGATGTGGTCTCGTATTTTGCTGGGGAAAAATGTTTCTCCCTTATGATAGTTTCAAAAAAGGTTTTTCTTAACTTCTCACTGTGGTATCATTGCTCTGCCAGGATTATCCTTTCGCTGTCATCGTCAAACTTATATGATTTGTAATTTTTTTAAATTTAAGCTTCACATGTAATCATCTCAACCAAGGTCTTCCAATCACAATGTCACACTTTACGACGATTCTTCAAGAGGATAAAATTATATTAGTTGAAAATTCTACGATGAAAATTTGAGCTAAAAAATAGAGACATTGGGCACCGGCTCCCTACTTGAAGTAACATGAAATCAAGAGATAAAAGTATTAAAAACCCAGTTAATTATACAGTAGAACTATTTGTTCCATACGCCCATTTATTTTTCTACATCCAAATAATGCGACTCGGCATATGATTCTTTGATGCCAGTTTTTTGGACATTTGTTTCGTGTTTTTCTCCTACGGAAGATTAAAAAGAATTATTTTTCGAAAGGTGGTCCGATCTGATGACTCCGAAGTTGCCGGATTCCTTCTCAGTAGGTGTATGTAGAGAGAAAGAGAGAGAGAGAGTTAGCTGTTTTTTCTCCGCAGAAGGGGCATGTGTTCTTTCGTGCCGCTGTGGACGATTCCTTTCCGTTGAAACTTCAAGCATGAGTTCCTTCCCGACATCATGCTTATGGATTTATGTCCGAGGACTAACAGCCGCCGACGGACTCCCTAAAGAATTCCAGCCCAGCAGTTTGTTTTTTTCCACTCCGGAAAGGGGACCAGGAAATTCGCATGGGCAGAAGGAAACACGTGTGTGTGCTAATGTGTATTTCGTATGTTCGTATTTTTGTACGCAATACATGCATTACATATGTATGTATGCGTACAAAACATACACCAATTAGTTAATTTAAACAGATGCAGTAAAATAATCGAAGCAATAATGGATTGAAACTCATGGAAGGTTTTGGGGCCAGGATCCAGCCCTTCGTTCATTCAGTAATTTCCTGATAGACATTTCTCTGTTTCATTAAACTAATTTAAGTGGCTTATACATACATAAACACACACACACACACACACACACACACATATATATATATATATATATATATATATATATATATATATATATATATATGTGTGTGTGTGTGTGTGTTTATGTATGTATAAGCCACTTAAATATATATATATATATATATATATATATATATATATATATACATATATATATACATATATATATACACACATATACATACACACCCATAAATACAAATATATATATATATATATATATATATATAATGTATAACACTTAGTACTAGTGGACACAGACAAAAACACACAGAAACACACAAAAAAGGGACTCACTATTTTTCGAATTTTCGCTGGTCGTGACCACCTTTATCAAGGAAGAGAGGGACAGAACTCAGAGAGATGGAGGGACAGCTATCTTCGTATACAAAAGAACTCAGAGAGATGGATGAACAGTTCTGTCCCTCCCTTCCTTGATAAAGGTGGTCACGACCACCGAAAATTCGAAAAATAGTGAGTCTCTTTTTTGTGTGTTTCTGTGTGTTTTTGTCTGTGTCCACTAGTGCTAAGTGTTATACATTATTATTCACGTCCGCGAGACTTTCAAAAAGTGTTATATATATATATATATATATATATATATATATACATAAATATATATATTAAATATATATATACATATATATATTTAAGGTATTCTTATCATTATTGATCTTAAGCTATCTTCGTATACAAGAGCATTAAGAGGAAAATGGGAAAATGTTATAAGGTTTATATTATCCAGGTACTTTTATTTATATTTATTTTCATACTCATAGCTTAAGACGTCTTAAATAGAAATGTTCCCCATCCTCTGATAAATGTGATTGGGAAAACCGAAATATTAAGCGACCATTTTCTTTTGTGCATGCTCGATTTCTGCGAGTTGATTTTAGTGAGATTTTTCCTAAAACATCTTTCTCCTTCACCCTTCTTCCCATCCAAACCGTCTTATGAGAGAGTATCAAAACAGCATGAGTGAGAGCCTGCCGTCAACATCGGCGGTGCAGGATGCTCTCTTCAAGTATACTTACACGTGGAGCGTTCACTCGGTTGTCTGAGCTCTCGATCGGAAAGGGAGAGGTCCCTTATTCTTATCCTGAATATCCTATAAGTTTGCGTACTCATTCTCGGGGCTCCCAAACTTGATGATCCTTACCCTTAAATCACACAAACTTCTTCGCACTTTAATTGTAACCTTTCAATAAATCGCAGATTTACGAGTATTGTCCGGTAATTCGGTTTCTAAGCAGCGATAAAAATGTTTCGTGTAATGGCATTTGGCCATGGTGGGCAGGGTATTGTTTGAATGAAATGCAGGTTAATAAAATAGGCCAGAGAAGTTTTTTCTGTTAAGCAGAGGCATCTAAACAATATGTTCTTTCAGGCATGTTAATAAGGATCTCGAAAATGTCATTATTTATCTCCGCATAAAAATTTATACGCTTTTCAAAGGGAGCCACTTCGATTAAGTCTACAGCACATTTTTTTCTTTTCGCATTTTTCTAGATCCCGTTTCCTTTCTTTTCTGTTTGTCACATTTTCATTATCTTCTTTGATGTTTATTCTCGACTGCTTTTACTTTCCCCTACACTAATCCATATTAAATGTGCCTTAGTATAAAAATTCCTCCATAGGATGGACGATAATAGAAAGCCAGTAACTTCATCTACCTCGTAGACAAAAGGAATCCCTGCTACTTTGTAATTGTTTCATATACTAATTAAAAATATAAACATAAAGGAAACGAGTTTCCTTCATCTTTCCTAAAACATTGGTACACGCATTAGTTTAAAATCTTCATAACAAGTTAATACTAGTAATGACACTGGGTCCCAGTAATTCATCATCGACCTTTCCCTGTAGTGCTTTCCTTCCAAGGCTTTCCTTTCATAGCAATATTAAGAAAGAATGTCTCTCATGATGCAAAGAATTGAATTTTCTTTATCTTTTATTTCACAGCTATTTATCTCTTCTTTCATCTTTCAGTTAATTCACATGAAAATCATTAAGTTGTCTTAAAGATATTATTTTCTCAATTCGTGAAAGAAGAAATAAATTTAGAATGAATTCCCAAAACCTTTACCCAGGAATATTTTTATATTGCACATAAATATCCAGATTTCATATTAACTCTAATGACATAATTATTTTAATCAATAAAGACAAATTATACGCTTTTCTTGTGTTTTCATCATGGATAAACAATGTTTTTGTTATCCCAATGGTAAAACTTTCTCGGATAATATCCGGGACGGCCTTGCGTACATTTAAACGTATACGTAAGGCCGATTATGAAACAAATGCTGTATTTTATTAAGCGAATATATGTTTCACTAGAGTGTAAAATTTGAAAACTAGTTCCCCTGCGGATAAAGAATGTGTTTTTCAAGCGTAAAAGGAAAACATACAAAAAATGGAGCACTCTTGTACATTTGATGAGGTTGAAAACAATGATAGGGAAACAATTCAAAGTTTTAAGTAAAAACAAAAAACAATTATGATTTTTATAAATGTTTGCAAAATGACGCTAATCACCAAATCTCTTTTCGTAGAAATTAATCCGACGTCATATTCCTCGAATTCATTAACTGCCGTAACAATTAAGGATGAACTTGAGCTCTGAAGTACTGACTTCATAAGAATAATAACACAGATGGCAACGCGCGCATTTAGGCTTATTATTGCATTTTTATTTGATCAGTAATCAGCTAAAGCTTTTTGGGTAAAACATTATGAAAATATATTTTAATTAATGTTAATGTGTGCCACAAAATGTTAGTGTATGTCTAAATTACTTCCAGTTCGCCTAATCCTGAGGCTGTATTGTAAAGTGTGTGTAATCATGCAATGTTCCATACAATTTAATCAAATCATCTATTTTGCAAACCACGACTTGAATATTTGAAAATAATATAAGAATTAAATAAATGCAGCCCCGAGCATTCTTCTAGTTTTCCCTCCAAGAGGATCCATTTAGGCAACGCTCCCATGTTTATCACATAATGGTGGCCGATTGACTATATGAAGACACAAATTGTATTCTTAAAATTTAATTATATGAGTGATAATGTCAAATACCTCAAGTAATAAAAATATACTTTATGATTTCAGAGCTAATGTCATTAATATTAGTTTCAGTACAACATTATTCGTCCGACACAAGCATATTTTTCAGCAAACGTTCAATTGTTAACGGTCAATGTTATGCGATGAATTCAGAGTAGGTTATATAACACGTTTTAAAGGAACGTTCCTCTTTAATTTTACTGAAGTGGGAAAGTTACAGTGCAGTGGCTAATAGAGTATTTCTTGAGGTTTAATATTCCCTTGAACGAGTTGTACTAATAGTAGAAGTCGGAAATAGGGGAACGTAGATAAACTACCTGATAAGAAGTAACAGCCAACATTTTCGTGCAAATTAAATTCAGATTAAAAAGGAAAAAAGATTCATATTTGCATAAATGTGTGCTAATAATAAATATATATCACAAAAACTGATTCTATTATTTCTACCCCCTTTGATTCCAACCAAAATGCATTTTCTCTCCCTCCCTCTACAAAACTTTCTCATCATTCTCCCTTATATAAGGTCTGTCCCAAAAGTAGTAGGACTGAGTCGATTAAAATATATTCATTTCCAGAATTGGTACATTCACTCAAAAATCTTCGAACTAGTACCCTTGTGCGTCCACACAACGTTGCCAGCGGGTTTTCCACGCCTCGCACGGCTCCTGGAAGGCGGCACCCAGAATGCTGCTAAGCTCCCTCGTCACGGCCTGTTGTAACGCTTCTACCGAGCCATGTTGACGTCCTTTCAGCACGGATTTGAGAAGGGGGACAGGGAAGACGTCTGGTGGGGCCTCGTCTAAAAGAATTGGTTCCTCGCTCAAATGGTCGAGAAGCTCTTGGCGGATCCGCGTGCGAGTTTCCTTTTGTTCGTCCGAGAGCACTCGCGGCACCAACTTCGCACACACCTTTCTCATGCCCATGTTTTCGGTCACAAGTCAATGCACATCACTTTTGGGGATGCCAAGTTCATCATAAATAAATAAAAAGCTTCTTGCAAGATTTTTGTCACTTCTTGAGGTCGAATGGCGTTCTGAATGTTCGGCATCTTGAACATCTCTACCCTCCCGAAACAACTTATGCCACTCAAAGACACCCGATATACCCATGGCATTATCACCATAAGCTGCTTTCAGTATGTCATGAGTCTCTTTCCTAGTTTTACCCAGTTTCACGCAAAAGTTGATGGCGTTCCAATAAAAGGTGAATGACGGAGCGTAACGAGGTCACGATATAGAGGTTTCGTAAACGAACGATTTGTACTCCGCAAAGGCTGAAAGCTAACTACCAACGGCATCTAGCCTTTCCTGAGGCTTCCCTACTTCGAACCCCGCCAGATAAACCGCCGCCCGTCCGTCCGTCTATCCGGGGAATAATATGTCCCCCTAATTTTGAGTCACACCTTGTACATCAGGGTTCAGTATTCCATTGCTTTACACTATTTCTTCATCCATTTTTTTGCCTTTGAATTTCTCCCAACGACTTTTTCCATGCCTAGAACTCCGTGGATGGTTTTCTTCCCACCGATTTCATTTTTTTCCACACGCACATTTCAAAATCCTCCAATTTACGCCCATCCTCCAAACTTAACGACCAGGTCTCCGAGTCATACAGAACTACACTCCATATTAAAGTTATCATCAGTCTTTTCTTCAGATCTTTCCTTAACGTGCCTGGCGTCAACTCCAGCCTCTCTGTAAATGTTACAATACCGAACTCAATTATTCTTTCAATGCCTCAAGCACTCTGCCCGCCCTCATTCAAAACCCCTGATAAATTGCTGAACTGTTTCACCTGTTCTTGTCCACCAAATTGGGCGTTTATCTTAATCTCCCATTATCTAGAGAAACTTGAATACAAAAGTTAATGTATAAATAAATGTGTGTATGTGTGTGTGTGTGCAATATATGTGTACAAAAGCACATTTTTTACCACTAAATATGCGTGAGTAATCAACATTGTTGAACGCCATAAATGTGCTATCTTTACAATATGTTTAACCATGAGCACAGTTATCATCCCAAAGGTTGAGTTGCGAGGTGATGATAGCGATAGAGTTCACCCATGCCCGACGGCGTGTGAAATTCACACATCAGGATAGGGGGCAGTTCATTTCCATGAGCCGCCTATGGTTTCCCGGGAAGATCGTGTATCCATAAAATCACACAGCTTGGATGAAATACATGTATATCTTTATTTAATTGTACGCACACGGATAACCGTTAGGCAAACTGGAGTGTTTGAATTTAAATTACTATTTAAAACAATAGAATCAAGAAACTAATTTTGAAATCGTAATAAAATCGTTCTGTTTCGGTTAATAAAGCGTCATATTAAAAAAATCTAGCGATATCGTTAGACAAAATATATTACGGTGAAGTTCCCAAAAAGTTTCCCTGGCACCGAGGAATAGGTCGCAACAAAAGGGACTCAATATTTTTTCTTTTATCTCACTGTGATGCCAATCCTAGATGGCTAAGTGCTGAAAAAAAACAGGTAATCTTTCCTTTCGTGAAGTGACTGAGTTATTAAAGTTAAGAGAGTGATTTTCGAGGAGGGGGAGTTTACTCGGAGTGTTTGGTTTCTCCCTACCGTCGGTCCTCGCGTAACGTGACGATCGCGCGCACGGAGCTGGCGCAATCAACGTTTTTATGTACGTCCCTGTGTGGTACGTACGTACATACGTACAATCCTCTTCGGTAAGACGGTAGTTAGTGCCGCACGATGGAATACACTGGCACATTAAATGTAGCGGGTCGTGCAGGCGAGGTTGAGAGCATATACACACAATACCCCCTCAGGACCCCTTCCCCCCCTCTCTCAAACCCTTGTCCCCCCCCACCACTACCCCAGTGGTCTTCCCCCTCACCCAAGCAACACACACGGCTCATCCCTCCCCCGCCCTCGTCCTTATTTCAACACCATTGCGCACCACCACGTTCTTATCTGACAAGGTATCTCCATTCCGGGACCCTGTTTATTCCACTCGGATATGATAATGCGCTCCGCGATTGGCATTGCAAACATCGGTCGTCCAGTTCGAACACCCGCCACAGTCGGCGCTGCTGAATAATAAAATTTCTCAAATCCAGTGGGGGAAGATTGAAACACGCGAAATAAGGGTCGAGGGGATTAAATCCGATGAGAGCCCAATTTATGACCACATTGAATCGATAGAAGATTCATATCAACTCTTAAAATGGGAGTTTTATCGTCACATTAGTCGTTTTAAGTTTCAAATTAATTCACTTTTTCATACTTTTACTTTTGTAATTGTGTGGTTATGTTATCAAAATTAACCAAGACAGAGATTCAGGAAATGTCAATTCTAATGCAATGTGCAATGTTACGCACTGAAAATGGCGAGAGGTCTTCTTTGAAGTAGATATAATACATTCTGACAATTGCAATTTTTTTTGCACGTGACACGTAAAAATCTATATTTATAATCTATTATCTATTAATTTTATAGAGATCTACGAGGGCTGTCCAGAAAGTACGTGGCTTACGTTTTGGGTTAGCGTGACAGTGGGTAGGGTCCTTGCCAATGGTAAAGCTATTACCTTGGTGTCTAAATGCCCCTACACTCAGTATGCATCCTGTTGTGGTAGTGTGTAGACTGGTTCTTCTACCCTGCTCACTGCGTACCATTAAATTGTGTGCTGCAATAGAAAATTCCGCGAGTAGTGAAGTACCATATGTTATTACGTTTTCAATCGCAAAAAAAGCACAAGCCAATTGAAATTCATAGGCAACTTTGTTAAGTGTACGGAGACGGAATAATAAGTGAAGGTGGAGTGAGGTAGCGGTTCAGTTTCATTCAGTTTAAAAATGGCTGCACCTATGTCCAAGACGAGGACCGCAGTAGTCGGCGTAGCCTTGTGACAGATGAACCGACAGTGAAAATCAATGAAAAAAATTCGCGACCTCTAGCGAGAAGTGGCTTGCAACAAAGCACTTATACGGCGAGGCAGAATTGCATGCTGGTGTAACCAAGAGATTAAAATTTAAGGCGGCAGATTTCTTCAGAGAAGGAATTTAAAAAGTTGTGTATCGTTATGATAAATACTTCAATTTGAATGACGACAATGTAAAAAAATAGTTTAAGAATGTATCTTTCAAATAATAAAATAAAACTATGTCTTGTCACTAGGTACATAGACCTACAATATTAAATAATATTTCCTTAAGCCGTTGAAGACTTCATTGTTTCCTTAAGCCTTTTACGGCTTAAGAAAAAATAATCCAATATAATCAATTTAAAATACACCTTAATAAGCTCAATTTATCCTTTCCATTAGGTTCATAGTTTATTTCAAAACGTAAGTTACTTCTGGACAGCCCTCGTAAATAAATGTATGAGAAATTATATTTTACAGGAAATAAGTTATAAGGAGTTATGTGGAAATTATTAATAAGAGAATATGTTAATTAATCAGAAGTGATAAAAAATTACCCAAAAACATTTCCATCTTTATGGACATTATTAAAAATGTTTTCCGAAAAATGGAAATGAAGGTCATGTCAGAAATTACGGAAGTAAGTTTAGTGCATAAATGGCAATTCGAAAGGAGTCTCGATCGTTTTAGCTTCAATCTAAATCAGAGCTATTACTTTCATCGTGGGATAACTCTCTGCAGTAGTTTTACGATATATATGCAGTCCAATTCGCCAATGAATGAATCTAACACCACCTTTTGGAGGTTTTCACCTTAAGTCTGTGTCATTTTCCTGTCGCCTGACATTCCGCAACTGATGAACTGAGCAGCATAAGGAGTCTTACATTGTTGCGAGTCTCCTTATCTCATCAGATAAGGATCTGATCGATAGGGGACCGATTTAAAAATGACTCCAACATAGATTGAAATTTTTTCTGTAAGCATTCCGACGTATGATACTGTTGTGAAAAATGCACATACTTTATCATGATAATTTTTTACTTGTCAAAGATATGGGTATTGGTAGTAGAATCTCAAAAGTTCGTTTAACCCAAAAAGACTAGATTAAGTCTTCATCCAGTACCTTAATGGAGTAAGTCTCTGAGTGACGAGCGGACTAGTAATTCGCGACGGCAACGATTTGGAATGCCACCAAGGGACCAAACTTCTTCGGGAATCGATCTTTAATTTCCTCATTTCTTGCTATCGCTCTCTTCTCATTGGGTCTAAGGATTTTCCATTATTTTATTCCCAATCTGTGTTGAACGTGGAGAGAGATTCAAGACAGTTACATCTTGCGATCAAAATTTAACAATTCAATGGAGCGGAAAGTGACATTAGAAGCCCTACAAACAGTAATCCAAGTCACTCATGTTTTCCGGCGTGGCACCTTTAATTCAGAAATAATTCATCATATGCCCTCCATTTATACTATTGCCATTCTTAGTTTTTCCTTCACTCTTCTGTCGATTTTAAACTTAGTTGAACGTGGTCGTTCTATTATGTTAGCCTCGAATTAATTTACGTACCATCTCTCGCATCAACTCCTCTGGTTCCATTATTGATGAGCCTGGCACACCCAGAGTATTTCATCCTTTCCCTTCATGCATTTAACTATTAGTCTTCAAGACTTGCGTTAGATGTCGCTATAAATAAGTGCCTTTGGTTTCCCCATGTACTCCTTTGCAGAGGGGCTACAGAACTTTTAACAAACCAGAAAAGAATCGTCCCCTTCCTTCTCCTTTTTCCTTAAATCTTTGTTTGCTTGCACTCTTGTGTCCTGGGGCATCCTCATAAACCAGCGACCGCCGAACATTAATACCCTTTAAGCTTGGCCTTTTCCGTATCCCACCCCAACATTTCCCTTTGAACACAAACCCCCCCACCCCCATTTTAAATCTCTTTCTCCCTCTCTTCCTTTCTTCGAGTGCGTTAAAGCGTTTATCTTCCGCTCGCATCACTCTCCCTCTCTCTTTCTCTCTCCCTCTCTCTTTCTCTCTCCCTCTGCTCCAATCCCTTACAGAGGCCATCCATTACTTAAACCATTACCATACTACATACATAACCTCCCTCCATTTCCTAGAACTCAAACCTCAGTTGCGTGCGATTCCCCCTTCTAATTCTTGGACGTCGTTTTAGACGGATGTTTTGAAGTGCGTGAAGAAGAGCAATTCATTTGTGTTTGGGTTAAATGAAGTCAAAATTGTGAAAATCTGTTCATTATTCTCATGATCGCATAATATTCACCACGGTGATCGAGTCTCACGTTTCCTTTCTTGTCCATTTGTTCTTATTTCCCATCTTAATGTCCAATTTCTAATTCCTACAGCATCATTGTTTTCATTGCCCGGCTAGCTCAGTCGGTAGAGCACGAGACTCTTAATCTCGGGGTCGTGGGTTCGAGCCCCACGTTGGGCGATATTTTTTCCCCCGCCACACGCCCGAGCGGTGACTTGCGGGGTATTATGTCGATGTAGATACCATCAAAAATTTTAAAAACATCCTTGGCCATCTTCACCATTTTAACCGGACTCTTCCGGTTGTTTAATTCTTCATGCAGTATTCATAAAGACGGGATTTCGGGACACAATGGCATTCACGTCTGTCACGTTTGACTCGAGTCACTCGAGCTCGATCACAACACTTGAGTATATATCACTCCTGCCCTATAAGCTAACCAAATTGGGCACTTCTGAGAAGGTCGTGTATGTGCATCTAATTATTGCGATTAAAAACTCTGTGCATTATTCAAATAAAGTTAAACTGATTTTACGGAGTGTGCCGTCGTGACTTATTTCATGAAATATTTTGTAAAAGCCAATCGAAATTGCTAATTTTTAGTCGATTGGACCACCGATATCCAATAATTTCGGGAAATTTAGTTTATTCTCAACAATTAAAATAAGTAAGTGCCCTAAGAATTTTTTTAGCCATTATGGCATTGGAAGTTAGTATGATACTAAAAACTTAGTCTGATACGCAAAAGAGTAAAGATTTTCAGAAATGTTCCAATTTTTATTTGCTTTTGATCAGTTTTTCCGTCCGCACTCCCAGTGATGAACAATTCATAGTTATTTTTATTTATTTATTTATTTACGCAATTACGTTACAATTAGGCGATTTTCCTGGCGGCAACGGTCAAGTTTGGTCACAGTTATCTCTTACAACGAAAATTACATACGGACACATATAAAAACAGATAAGAGACAAAATATTTTTACATACAATGGCACTTCCACATTACATACAAACAAACTTCCACATCACATACGAAATGCCTTCCACATCACATGCAAACAATATTTTCATGACTACAATGAAGTTTATTACCCAGTGGCTGCTTTACATTTCAACTTAAAACTTCTAAAATTGGATGGAAAGGGCTCAAACAAACCTCCAGGCAGCTGGTTCCAATCAATTATAGTTCTATTTAAGAAAGAGTATTTTTTCTTATTTGTTTTTTGAGTCCTTATTTTTATTTTGAAATTATGGTCGTTTTTTCCCTTAAAGTTAGGCTTTTCTATCCCTTGCCATAAATCTTCCCACGCTTCGTCCTTTTTAACAATTCTATACATCGCGCCTAACCTACTCCTTTTTCTTCTATTTTTCAAACTCTCCCATTTCAGTACATCTAACATTTCTGTGACACTATCTGTTCTTTTGTACCTTCCGAGTACATATAGTCGTTACACCTTCCGAGTACATATTATCGTTTGGAATATTTACGTATTTTTTTGTCTTTAGAGATTTTTTCCATCCGAGCTGCACACGATTGTGAATTCTTTGTTATCGTTTTTGAAAATTTGCGTGTAATCGAATATTTACCCTAGTTAAAGAATTTTGGGAAGATGGTAGCGTACCCATCACTGTTAGCTGCAGGCGCAACACAGCAAGTTCCTTAACTGTGACGCGGTCTTTTTAATTTTTCCATGTAATTAATTCTATTTATAGTTCGTTAGGTAATTTTGTTTGCTCATAACTAATCACAAATTAATAATTTAATGACTACCTAACATCCAGTTACCTTTCGAATGGACCAAAAGTTAACTTTTACTAATTTTAAATATCATTTGTCTGCTTGCCTTCTGAAGTCAGATTATTAAGAAATATTATTACCCGCGAATTACTGTTGTATAGTGAACTCCCATCTTCCTTTTGAACAGCGTAAGGCATTTGTAACAATAGCTCGCTTTACATCAAATGTGGCGCATAGCCATTAGCCAAAGCCGTTTAAAAAATAATAAATTTGAAGAATATAATTTATCTCATAATTTTTCTCTCGTTCCCGACTCATTATTCCTCAAGATGGAATTGATATCAACTGGTGAAGATTTCTCCCAATTGAAAATCTTTTTAAAGTCGCGATGACTAAGAGGAAATATATTCGGTTTTCAGGGCGCTCTGTTGTTTAAAGAGGTTTATTCAGAAGTGGTGTAATAACGACAGGGTCGTCATGGTAGCGACATGGGCAAAGATGATTGTTTTCGATGTTCAGAAGGCAATAATATCTCCTCTCTGATTTTCTCTTGTTTTTTTTAAAGACCCCTTTCCATAACTTCCTACCAAAATAATACCGACCCCCCCGAATATATCGTTATCTTTTTGGGTAAAGATTTTTTTAAGTGAAAACTGAATTACTTTTCGGGGATTCTCGGCTCAAGTTTGGGAAAATTATCCGTTGGCGAAAATAGAAAATAGACTGAAAGCGAGAAAGGAAAGGGAATGATGTGGGAATTCCATTCCCCGCTTAGACGCCCTGCTTCGAACTTGTGCGGATGAATATCATGGGGTTGAACGGTTCTTCATAAGTACTCATTACCGCACATAATGGTTTAAAAAAAAGTATAAAGGAGGTCGCGGAACGAAAAAAAAATGACTTGACGGAAAGAACAAACATGCATAAGAGTATCGCCAGCAGGAGCTCCCGCAATTTATCCCCCGAGACAGTCACCCACCGAGCAGCGCATAAAAAGTGACTACAACATTTTACAAGGAGTGATCCACCACGGCCACCGTAATTCAATCCGCCCCAAAAGAGTCCCCTCCCCAATGAACCCCCTTCTACACAACACCTTGAGTGCCTGGGAGACCGAGTTTTTCTCCGTAAAGAAATGGGGGCATGTGTTTTAAATTAACTGTCAAAATTAATTTCCATCGTGCACTATCGTTGTATTGGAATGTGTTGCTTTCTTCTAAGTTATTCCCGGAGTCATCCATTAAAGATTCTCATATGCATAACCATTATAAAAAGGGCAATTTTGTGTAGGACATAAAGGACAAATTTATACAGGAAAAATCCTAAATTACAAAGCAATAATTTCAGGGTATAAAGATCATTCGCCTTGATCGGGATTCGAACCCGGATCCCTCGATCCCGGTCGAGGAGAATGACTTCTACACTCTGAAATTGTTACATTCTAATGCACATTTTAACGAATGACTCGGACAGAATGAAAATAGAGCGGTTTTTTGAAGGAATGTATCAAATTTCTCCAGTCAAATTCCTTCAATAGATTCACAGTGCGTCTTCAGCGGGAATTGTAACATCCATGGTTTCGTTTGTTAACGAATTATCTGTCTATAATTTATACTCAAGATATAATTACTTTGTCAAAATGATCCTTTTGGCATGTCCTATGGATATGCAATGGTCCTTGGTAAAAATAAATTGTCATTATATGCCGTTATAAATTTTATACATTTATATTCGAAAGTTTAACTAAGTGAAACCTCCTTAAAAGAACGCCACCTAATAGCGGAAATCTCTCAACAAAGGATATTCTATTATTCACTGCAGCAAGATGAGTTGACACACTTTAATAACGGACAATTAAACCTGTTGAGTAATAATAGTACTCTTCTTTTGGAAATATACCTCTCTCAACGGGTAATTTCCAAAAATTGCTCATTCTTCATCTCCATCTGATACTAAATACACCGCAAGCCGTCGCAAGGGCTTGCGGCGTGGGGTGTTAGAGTACCAGATATTTATCCACTCCTTTTAAATGGAAGAAGGGATCTTATGGTCTCAATTTCGCCCGAATAAAGACATTTATCTGTCTGTCTATCTACCTTATTTCATTTTAACGGCTGGCCTACCACGTAGGTGTAGTGCATGGGACTTGACTGATTCAATCGGGCCGATAAGCAAGTTCGGATATCGGTAATCCTTCTATGAGTCGAAGAACTGATTTTTCCGCTGAGGCGGAATTTTACTGAACCCTCAGTGAAGGTAAACTGGCCCTCTTTGTCAGACAACCCCCCCCCCCCAAATAGTCGTCGTCAAGCGTTAGGAGTGAGTAGGACGGAGATGTTAAAGGAATTGAGGTGGCGAGCACTCTGGAGGAAGTTAAGGGTGCGAAACTCTCAACTTTAAACTCGAAAGGTCTTCCGCTCTGCGGCAACCTAATTCATCATCAACGCAATTCAAACGCGCCTTGCCTTTTGAGACGCCCTGCTAAGGGCGTGTGACCGACGCGCCTGTTAACGCATGATAACTCTCCAAGTGGTGTTACATCTTTTTGAGACATTTCAAGGAAGTTCTCTCAGATTATTCTCGTTATTATTCCCACGTTCTTACTAGATGGCCTTCGTTGGAATCCAATGAAATTAAAACGATTAAACGCACTATTTAAGCTATCAGACAACTGCAAATCATTCCGACTTCAACGCCGTCACAGAGGGATCAATTTTAGTAGTGGACTGCATTGGTAGACGAGAGCAACGCGGTGAATCATAAGGGCAAGAGAAAAGTGTCGAACAAGCCAATACTATTTTTTCCTCGCACAGTCTGTGACCGAATATCCGATTGGTGCAGTGACTAGCGTAATGGCTTCCCACCTCGAGGGACCGAGTTCTAATCCCAGCGGTTTTATTTATCAGTGCTATCCCGATCCCTAATTGGGATGTCATGTGGAGAAATTTCACGTGGAGTACTCCAACGTCGGGTGGGAGCTCAGTGGCCTGTGAACACCTTGGCACATTTCGTTAAGAGAAGGCCAACGTCAGCGTTGGGTCTCTCTCCACCCTGCTCACATTCCGAAAACATCCTATCCTTACTAAAATAACCCCACATTGCCCTTGTGGCGTAGCTAACCTCGGATGTCGGTCGGATTCCCAAACAACTAATAGTTTTTTACTGCAATCAGTAGTAAACATCACGAATGACATTTCGAAATTCCCTAAAACCTGCTGTAATGCTTAATCACCAGTGCCAACTCATTACTCTAATGGCTTGTGACACCCGCACGTCCTCGTCGCGGTTTGCTGAGTCAATCATTAATGAGATAATCGATGAGATGATCGTTCTATTATCTACTAGTGCTTCCACATGGTGGGGTCTTGTGGACAATGGCATGAGCAGAAATGGTAAGACACGAACTATTTCAAACAATATAATAATAGTAGTAGTTTTGAGGGGAGGCGACCGACAGCTAATGTCATTTGCGCCATAGGGGATGGACAGGAAAGGATGAAGGCTGGAGAGAAACCCGGCGTCGGCATTAGCCTACTCTTTACGAAAGGCGCCAAGGGGTCCGCAGCTTAACGTCCCATCCGACGGACGGCGTACTCACTCAAAGTGCCCTCCACAAAGCTTCTCAAGTAGGGATCGAGATACCTCTGAAAAATATTCAACACCGCCGGGATTTGAACCCGCGCCCTCAGGTTGGGAAGCCAGTACACTAGCCCCCCCACCATCTCGATCCCCCTTCAAACAATATGCAGGAGAAGAAGGACAAAATGTCAAAAGCTATCGAATAACCGACAAAGAAGTTCTACGAAGGGTGGATGAACCAGCAGGTATGATAATAATTCTGGAAATAAGTAGGGAGTGTCTAATTTGGAAACACACTTCGAGAGATACGTCCCGACGAAGTTTATTGTTGAACGGGAAATTGATTCGGAAAATAAATTTTGAGGCAGATAGCTTGAATAAAGAATGGGCCATGATAAAAATAAAGAATGTACAATGTTCATCCTGTCCAGGGAAATGTATTACGATGGAGTATGATAAGGGCATAATCAGTTCAATTGTGTCGCAATCGAATCATTACATAGTAGTACACAAATGTGATGTTTTCCAGAACTAATTTTAAAAATATGTTCCTGAAGAAATTTCATTCGTGTAATAATATACATTTTTAATTTTAAGGTATAATTAGAGCAATTGTGAAGACGGAATGCCTGTTCCATACGTGGGTTCATGGACAAGCACTTGTACAAATTGAGAATTTCACAAAGTCAGTTGCCAGGTTATTAACAACATATTAAATTTTTAAATTAACTAAGTTCTCACAGAACTGAAAATTAAGTCACAAGCTGACCTAATGTATTAAAGAGATAAAACATTGCGCAATTTACATGTTCAGGGAAAGAGTCCGAAAGAGTTCACATGTGGCGTTTTATCCAAAGGAATTTAAACGGAATGGAGGAACATAAGGCTCTGCAGTTTTAAGGGTTAATCTTATCACTCCTTCATTTTGAAACATCACAATTAAGCTGACCGGATGTCCTCCTTCCGGCCGAACAATGCTGTTTAGAGAATGTTTATCCTCCCCTCTTCCGCGACTGTTGGCAGGACACCGAAATTCACACATCAGGGTAGGGGGGCCAGTTCCTTTCCCTGTGCCGGTTATGGTTTCCCAAGAACAGCCCGAAGTGCCTTGCCCGGGAATCGAACCCGGGACCCTCTGGTCAACAGTCCAACGCTATACCCACTGGACTACCGCGACCCATATACATATATATATAAGTAAATAAATTATATATTTTAAGTTTATATATATATATATATATATATATATATATATATATATATATGTATATGTTTTTATTAAGGGAGATGAAACTAAATAAGGCCACCTGTATGCAGAGGAAATGATTAAAGAGACATGTACGTTGAACAGCACCGGTAACATTGGACGACCCTGCCTCACACCTCCTAACCTTCCTAACACTTCCCAATCGGACTCCCCGTTCCCCACTCATACCTGAGCAGTCTGAGACATGTACATGTTGCGGATTAGCCTCCTGTCCCTCCAATCTATGCCTATTTTCTGCAATACACTTATTAGTTTTTCCCAATTCACTCTATCAAACGCTTTTCCGAAATCTACGAAACAGGCAAATACCTCCTGGTTGTATTCTATATTCCTCTCGATTAGTGATCTCATTGCTGTAATATCATCACGCGTACCTCTCCCAAACTGATCATCCCGTAAGTAATCATTTACCCTGCTCTCTATCCTTTTGTTGATGATCCTGAGAACAACTTTGGCCGCGTTGGAAATCAAACTTATTGTTCTGTAGTCCTCACATGATGTGGTCTTTACCCTTCTCGGAATAGGAACTAACGCTGATCTCACAAAGTCTTCCTGCTAGATCCCTTCCTCATACGTAGATGCTATAAATCAGCCCATATAGCCTTTCTCCCACATTTCACTAGACCTTTTAGTAGTTCCGCAGGAGTGTTGTCTACCGCAACGGTCTCATTTCAATTAACATGACATAGTATAATGGCTAATGCACATAAAAAGAACGGTCTATCAAGGCAAGCTCTGAATTTTTATTCGTGCTGTCTCCTGTCTAAAGCAGCCGAAGGTGGAAAAGGGAGAATGGAGGACACCAGGGGTTGGAAAGTTAAGATAAATAATCGATTTATATGAATCACTTCTTAAGAGTAATTTCGACATAACAGTATATTTTTTCAATGCTATCAATCAATGCTGCATCACATCAAGTATCAATACGATACCCACATATGACGTAGATCTACCGTTGCCTTTATAAATCTTCTTTCTATCTATTGTTCTCATTGTTACATACACAAACTTAAATGATGTGTTCATTTTTTAAACGCATTACACTATAATTCAATTGATTTCGAGGGTAATTGCAATGTAATGGTGAAAATGAAATACTTACCAGTTTTCCTCTGGTAATTTTTGTGCCTAGGTGCAGAGTTGCACCACGCTTTTCCAGAAAGAGACATATGAGTATCATACGATTTTTGAATGGTGTACAAGATTTGCTATTTAAGTGTGTTTTATAACCTAAAACAATTTTTACCAACTAGCATGCATGCTGATGGTTATTTTTTGTATGAATTATGGCTAAAAATATCCAAGGCACCACTACTTATTTGTGTGTGATTTGGACCCTCCCACGACCGGAATCGGTTCACGACCCTGAGTTTCTTGTTATTTTAGTAATTATAATAATTTTTCATTATTTTAATTCGTTTAAAAAATTGAAATCTTTGTGAACGAAACCAAATATTGAAACAAATTAATCGCTAATCGGGAAAAATTCCATAAAGTGATTATGAAATAGTTATCGAGCGAAAATCATAGATGTAGGGATTTATACACCGCCCATCCCTTAAGGAGACAAGGGATACGAAGAGGAGTTGGGTAAATCCCGGGGAGGGAGGAGGAGGGACGAGGACCCTACCGGCAAAACGGAGTGGGTGAGTTGAACGCGTGCGTGTGCGTGTGTGTTTGTGTGTGTGTTTGGGAGGAGAGGGTGGTGTGGGGAGATGGTAGAGAGGATTATCGGCTCGCTATTCACGCGAGGGTGAGCACTGCGGGGGTAGGGAGCGAGGGGAAGGGGAGTAGAGGACGGTGCGGAGAGGGAAGGAGAGATTCGCTCTTGATTAAGTGGGCGGCCGGTCGGCAGACCCCTTGTGTCTGTACGTCTGCACTAGGGCGAGGGTTGAGGCGTGTTCTCCGTGCCTGCGAACCATCCACGGTGGTGGGTGGGTGGAACCCCGTCCCCTGCTTTCATCCCCTCCCATCTCTCCCCCTACCCCCTCTACACCATCTCACCATCTTCTCTCCCCCCCCCTTCCCCTAACCGGCGCCCCACAACCCCTCTGCCCCCCCTACGCCCCACCCCCCAGTGCCCACCACACAAAGGGGTCATTCATGAATTGTGGGGATCGGCAGAACGATTTGGGGCGGGGGGGGGGGGTATTTTTCATTGTCCAGGGAGAGGAGAAGGGGTTTGATTCCCGTTGGGTGGTAATTTTCATTTCTACCCCTCGGTAGCGGCGATGGCCTGTTAGGCAGAGCGTGTGAGGCTCCCGATCGCACGGGTCTCGGGTTCGAATCCTGACGAGCCCTTTCTCTCCCGAGACCCGCTTGATTTCCTGGATATCTATGTTTTTGCGAGCAGCACTGGGAGAAAGGAACTGACCTTCCCTACGCTGAATGAATGGGAAATACGCATATGAGACACTCTTTAGCTCTTCACAACTAAAACGGCAACCTTGTATGTACTTTCCCCTTGCTCAATGAGGCAATAGAACAAGACGTATCATGGCGATACGCAACCAATGTCTACCCACAAGACCGCACAGAAGATATTCCCCGAAATGGTTTCCCTAATTCTTTGAGATTTTCCGGTTTCACGAGATGCATTAGGAAAATTACATTTCATGCAGAAATCCATGTGTACCATCATTGAATTTTTTAAATTTTTTAATTGCATCGGCATACACCTGGATGAAGTAAGTGATAAACAGGTGTTTTTAGTTAAAAATAACAACAAAATCGAATTTTTTTCAATTACCGTATTGGGGGAAGAGAAACTATTATTTGGATTTTCTAAGCCACTTAATTTGTATGCACTATAAGTCTATATTATACCGATACAATGAAACAATGTCATGGCATTATCTAGGCATATACCGATGCAATGAAGCAATGCTTATTGCTTCATTGCATTTTTTATTAAAGAGATATTTTTCATTAAAAATAACAAAAGAATTAAGTTTTTTTATTAATACAATGCAGATATAATTTGAATTTTCAAAGCCATTTAATTTGTTAAACATCATTGTCAGTGGTCGCGGGCCGCACCAATAGCATTGGCTGGCCGAATGTCGTAAAATCACAACTGTGGCGTAATTGTGTGCCGCAAAGCAGCGGAACGCGATACTCGTATGCCGTTGACTCATTAGACTTATGGAAAACAGAACGCAGCTGTATCAATTACGGATATCCATCATTTCCACTTGGTCACACCTGCCTCGATTAATTTTACCGTATGGCCCAGTTCGAGGCCATGCGCATTAAAAGCAGCACTACGGGTTGCAAACACAATGGTTTGAAATCCTATCTTTAATTATAGCCTCGTAAGTTAAATCAGAGCAGCTCCTAGCGATCAAGCCTAAAGCCTAACCTTAATACGTAATGCCTTTCTGGGATTGAAACCTAAAAATTACACCAAGTGTTGTTAGTAATTAGGCACTTGGTGATTTTCCAGAGTATAATCATTCTTCATTTCGATTTTCACGTCATAGCGTCATTGTCCAGCTGTGCAATTTACTTTGAGCGTTGACAATGACGCTGTGACGTGGAAGTGACGTCGATCGGGTAAATAAAACCGTCGGGGAATTACCGAATTTCCAACATGAATATGGCGCTATTCTACAGAGTAAACCGTGAAGGGATCATTTATTTTTGACAAAAATCGCGGGTTTTAGTTCCCGACTCCGGAAATGGAATTTGTCTTAAAATCGATGTGTCAACAGTTCTGTGACTCGATGACTGAAAAGGTTGCTCCCTCACCCTAACCACTGTGAGAGACGACAATTTAGGCGTGGCAGACTACATATTTATTCCCCTGCCTTTTATCTCTGCATAATTTCCAAGGATAATGTGCTAGGTAGCCTGGAAATTAGATAAGAAATGACTCGATCGGCGAAAAAAGCGTTAGTAAAAATGGAAGAACCGATGACCATGACTCGGGATTTATATTTTAAAACTTAAATTCAATGAGGAGTGGCGTTTGCATTGTTGGGAAACTTGGAGTCAGAAGGCTTTTGAAACGTGAGCTTGGATAAGGTAAAAAAAATAACCTTGATAAAAAAAGACCGACAAGTGTTAGATATTGTAGGGAAAGAAAGGAGCGGTTGGTGGAATTTTAAGAAGGCAGATAAATTGGAAAGAGTAGGAATGGGTAGTTGGTGGAATTCTAAATATTATGACTGAAGGAAGAATGTCTGGGAGGAAGTTGGTTTACCCATAAAAAGAAGGTAGTGACAAGCATTTTAGACGTCAAGAACGGGGTTAGAATGTATAAAGATCTAGAGAGGGGAATGCTGAAATTCATGACAAGTGTTGGTTACTGAAAACGGTTATAAATAAGTCCCCGACGACATGCGATAATTTTCAGGGAATATTCGTGTCCTCCCTTCTTGCTGTTTAACTACCTTAGATTAAAGGCTCAACTTGTATAATGGCAAAAAGAAAAAAGTGGCCGCAGATTCTACCATAAAGATTTTTCTACGTTATCTTCATTGAAATTCAAACTCCATGGAACAATAGATTAAAGCTATCTACCCCCACCGAAATTTAAAATTTTCTATCATTTTGAAATATTAATCCTTAAATGAGGGCATGCGAAAAATTTGCCTTTTGTGATCTGTTATCCACAAAACGTGATGCCCTGCAATTGTCTGCCTCTCCCAGATTTTAATAGACGTCGTAAAGAGGGATCAGAGGAGAGCTTTGAGAAAAAGAAAAAAATGGTTTAGAGAATTTAGCAAAATAAGAGAAATGATCAGTGTAGGATAAGTTATTATTTCTAGAATCTTAATGAAGGGACAAATGGGAAGGAAACCTACACAAAGCTTGGGCCATATTAAAGCAGATGTCAAAATTGTGACCGAATAACGGTAAGATGTTAAAAGTCAAACAGGAAAAGATGGAGATGTAGCACCTGGCAGGACTGGCCAATAACGGAAAGCTGAAGTTTCCAGTCCTCGAACTGGCAAGTCAATGATTGCTGTCTCCAAAACTAACGGTTAAACATTTTAAATTCGGTGATTTACTGGAACACGGCAGTCGATTACACACCGCCTCTCGTTCACTTACTGCATGAAAAATTAGCGTACGAATATTTTAAGCCACCCATCCTGTGCCTGGAACAGTACAGGGAAAATAATGATAAAGTAGGTGTTCTGCTTGTGTTTTCAAACCTAGGATTCGTTGGAGGTAGTCCCCTTTCTCCAGATTTCGCAATCATTTTCCAGCCTTTTTGAGTGCTGCGTAACTTTGGATAGCTTTTATCTTTCGTGAGCTGGTCCATGCTATACTTAAATCTAGATCTGTCCGTCGTCTGTGTTTCACTCTCAATATTGTCTTAAGTAGTGTGTCCTTCGTGTGCCAGATTCAAATATCTCTTTTCTATTTCGTGATGCCCTTTAAGAATGTTTTCTCTTTCATCCCCTTCGAGACCACCGTATTGGTCCCTTTCTATACCCACGGGATCTTAGATATGTTTCGTGCCACCACGTGTTGAGAGCCTCCATCCGCTTTCTCCCCATTTCCGCTTATACTTATGTCACCCATAGGAACAGTGTCAAAACGAAAGGCAGTAGGAGGTGCACAATTACGCTGCAGACTTCGAAGAGTAGATTTAAAAACGACGCGATAAACATTTGGAATCAAAGATTGATTCCGATGGAGAGAATGGACCGATGGAGAATGATCGATGATAAACATCTGGGGATGAATAAAATTCGTTCGAATTCTTTTTTTTTTTAATCCACATCTAATCCGTCGCTGTTTCCTGAACGCTGGCCCCTAAGATCATCACCACTTCGATATCATCTCCACGTATCACCAGTGGGAGATGTATCTCACTGTCGGGGAAAACGAGTTAAAAACATGGCAATAGACGCCAGAGGCCCGCGGTACCCTTCTGTACTCGTTGATGCTCGCATCGCCGCTGAAATAAATCCATTTATCTCGACCCGCAATCATCAACGGGGTATGGAAAGGAAGGTCGCAATTGTATTCCCCGTCTCTCTCTCTCTCTCTCTCTCTCTCTCTCTCTCTCTCTCTCTCTCCCTTACCCTCCCAACACCCACCCATTCTCCCCTCTCCCCTCCCCCTCTGCCCCCCCTAATGAAGACTTTCCATGCCTTTCCCGTCGTAACGCGAACTGGTGTCCCGCGTCCCCCCCCCATCCCACGCCATCGGCACAAGCTCAGCCGAGCGCGCGCACACATGCGGTGAAAGAGGAAAGTCGATGGATGGGAGTTCACTTTCACCGCGCGCGGGGTGCTCTGGTCCCGCCCATGCTTTTATCTGCATCGGTTCGAGTAATCAGTCCTCGTAAATTGTGCCCGCCGAACCATGGCACAGTGAGGTAAAATAAATAAAAAATAAGACAGTGCGTGGTGTAATATGCATGCCTCGTTCAGTTAATAGCGTTTCGCAAATAATGCATTCCACTATACCTCACACTAAAATGATTCAGAAGCAAGAGAAACAAAATGTTATATCCTCCAATTGAAAAAAAATGCACAATTACAACGACCGAGGAAAGGGCGAATAGATATTGGCAGACATTAGGGAGAGTAATGGAGCGGTGTGGGAGCGGAGGCATCAAAACAGTATACCATACTTTAGCAAAACCGAAGCATTTATTCTGTGACTGTGATAGAGGCAGAAGCAATACGAAATTGAAGAAAGGTTTTAGTGTACTGTGGTGTGCCAGATTGTGCCGTGTTAGATGAGACTTGGGCCTTGTTTTAAAACGTCTCGTTAAACTCTCGTTAACTTAACTTTTAGATTAACGAAAATTTCGATTTTATAAACAAACAAGATTTCCGCTTATTGAATTTGAACATTTCAACCGTAGCAACGTCTTCTGTTAATTAAAGAGCTATTTAAAGGACGGTATGTAACTTAAAATGTGGTCATAAAAATGAGTTTTTGCCTAAAGCGGAGGTAAAAAAAAACCTTAGGTTTTGACCAGTTTAACGAAACATCATAACACCTGGCCGCAGAAATTAAGCAATTTCAGTAAGTAACCATCCAAAACCTACCTTCAACGATAGACTACTATTTAGATTACCGGTCAAGGTAGGTATTTGATGTAAGGACAAATACACTTCGAGCCTAGTCTAACAGAGAACACCAGTCTAGTTACGTAGGAAGAACGTAATCAGTGAAGTACGTAAGGACTAAACACTGCTTAACTTTGAGATCAGTCTACTAGGGCATAAAATACTCTAAACAATGCATTAAAATACAACATTCTTCCACTTAACATACGACTTTTACTTCCTGCCTCCCTCCATTCTGTCCAACTTTTCTGATATGTCCTTCCCCAGAACTTTTTTATCCAACATTCTCCGATCGATCGCAGTCATCAAAATTCCATTGCCACTCCATATGTCCTGCATCCACTTTTCCTGCCTCCTTTGAATTTCTTCCAACAACCTCCTCTCCTCTCCTCCGCTCCCATTCCCATGACTTCCTAATTCGTTTCCTTCTCAGTCCATTTCAAATCTTCCATCCTTCTTCACGCCCACATCTCAACATTCTCCCGTCTGCTTACGCTTACGCCTTGAAGATTAAGTAACCGATTATTATTATATTAATCGGAGAACCGTATTAATTAAATCAGAGAGTAAGGCGTATTAATCCCTCTTCTTTCGTAGATGGAGTGAATCTTATCCGAGCACCGCGCCAGCCCTTTTGTTTTCCTGCCTTAGCGATAACGTTGCAGGGTTCTTAAATATTGCCTCCCTCTAGCTCTGGGACCGATCTATAAACATCCCGAGGGGAGGAGTGTAGCACCAATAAACACTAAAGCGGGGTGAGTGGGATTCTTTTAATATGGATCTGTATATTCGTGAAAATAATTTTTCTTTCGTATCTTTCAAATATATAGGCACGGAAATTGTTTTTATAGAGTGACATCATTGAGCTTATCATCGTGATGGAGGCCGTGTGCCTTGCCCGATAGCACTTTAATGGAATCGACGTATCCGCAGAGGTTTGAGCCAGAGACGGTCGGCTGAATCTAAATTATAGATGCAGTTGAATCAATTTCTAGCAAAACTGTCGAAATGATAAATTTATATACCTGAATTACAGACTTCGAATCGACATCGAATCAAAATCTGTCTCAAATCAAGTACCAATATGAAATTACCGAATATTTTTTTACCATTCCATTGTCTCCTAGACTCTTTCGACCCTTATCTTTAAATGATAACGCAACTATACATGAATTTGCTGATGTAGGTGTCCTTCCCTCGCAAGATGCAGAATCAGAACAAAATTGCAGGTAACCACTCGTACATTCTTAATACGAAAAACAAAGTTGAGACCTTTAGTGGAGCACACTCATTAAGGCGTGATTTAGATAGGAATTTATGTGTGCCGCGGTGCATGTGTTTATATTTATGCATTGGTTGATTTGTATGCATAAATGAATGGTGACGTACACCCCCCGCCACACGCCCTTGTAGCGGCTTTGTGTGGGTGTTGTGTAGATGCAGTTGCCACAGTGTGGTGAAACGCAACATGCCGCATAAAGTAACCTGTGGCCGAGCGCCAAACGTTTTATTCCAATACGAATGTTCGATCTGGTTTTCTTTCCGATCCCGCACGCCAATTAAGTTCCAACCGGTACAGCTTAATGCCTGACAAGGCATTCATTGTCCGCTATGCAAGCGGATTTATGTCCATGTAAAAAAGTTGCAATACTTGCGTAGGAAATGAAATAGCGAAACAAAATGATCGATAGTATTTATGTTCGGGAAATATTCGTTACTGTAATCATCAAATGATTATCAAAAGGATTATTTATCAATGTGGGCTTATATTGATCCATGCATATCTCCCATCCCTATTTCGAGGTTTTCGAAGGGGGAGGAGAACCTCTCCCCTCCTTTATCCACCCCTGCCCCAGTGGAGAGAAGGCCCAGGGGGCTCAACACGCCACTGCCGACCAGAGGTCCAGTTAAATCCAGGGTGTGAATCCTCTCGACACCATTTGCTATGTATGCTCAACCTCCCAGAATTTTTGTGAAGGTATTACCTTTGTTAGAACCTTGTTGTCTCTTTGTTAGAACCACGGACAACACAAGGAATGAGAGAGGGCAAAGGGCGAGAGGATTATTATGTGATGAAATTTCCCTCCGAATGATCGTACCGGAACAGAAATCAATAAATTCTAAATTAAAAAATTACGATACCGAAGTCACTGCATGCGACATATTTTCCGATGACATTGATCGGCAAAATGAGTCCACTTTAGTGTTATGTCAAGTTTCTAGAAATAATTGAGCGATTATAAAGTACATCGTCCACAAGTTCAGCTACTTTTATTTCATAATTTGACAGTTATAAATCTTGAATTTTTTTAGGGCCAGCCTAAATTGATTTCAAACTACTTCATTCTCATAACTGCTAACATTTGAATACGTGATAACCTCTAGTAGTCGGTAGAAACGTAAACAAAACGAATACAAGAGATGTAGAGATTCATTAAAAATAACTATAGTATTTCGGAGTAAAATAACCCTTGAAATGTCAATTAAAATATGACTACGGTTATTTTACGTCACATTTTTTTAATGAGAAGAAGGATACATTAAACTCAAAGAGTTACATTTATTTTTTGAGCGTGTAACTATTTTAAGTACAGCTGGAGATTTATTTCGTGGATTTTAATAACGGAGATCTAATAAAACGATCAATTTCCTGCTAAGGAAAATATGACTTAGCAACGCTCTGCCTAGCGCCGGGTCGTTTCAAACGAGCGAGGGGGTATCATAATCGCCATCAAGAGCTCCCATATTGAGTAGCTTTACATGCCTATTCGTCGCTCGACGGGTCGTAACTGAGAGGGAAAATATCATTTACCATTCAGATCATGGCCTTATTTTCACTTCGTGCCATGACTGGGTTGAATAGGTGAGGAGGTGAAAGCATTTCGTTCCCGCAAATCGTCCTTCCCCTAAGCCTGTCCTTCCTCTCCCTCGAAAGGAAATGGGTACGCCGGCGAGAATAATTTCATGAGCAATATGAAATGATATAAGTATGCGCACACTCTTGCGGTGTAGAGAACGACTTACGGTAATGAATACATTCTTGAAAACGAAGGGAATAAAAGTATTTCCCGAGTAAGTTGGAAATGAAGTGGTCGTCAGAATGTTTTTATAAATCTTTCATTCCGTTTTATCTCTTGCTACGTTCGAAACCTTGAGATATCTCAGCTTAAAATGTACCAACAGCAGTCTTCGTTTCTATATCCATTCCCAACGTATTTTATTCGCGAAAATTAATCGACTTCGGGTTTTCAAGTGAAATATTAGTTTTGAGGCTCCCTGAACAAGAAAGGTAAGACCATTTCTCACTCCTGTCTTTCCGACAGATGGTGTGACTGGAATCAGTTATTTATGGCCACGATATCTTATGAACCTTTAACCTGGGAAACACGATATTTTATGAGCAACAAAGACTTTTATTAAGAGATAAACGGCATCATTGAGCTTTAATCAAAATCATTGAAAGTGAATCTTCATGAATTTAATTAGATTTTTGGATTTTCGAATAAGTTGAAAATTGAAATTTAATGAAACGTAACATCCAAATTGGCAGATCTAGACAATGTTTCCTGCAGTATTTGTAAAGATCTCAACATTTCTGTAAAATTAAGAGTTTGTGAAATTATAAGATGATGAACACAATGTGTTTTTCCACTGTTCTTTATTTTGGTAAATATTTTGGTACGGTACCTGATGATGACATCTAAGCGTTGAAACTACGAGTAGTAGTACCAAAATAAAGAACAGTGGACGAATAAACTGTGCTCTTCATTTAATGAACATGAACTTCCACAAAGTTGAGACTGAAACAGTTGAATACAGCTTGTGAAATATTATATCCAATTAAAATTCTATCAGGGATGGGACTTTATTCACGTTACACTTGAGATTCGTATTATTATGGATACCAGTTTTGTAAAAAACAAAATATTCTGCCATTTCTCTCTCCGGATACACGTATAATTCCAAAAATAAGTCGACTCATTCGTATAGAAATACGCCAAATAGAGACTTAATTATGAAATAATAACAATGAATGAACAATTGCTACATGAAGAATAACAATCGGCGAATCAAGTAAAATTAAACGAGAATATATCAGCGGGAAAGTACATTTACGTGTGTACTATATATCTCAGAAGAAAAAAACCGCTTAGCATAATAAACACAATTAAGCTTTCGAAGATAATATTTAATTTCCCGTTATAATTTAAAATATCATTACTGACTGTCCTTCCTCCATTCGAGTCATGAATTATTATTCATAAAAAATAAAACTTTGTGATTAAAAGGCATTCCCGAGCTCAATTAAAAAACATTGAATTTGGCTGGAGCGCAAACACATTAGAGTAAGCCGACTCGTGTACAAAAGCTCAGGCATTCAATACAGTACGCAGCTTTCTTGTAAATAAGTAGAATGATAGAGGTATTTTCTCCCAGGATTAAAGGTAGTTAACTAAAAGGATAAATGTATTTTTGATTAAGATAATTCGTAAATCTACGGAAAAAAATGTTCGTATCATATAGCAATCGGCATTATATCGTCTAGCATTGTTAAATTGAAAAAATGTAATATTTATCCATAAAAGGGAATGGAGGAAGCATAGAGATTCAGTTATTCCCTTAAGGGTGTACTCCATTCTTATGATTTGGTAGTTTATTTTTAACGAAATGTTATTAGACGCAATTTTGAAATAAAATTTTGCCAGCATCATGAAAAATGTAATGCATTTAACACGAAGGATATTTTATACTGGAAATTTTTATTTTCTAGTTACATTCATGCTACTCTGGATTATTAAAAGCTTTGAGTTTCAGCCTTGGGCACTGCAGTTTCGTGTTATTTTGCCACCCAACCGGTATATAAATAGGCGTTAAACGCCTAGTTATTTTACTTTGAGAAAAAATCCAGTAATCTATTAGAAGCTCAGCCGAGAGGAAGAACAAGATAGCGCGCTTCTCAAAGCTATCCATTCTTTTGCAAGCTTCCTTAAAACAAATTTCATAGTGATATAACAACAGAGAGCACTTCCAAAAGACATATCACAGATATAACGATACATGAGTAAATGATTCTCCATATTAAAGCTCAAAATTCTCCGCGAAGAGTTATCTAAGTGTCCATAGAAATGTGAGGTAACGTTAATTAAGGAATTGGTAAATTTTCAGAAAAAATCCACCAGTTATATATATAAAAATGTTTACAAGAAGACAGTGCATGCATGACGGACATATTGGAGAAGACAGGGAGTCTGTTGATTCACAATGAAAGTAGGCTTGAACTTAGACTTTGAGAAAAGTACAGGACACCTGAGTTTTCTTACGACACCGAGGAAATTATTACGGCATTAAATTATATTGGAAGATTTGACCATCAGGAAAAAGTTAGATAGATAGAAACCGTCACGTGACTGATTAAAGTACTCCTCCTTCCCTTTCACGATAGGCGAATATAACAAAAACGAACACCAGCACCCGAATATACCAAATTAAAGAATGAAATTTGACGACTAAATCAAACCCAAAAATAATTCCCTAATCTCAGTAGGCCTGTATCTTTACCAGAGTTTTGGTGCATTAGCTAGTATGCGAGCTAGCTAATGCACAAAGCTAGCATAGCTCGCAAATTCAAATTAATGGATGCACTAATATTGTTACATGTATGGCTACTAACTTAAAATTCCACGCCACACGCCCTTCATGCGGCGGCTTGCGTGATGTGGTGTAGATGTTGATGAACTTCAGATTTCCACGTCAACCACTACGTATATCTCTTGGTAAAAAATTGTTACGCGAATAAGACGAGTGTTATAGGCCTTTCAGGGGAATTAGGCTGGGAGCCGCTTGAGATGCACAGAAAACAAGCGAGTTTAGAGCAAGTTTAGAGCAAGCGAGTAAAACAAAGGACACTAAAGGAATTATTATAACTCCACACTATTCAGATACATCAGACCACAAAGATAAAATAAGGGAAATAGACACCAGTACAGATGGATAAAAATATTCGTTCTTTCCCCGGAAAATCAGGAATCGTAATAGTAAGAAATCAAAGTCATTATGGAAATAGTAAGTACACCAGATTTACGAGTCAGAATAAGATTAACGTAGACATAAGGTACATTCACAGGTGTATGTCAGTTCATGCATGTGAATTTGTATACGTGTGAGTTAAAAAGGTTTTCGCGTGAATATACGCTTCTGTGAGTGTAGATTTGCATGAATATGTTAGTTTTTCATGTTGTTTTATTCTCTTTTTGGGGGTCTGACTTGACACCCCACCACCCACCCACCACAAACCCTTGCGGCGGCATCTGGGGGTATTATGTAGATTAAACGTCTTTGGTATATCTCCAGAAGGACTTTTATTCAGGTGGAACATTTTAGTAAAACTTGGTATTTAAAAGCTGCGTCAACCAATTTCTGAGACCGCCTTGTGTAAAATAAAGCCAAGAGGTGGCTAACTTATGGATTAATAATTACCATGAATATGCTACAAAATAACACTCGACAGCTTAAGTGAAATGAAATGTCAACCATGGGGCAAGGACTTAAATATTTACCAGAAGACCTAAGAAACGGACTTTCCGAGTCAACAAAGAAATCTGTAGTTTGTAACTGGAAGAACTGAAATTTCTAATACTAAAAATAAAAATGGGATAAGCTATCCTTTTCCCGGCGAGTACATTTTGTAGACGCGGCCAAAACGGCCATCGATCACCCGCCCGGGGGATTTACCACCCTCCCTACAATTCGACTATCACCTTGGTTCTTACGGTGTCTCCTATGTTTTTCCTGAGCACTTTGAATTTACATCTACATCTGTACAATACCCCGCGAGCCGCCACGATGGTGTGTGGCGGGGGGTGTTAGGTCACCAGCCATTCATGCACAATCGCAATCATGTTACTTATGCATAAATATTTGTTTGATCGTGCACTCAAAAATTATTTATCACCCGAAAGAAAGTACCTACATGTAACAATATTAAATCGCAGGGTACGTGTATTCAAATCATGCTCTAGAACTGTTAAAAAGATGGATCTACAAAAAAATGAATAATGTGCAAGAAGAAATATACAGGATATCGACAGATATATACCTTGACTATTCTAATTATCTCCTAAGCGATTGGTGTCATATTTTTTTCAACTCTAATGGTACGAGGAAAAAACATTTTAAATTTATCCATTCTACAATAAATACCCCTGATTTTACTAACTTTTGCCAAATCTAGATGCTTTACGTTGAACTCGATCTAGTTCCAAAATTAAGCCGACTTCATGAGGATCCCATACACTTGCAGCATACTCAAGATGGGGCCTAAATAAAGTGAAATAACAACTTTTTGAATTTAACCCTAACTTTTTAATTAACTATTCCGCAAATTTCACGAATGTATTTTCTCCCGAACATATCCATATTTATCGTTACACCTAAATATTTTACCGATTCCACGTGCGTTATGTTGGTTTCCTGTATAGTGTATTTTCGGATGAAATACTTTTACTCCAAAATTTTATAGAAACGTTTAATCAAATTAATTTCTCGTTCCATATCTCGCACCACTTTTGGATTGCATTTAAGCCGTTAGCTAATGATACTCTGTCTTCATGACTGGGTATTTCCCCATATATCATGGCATCGTCAGCAAATAGACGAAGTTTACTGGAAACCTGACACCCGATACCATATATAAAATATAAACCCCATATATGTATAAAAGTAACAATATCGGACCGATAACACTTCCTTGTGGGACACCCGATGTTACGCTTACTGTATCCGATGATACTCCGTCTATTACGACCATTTGTTCACGACCTGTTAAAATTTTATTAATGCAGTCTTTTACATATTTATCAATCAAATCTTTTTTAATTTCTAGATATATACTATCGACCTAAACATTATTTTCTCTCGAGACCAAAATATCATGAACGAAAAGTGTCAGTTGGGTCTCGCAAGATCTACCCTTTCGGAAACCGTGACGGTTTTCTCCATATAAATTCTTAGATCGAGATATTTCATGATTGAATGTACAATGATGTGCTCTAAAATTTTGCATGAGATGAATGTGAGGGAGATGGGTCGGTAATTACTCGGATCTTCTCTGTCGCCTTTTTTTAAATATGGGAGTGACACTGGCTATTTTCCAGTCTTTGGGTACTGCGCGATCATTTAGTGATTTAAGAGTCACACGAACCACTCGGCATATCCTAACTAAAATATACTCTCTAATAGGACCTAACGATCCATAATAACATGCGAAAATGAAATTCGTACACAAAAATCGAACTACTACATTTCACAGGTTCACTTACGACGACGAGTTAATAAAAAAAGCAACGAAAACGGAAGGAGGAAAGTTCACACCCCGAGAAAAAAATTGGTAATACCGAAGCGGAACATCAACGGGACAACCATACAAGTTGTCAGCTTGGGAATTTTTGCGTTAAACATATGACACATTCCTAGTTTGAAGCCCCCTTATTCTCCTTTATTATAATACTTTGTTATCGAATCGGCCCATTTGACGCCACCAGAACGGTTCAGTCAGGGCGCGGTCGCCGGGAGTGAGAAGGGGTGGAACGATCAACCCGTGAGGTCGAACCCGGCTCACCGGAGCGAAACGCCTGACGCCCCCGCGGCTGCCAACCCGAGGGTGGAAGGGCGGGAGTGGGGTGCTGAGGGAGAAAGCGTCCGTGTGGGATGAAGGGGCTGGGACCGGGCGGGGGGGGATGTTTTAGAGAAGGGGTTAAGTGGGTGTATATGTATGCGCATAGTGTCTGCGCGTGTTGTGTTAGGCGATTTCGTAGTCGGGTACACCGCAGTCGTCGCCTTTCCCTTTCCGGAATTCCCTCCCGGTGGAGGGTTGGTTGAACGGGGGTCTGTGGGTAAGAGGGAGGGAGGAGGGAGAGGGAGAGAGAGAGATATGAAGATAGGGGGACCCTAAGGGGGGAGGGGACAGCATAATGGCGGTTTGCAAGCAAGTGTTTTTCTCGCTAATTGGAGAGGGCGGTCGAGCGGGGGTCTTCGTGTGGGGAATGGAACAAGGGTTTTTTTTTTAAAGGGGAGGAGGGAAGGGAGGGGAAGGTTGGGAGTTGTGTGGGAGGGAGTGGGATGGGGGTGTCGGTGAAGTGTAACAAGGGAGTCGGGGGAAGGGACATGGTATTCCACCGACGATGCCGTGGTGATCGTGGCGAGAGACCGTTGTTCCTTTCGCTTTCCGTACTTCTTTTGTTGTTATCACCCTTTTCCATTCCATTGTCTCTCTCTCTCTCTTGGTCGCCTTGGATTCCGTCGCCGTGTGTGCCATTTCTGGCATCTCTGTGCCGAGCTGAGTCTTTCCCTCGGACCGCAACGTATTTGGTTCCCTATTCCAATTGGTTCAACAATTTCCAAGGGGCACACAAGAAGTGCGGTCGAGCTGCGTCATTCAAACAAATCGTGTAATGAAATTTCACTACCGTTTCTTTAAATTTTCAAGCTAGGATATTCCTCAATAAATTGCGGAAAGAAATTAAATGAATGTATCAACGGCCATCGCCTATAAAAATGATACTAAAGGAGCATGCGAGTAGGTTTACGACGGTTTTTCCTTGCAACTGACAAGCAAAACCTCGATTGACGTACGCATGTATTTCCTTCAAAGTCCGCGCAAACTATAAACTTCGCAATATGATAACGGAATACCGGTTTCGTATGGATTTTGACAAAACACTATTCTGAGGAACTATCCTCACAAGATACCTATTTGTACTGCTTTTTACGTCTTCGTATGTGGAATAGTTCAAGTTTTGTTAGAAATAATTCTGTTTCTGAAGCTATCGTTTTATTATGTGAAACTGAAGTTAATACTATTTGTTGCAACAATAGTAGCCATATCAGCATTTGTTTAATATTTTTAATCGCATTGCTACCTGTCATTTTTTTTTAAATAATGCCATCCGCATTCATTTTTGTATTTGTATCTGTTGTAATTTCTGAAATCATTGTATTTTTCCTAATTGTATGCTGGGTGTAATCTTTTTATATGCAGAATATCAGTTTTGTATTTTTTTATTGTTCCTTAAAATCCAGTCGGCGCCCCAGTGAGCGCATCTTCCGTGGAAGTCTTTCTTCAGCAATTAAGTTTATCAAGGGTGAGCTAATGGCGACACCAGGTTTCTCTTTCCTATGACGCCGTCCTCTTCTCTTAAGGCACCATTTTATTCAAACTGCCCCACACGCCAAAAAATGTAGCTAATGCCCTCAGGTGTCCTCCGCCAACAATCCCCCGCGATAATTTTCACAGGGGAGGGTTGCTTTTAGGGCTCGCTGGATATTTTGGGGAGCAATAATGTGAGCCAAACTGAGTGCAACCATGTGCTAAATTATATCTCCACTTTATTTTATGCTGGTACCATACTATATATAGTAAGATTCAAAAGAGGTACCTGAAGAGTAAATCATCGTAGTATGAAGATCTGCACCTGTTATACCTTCATCAAAAAAATAAACCGAAAGCCAAGTGATTGTTTTATCCACATTTACTCGTACGAGTGAGGGGTATACACTATTATACCCCTCGATACACTAAAAAGGTGTGTGCCAGGGATACAAGAAGCCGTTGGATGACGGGCAAGGGATAAGGGAGAAGAAAGGAAAAGGGAAAAATCATCCAATTAAAAAATCTCAAAAAAAACATACAAAAATCACGTTCATGCTGGCGGAAAACTTAGTTTAAAAAAGTGCCAAAAAAACCTCAAAAAAACAGTGTGATATTTCGTACTAATCTTAAACAGCTGATCGTATTTAATTTTTCATAAATGGGAATATGATCTCATATTGCAACTTTTAACGTCGCGTATTCATTGGAATGTAATTCAATAGTTCCAAAACAACCCTGGGATGACGGCTTTCATAGTTATCGCAGAAATATAAACAATAGCTCTTCGTGAGATGGTTTTCCATTACTCATAGGCGCATGCAAGTGCTAATACGTCTGTAAATTTGTTCAACTGCAATGATTTAGACTGCATGACACTTCAAATCTTCTACGCTTGAGTGAGTCCCGCGATGCAGAGTGAAAATCAACAAATATAAGACTTCAATATCAATTTTAAGGTGAAACTTTTTCTTTCATTCGTTAGACCTCATTTAGAATATGCTTATAGTGTGTGGTATCCTCAAAGGCGCTAGATTTGTGAAAATTTGTTATGATAAACTAGGTGGCGTATCTAAAATATCATAGGAGCTAGGTTGGGAATCACTCACGGAACGAAAGTTGAATTACAGATTAAATCTCTAGCATAAATTGGAAGGATGTCTCTTTAGCGATGATGTTGAAAATATTTTATTAGCTACATCGTACAACGGTAGAAGAAACTAGGTCAATTAAAATTTGAGATATTTAGTGCACAACATATATGAAGATTTAAAATGTCATTTTCCCCCGAACAATAAGGGATTATAATAACGTTGTCCGAAGTAGTTAGGAGGGAAAAGTATTTAGGGTAATAAGTAGTCTGGTGTGTAATCCACCCTACCACGCACCCAAGCGGAGGCTTACAGGGTTCTATGAAAGTAAGTTAATTACCTTGCAGCATTAGAATGCTGAAGCAGTTGGGTCGACGAGTCTTTAAGGGCGCAAGGAATTCGTTTTACTAACCTCCCACCTGCTCCCTTAATATATCGCAAGTCATTTTTGTGAATATTTTGTGATCGTTTAAACGGTTATTCTGTTAACCCACTTAAACTTTTCATACTATTTTATGAGTGAATAATTCTTTTATAACTACGTTTAGCATCTATTTTATATGGAGGGGCTATTGATGCTAATTATGTTGCTAATGATGACTTGTTGCGTTTTGCGCTATCGATTACCTATTTTTTTCGTAAATATCTCGGTTTTGCGTACTCATATTGTTTAATTCAGAGTTCCTCTGTGAAATGTTTTGCCCATGTTAATGTTTGAAGTCAAAACCGGATGACTACAATGGTGTCATCTATTATTAGTGGTTGAAAACTGAGATGCATGCAAAAATGTAGGTTGTTCAAGGTTTTTTTATACGTTATCTTGTTGAGAGCTGATTCGAGAAGAGGTGCTGAGTTGAGGATGCCGTAAAAAACTTTTATGGCTTCAAGAATTTCCTCCAATGAACGTGAAAAGAACCTTGGGGCCAAACTTTCGTGGGATTTTATTGCCTGCCTGAGGTGCGAGAGAGAAAAAAATGAGTTTCATAAGGATTGACGAAGCAGGTAAATATTCCAGAAATGATTACACGAGTCAAGGAAACTGACTAATGGCAGTAAGTCAGCACACTAATAACAAAACCATCCCAACATCCACTCATGCATTCCAATAATTAATATCTTACAAGTGCATGCCATTATCATGAATTCAACGCAGGGCAGGAAAATATTGGAACGGGAAGTCAACTAATACCACTCATTGCAAACTTGCATCATCAGAAAAAAAATATACCATGGAATGTTATCAACGTGACGAATAGCAAACTGACCACAAGACCAATATTAGTGGCATATCGAATGAAGAAAATAACGAAATTTTTAAAAATAATTTTCAAATTCTAGGCATTCAAAGTTTTGAAAACTCAGTCAGAATGCAGAAATTAAAGAAAATCACCGTTTTTCAGGACGTGTGGTAACCCTAGGAACAAAACTGTAAGGAGTTATATTCCAGGTTACGTCTGTTACCAATGAATAACAAGTAAGTCGCAGACGTGCATCCGTGCAAGAAGAAAGTGGACCATCATTTCCCCCCGAGAGGTTTTCTGGGAGATATCGGTATACTGGTCTCTCAACAGCGATAAAAGGGACTAGGGCATAGAAGCGGCGAAATGACCCTCCTTCTCCTCCCTCTCCCACTCAGCCCCACCCACCCTATCCCTCTCTCTCCTCTTCTCCGGTTCTGATTACTCTGGCATGATTGCTAGGATAGTTGAGGGGGAGGGGTTGGCGCGGGGGGGGCAGAGGGGAAAGAGGGGCGTAAAAGGGTATTCGACCGTCCGTTCCCGAGTGCGCACGCTCCCCTCTCATCAAAAAGAGGGGAAATGGGGAAGAAGAGGAGGACCCCTCCCAGGAGTTCCCAAATCTCCCCCTCTTTGTTCTTTTTTATGACAGGGTAACTAAGGCTCTAGTTATCCTTCATATATTCAGGCGTACGTGTTATGTGGGTTTATTTGCCCGCAGGTTTATGCATATGTTTAGATGTGTGCTATACCTTAGAACTCGAAACAAGACAATTAAGATTTTTCCTTGTCTGCATACACCCTTTGTATAGATATATGTAATGTTTACATTCTACAAAAACATCATAAATAAATTAATCACGGTGAGAGGAGTTCTGCCACGTCTCTGTTAGCAGTTGCACACCACCAAAATTAATTCTGCCAATGTAAAAAGGGTCTATGTACGCTGGAAAAAATAATAATTGTTTTGTTCCGAGTTCTAAAATCTAAGGCATCACAAAAATTCCTTGCTCCGATCCCAGACGACAACCTTAAGTAAAAAAGGTCGGTGGCTTATTGATGGCGTACATACGGGCGTATTTAGACGCCCTTCCATGTGGCTCCCTCACAATGAAGGAAGCATTTAGCCGACTAATTGGCCAGTTCGGACAAGGCTTAAAGGATTAACAGAGCTTAGGAATGATTCGCCTCGGGACGCCACTCCTTGTGGGAGTAATTCAGGGCCAATTTCAAGGAATACATTTGGCCGGAGGGAGAACAGTTATTTCCTTAATGCCTACTTCCGAGCGAGGTAAGAACATCGACTAAAAGGGTCTACTATAGATACCGCACTCCAGCTCAGTGATCTTATTATTCAGTGATTGGCTTTGGAATTTATTCCACGAACCTGACCTTCATGGGAGCCTGTTCGAATCACATCGCAGTGTTAGTGTAGAAGTTCAAATCGAATTCCGAAAATTTCTCCTGAATGTATCAATGCATTTTTATCGTCCTGCCAACTGTGAGAGGCTATATGTACATCTACATAATGTAATTTGCAGAGCGTTTTGATTGGCAATAAGTTGTTGAGGACCGTTATAGAGGGGAAAACTTGAGGCAAGTGAGAAAGGAAAGAAGTAGGATAGGTATGTCGCACGGAATGATGGAAGGAAGGAAGTATGCGGGATTGAATAGGGGCCTGCAGGGTCGGAAATTGGGTTGTGCTTCGTTATACGTGGCCAGGAAATGTATAATTTTATCCGTTGAACTGTCGCAGAGACTGTATTCATCCATTTCCTAATTTTAACGGTAAAATACCAACAAGAAATAATGTGGTATAATTATGATTTATTTTATCTATACATGTCGGTTCAAGCCGTGCCCCAATCCTTCAGTTTTTTAATAACTGACATGGTTTGTGCGCATACGTCACTAACCCAATTGTCTATTGGCGTCAACGAAACGAATGCAACAATATCTGCTTAGCCGTTCACCTCCGAGAATATTATACCCACCTGAGAAAAATGAAAGAAAAACGCCTTTCATTTGTGTAAAAAATCAAGAGCAAAAATATGGTCAAAGTCTACTTCAACGTCAAGCGACACAAAATCGTCAACTTCAAAGTATATAATGTGGAGTTGAACCATTATGTTAAGGGATACAATACCACGGTTGCACTTCTATCCATTGGTTTGCTTTGAGCGAATGTGTTCTATGAACTACATCACGCCACCGGAATGTTGGAGGTGGTCGTGTGACGAAAAGGAAGTCTAATCGAGTTGTCAGGTAAAAAAGAGACTTTTCACGGATGGTATCACATTTGTAAGCCCACTCAAGATCAAAAATTCTCAACGTAGTGTATTCTCTTAAGGAGAATACTTTGCAATATGAGACAATTTTGGAAAGGGGATGATAAAATCTAGAAAATGTTCAATAGTAGCGTGATGGAATTAATAAATAAACTCATGTTTTAAAGATTTTCCTTTTCTCTCTTCAAATTCTATCAAAAATACGTATGGAAGACATCAAATAAAATTTTTAATTGTAAATTAAATTTACTCGTGTAATACTTGTGTGACCCTTTGCCAAATATGGGAAAATCTAAAAATATCGAAACGTTCAGAGTTATCAAGCAAGGAACCGTTTCATGATCGCGTAAATCTTCAAGGGAGAATGGGAAAGAATATTTCTTTTCCTTCGTGTCATTCGTCCAATTATCCATTTCATTCTCCTGTGGCCTCTGCCACAAGAACGAAGGTGACTAATGCAGTACCAGATCCCGTCGGTTAATCCAATGGCGAACAACTTTCAATCAACTGCTGCTCAATTTAATCCAGCAGTCATGGTTTAATACATACCCGTTGTCCAGAATAAATGAGGATTTATCATCTTCCATTTAATATTGCATTTAACAAATGGAGTAGTAGTATTTAGGGGAGGCGACCGACATATGAGGTCATTTGCGCCATTAGGGATGGACAGGAAAGGACGAAGGGTGGAGAGAAACCCGGCGTCGGCATTAGCCTACTCTTTACGAAAGACGCCAAGGGGTCCGCAGCTTAACGTCCCATTCGACGGACAGCGTACTCCCTCGAGGTGCCCTTCACAAAGCACCTCAAGTAGGGATCGACATACCACTGAAAAATATTCAACACCGCCTGAATTTGAACCTGAGCCATCTGGGTGGGATGCCAGTACGATGGCTACCGCACCATCTCGATCCCCAACAAATGGAATTTTGTTGAAAAAATAAAATTCCGAGAGTGAAAATATGTGAGAGAATAGGTAATACCATTTCGCTTTCTTAGTTAAATTTATAATAGAGATCTGTAAATCTGTGCGAGATACCTTAATCATGAGGAAAGGCTTAGTAATCTTAACAAATCCAGGATTGTCGACTAGTAATAATGGTTTTATTCATTTCGACGGGTAAAACAAAACGTTCAGCGATGTTTTCGTCCCAAAATGCTAAAATGCTTGATTTTACCACTTTACTCGGCCAATTGCAACTCACAACGTTCATTGACCATCATTCCTTGCATGCTCCCTTTCCTCTTCCTGTCTTTTTGGTGAACTTCACTTTCTGCCTTTTTGGGGTGAACTTGCAAGGTGTGTTATAGGAATGATATCAATGAATCGTAAAGGGGCTACACTCTTGTATTAGAGTTTATTTCCTAGTCATTTAGCATTGCATTAAAAAATTCTGCGATAAAAAAATCTTATTAATTAATTAATTAAAATCTTATTATAAAAAACATATTCTTTGAAAATGTCATCAGTTGTGATCATTCAACAATAAGTACCTTAAAATGAAGAATTATGTACGTAAAATTTACCATTGTGTTCTCTTAATGACCAAAAGGACTTATTCCGTACATATTCTCGTTACATGAACTAATTGCAATTTTTATTCAACATTGAAAGTTGCACTGTAAAATGATAACCAAAAAATTTCTTTGGCAAAAGTACTACGTCCACCTTTTGATAATTTAGCTTATTAATTTTATGGTGCAAACAAATAATTTTTCAGACGTGGGCACTTTAAACTCAATCTCATATCGTAATTAAAAACCTCGTAGTTTAGATTTCGGCTCCAATTGACCATAAAGGATGGATGAACTGGATGAACCCTGAAATCAAAATGTATATAATGATAAAAGAGAAAAGTTCGATCCTCTAGGAATCCTCGCCAAAACCTTAGCCATTGGACGTGCGACATAAAAGGTACTGACATGTTGACGCATGCTAAGAGACATCCATTGCTTATATTCACGCACAGATGAGATAAATTCGTCCACCCCAAAAAATGGGCTTGGCTGTTTCATCCTTCGAGGTTTCAATTCGAAATGGGCATCACCTTAATTAATCCCGAAGGCGCCTGAAACTGCTCCGGCCACGATCAAGAGCCCATTGGCCTCGTGAATTGCACGCCATTTCATCATTCAGAATACTCGTAAAACGGGGTCCGTAACGGAAGCGGTATTTTTTCAAACGGCCACGAACTGTTCGCTTCAGCACACGACCAATTTTTCCATCGATCGATCTTTTTATTTCATCGGAAAGATGTGATCGGGAGTCATCGCAATTTTTTTTATTAAAATAATTTTCTTTTAACACTCGCTTGGTGTTCGGTTGGCTTCACGGAGGAAATCAAACCTTATTCTCTCGAGCCCATTCGCCAATCTATTCGAGGAAGTAAATCATACAACCACATACGCATTTTTTTTCCTTCGAACAAGGGGAGGATAACCTGAAAGTATATACCATATGATGAAATATTTTGGCAACAAGTCTGCATTTTTTCGTTTTGATCAGGCCGATATATAGTAGATGCTTTTAAATAATCAATAAATTAGGCATTTATATTATCGCCGATATAATGAACGAAACATTGGACATATGTCAATATATTTTTATATCTAACGATAGCATTTAAATAATTTTAAGGAACCTACGTGTCGAGCCATGTTGACTTTCATCCACAGCACAATAGCTTAACCACATACTAGCATAGTATAGACACACAGACAATATATACAGCATAATATACACAGACAATATTTCGATATTAAATTATGTCGATTAAGCCGATATGCAGGCTTTTTAAAGAGTCAATATTGAAAGAACTTAATTATTATTAATATGATAAAATTTCAAAGATATATTAACATATTTTCATGCCAATCAATCAAACCATTATCGAATGATTATAAGTAATCCCTAATCCAGCACCTCGACAATTATCGGCGTCATTACGGTCTTCCCTTATCATGGATCACAACCTTGGCGTGGTGGAAGGGCTTTTGCGTGCTGAGCCCTCCCACCCGTAAAGCGGTGGTGGCGGGAGTAATGATAATTGGTCCTGGTAGGGTCACCTATGCTAGATAGGTCCAAGGTTAGGAACCAGACGTAAGATTAGTCCACGCAGCGTCTGTTCCTCAGTGAGGCGGCTGCAATGGCGTCTGACCCCAGTGGGGCGGCCAGTAAGTGATGGTGTCACGTTAAAAACACTATTGAGGAAGGCAACGGGAAACCACCTCAATTATCATTCCCAAGAAAAATATGATGGACTATACAGATATTTTGAGTCCTGGCAACCACGGGGCTCGGCCCAATCGGCCGTGTGTCGTGCCCGGCAGCGGGGGAGGCAAGGCTTCCGCGGTCGTCATCCCACGAAACCCTTGCAAGGGAAAACCAGCAGCAGCAGGACAGAAGACGCAGGAAAAAAAGACCAAATTAGTTAGAATAGGAACGTGGAATGTTAGGACAATGATGAGGACAGGGAAATTGGAGAATGTTAAGCGAGAGATGGAAAGGGGAAATATAGATATTTTAGGTCTATGCGAGGTGAGATGGAAGGACAGCGGGGATTGCTGGAGTGATAGTTATAGAAAAATATACAGCGGTGGGGACGAGAGCCAGCGAGGGGTTGCCATAATATTGAATAAAAATATGGGATGAAGCGTATCAAACGTAGACCAAGCAACGGGTAGAATATTACCAGTAGAGATAAAAGCAGAACCGACGGACTTGGTCATTGTACAGCTATACATGTCACCAATCAATCATAAGGAGGAAGAAGTCGATAGGGTATACGAACAGCTAGAGGACATAATCGCTTGTGTTCCTGCAGGAAAACAATTGACAGTGATGAGGGATTGGAATGCAGGAAGGGGGAAATCCAAAAGAGTGAGGGAAGACGATTGCGGAGCATTTTGATTAGCGATGGGGCGTTGAAGACAGTGATAGAGGGGAGAACGTTAGGTAAGCAAGGATGGGGAAGGAATAGGATGGGAATTTTGGATGGCGTGAGGGAAGAAACAAATATGCGGAAAAGAAAGGGAACTTATTGTAGTGACCTATTTCAGGTAGTGTTTACGATAAGGAGATGCTTAATAGGCTTTTTCCATCCAAAACCTTCCTTAACCAGTGGAAGACCAATTAAGAATATTAATTACGCTCTAATCATAATTACGATAGATATTGACGATATTGTCGGAAATAAGAATATTAAGACTGAGACTATTCACGATATGGAATGAACTGGCAATACGAACTGTATTAAACCACTTTGCTGATGGCATGAATGTACATATGGAAGATGGTCATTCAACAATTATCAATAAAGAATCTCTGACTGTTAGACCAATGTCGTTAATTCCGTTTTCGGAACATAACATCGTGGGAAGTTAAATCTGATATGGGCGATACTGTACATGTCTCACAATGTAACGGAACGTTTTCTCCACGTTCTCTACATCGTCGCCTCTTCGACATTTATTTCATATCAAAAAGCGACACTATGGAAAGAATATCGCATGGCCTAGGCGGAACTGCTCTACTTTCCAGCAAGGAGAAGATCACTGCGCGTGTGTGAGCTGCTCTTTTTGCGCCCCCGAGTCGCCCTGCATCCTCCCTCTCCCGCTCTGCACCCCCCCCCCAATCGGTCCTTCCAGCCTCTCCCTCGGGAGAGATGCGAGGGAAAGATCGCGCGCCAAGAGTCGCGGCGTCATGCACGACGCAACCTCAAATCCCCCCCTCCACCTCTCGCAACCTCTCAGGCGATCGCGGAGGGAAAGTGGCACTCAGGGCGAGGGTGCTCCGCCCTATCTCTGCTGCATCAGACGCCCTGGTAAAATAGGTACTCCGTCGGGGCACACTCACAGACATGCATACATACATGCAATGGCATTTGGTTAGAGCTCTCTAACCAAAGGCTTAGGAGGCGGCCGTTATCTCTCCGAAAATTAGCCTGGCTAAGTTTGCTTCGTCATCTCCTCTATATGCTCCAGTCTCCCGAGTCACTATTTCAAGATATTTTGTATTCGATGTTATACCGATGAATGCCGTCGTAACTACGAAGAATAGTAAGAAATTGAGTCCACTGTTTTATTGTATATCCCCACATTGGTGAAAAATCGTTTGGAATTAATTCATTATATAAAGAGTTAACTCTATATGTATTGATAGCATATACATATATATTTATGTACATATATAAAAAACATATATATATGTATAACTTGGACAGCAACAAATAATATACGAACACATAAAAAGAAAACACACGTTAGAGCATACACACACACAAATATATGTATATATGTATGAAAAAAATGTCATTCTTACTTGAAGAAGACCGAGAGCTTAAACAGTTTACCATATGAGTGTCCTTTTAAGTGTTACTATGTTATTTGTGTTCAATTGTGCCGTCCAAATTATATATATATATATATATATATATATATATATATATATATATATATATATATATATATGTTTATATATATATGTGTATATATTTATTTATATGTAACTATTAAAACAACTCTCGAACATAAATAAATGAACTAATAATTTGTCACTTTCAATATAGATACAAAAAATTTTGAAACATTTTTTAAAGCATTCCTATTCTCCCAGGTGGTTGTGCATTTACTTAAATTTCAATAAATCTGTTGTGTACGAGGTGTGAAGTGATTATTTATTAGTTTATTTGTCTACACAACATGGTGTCCATCAAAAAAAATACCTTAACCGGTGGATTAACTGAAAATGAAAAAAATATCGATCCACCAAAACTTTGTGTGGCAGGGGTCATATATAGATATAATAAACCACAGTTATCAACCCGAATGTTGGTAAGATGGGTGAGGGTAGAGCTCACCTAGCCCAACGGCGGGGGAAAATTCACAAATTAGGGTAATAAGACGGGCAGTTCTTTTTCTCGTGTAGGTTGTGGGTTTCCAGGAAGATTTGGCACCCAAAAGTTCACACAGTTTGAGTGAAGCCCAGGGTGCCCAGAGGGGTCACCCAGTATCAAGCCCGCGCCCCTCGGTCATTAGGCGAGTGATCCACCCACTGGCATAGACTGGTCGTCCCCTTAACTAATAAAAATACTTCTGTGAGGCAGTATAGAGAGACATGAGGGCACTATGCACATGCTACACAGAGGTATATAGAGACGGACACTCTTGCCATTGTCGTTGGACTCTTTGGACGGTAACCTGAGTGCTCCTCTCACATTCATGTTGGTGGCAGGGACCAATGAAATATTTTTAATAGTTGAGTTTCCTTCTTTTATTTTATCATTTATTATTTATTTTGCATTACATTTGGCGAGTCGCATTCTTGGGAAAACATTTTATATTTGTTTTTAATGCGCACGTATATAGTTACACACATTTAAAAATAAACACAAAAACTCACCATACCCCAACTCACTCCAAAACCCAAGCCCCAAAACACATCGAGACAGTCGAGGGAAGAGGGACGAAGGAAACGAATAGGATAGGGAAAATGGTAAGGACGAGCGGAGGGTTGAGTGAAGAAGATGAAATATGGTTGACTTCGAACCAAATTAGTTTTGCCTGACCTTGTTTCGAGCAACGGTCATTCCTCCTTTTGACAATGCGTTTCTTTTTTCACGCATACGGTTTCGCTATGATTTTATTCATCTTCACAGATATCATACAAATTGACTTGTGAATTGAAACGTGGAGAGGCCAAGATACGTGGGGAGTTTGATGCACGTGATGAACATTGCACTGAATTGTTCATTGGGGTGAAGGAAGTAGGGTAACTGGAACGGGAGAAATACGTATGTTATTGCGTCACAGGAGAGGGATTATTGGGAAATATAATAAAAATTATAGGAATTACAATGATACCCTTAAGTAAAATGCCTATTGGAATTACCGTTGGAGGAATAATGAAGGTAAGGAAAGTAATTTACAAGTAATACGTGGGCACCCTCCGACAGACAAAGATCATGCGGTGGAAATCAAAGGCCGAGATCTTTGTCAAGAGTTAAAGGGGTACGCATCTATTCGTTAACGCGGTTTATCAATATGATAGGCGTGTGAATCCATTGCAGAAGTAGCACTGAAAGAAATGGCCGTCAAGATGAAAAGGAAAATACGTACAGCGTGAGCAAAAGGAGACGTAGGTAGGTATCAATCGGATAAGCCGAACGATATAAGTTCGATTCATACCTGTCAACGCGACAAAGCCCGTTTCGAATCAATTGTTTTCTTCCCTTCCTCCCTCTCTCTTCCGTGCTGGTGTGGCGTGCTCTTTCGTGCGAATGCCTTTCTCTCCCTCTGCCACTTTCATTTCCTTCTTTTTTCCATCATTTTTTTTCGGAATTACACGCCGCGTTTTTGATCAAATGCTGAGAGACATGTGCTCTCGAGTGGTGAAACAAGCAGGAAAAAGGAGAGATTGTCGATTCGGAACTTTTTTATTTATTTCCGGATTCATATATACGTTGAGGGAGGGGAGGGGGGGGAGAGGGAGAGGGAATATCTTCGGCGACCCTCCGACAGAAGCGGGATCCAATAGGCGAGCGATTGACGGGGCTGTCATATTCTTTGGGGACCGTGTATCGGGTCAAATGGAGTGCGGAGACGTAGCCACAATCTGGGGAAGGACGGGAGTTCTTTGAATCCGCACACCACCGTCAACGCAATGCTGGGAGACACGACCTTTCGATGCATGACGACGACGCTTTGACTGTTAAACCAAATGCAGTCAAGAGGGGAGGATTTATTTTTAAAATCGTTATATTTTGGGATTATTTTGTAAAAACAATAACCGGAGGATTACAAACAGAAATACCTCTCCAATACTGGGTAAAATAAGTGAAAAAACTGAATGTTGTATGTCCTCTCCTATCTCTTGTGTATTTGAGAGACCAAAAGAGATGTCACTCTTTGATTTGGGCATAAGTCTTTTCCAAATATGTTCACAGAATTTTTCCATTAGGGTTTTCAAAAAGATTTACGACTTAATACGGTCGAAATTGATGTTTTACGGCATTAATTTCTCTTTGCCTGGATAATTTTCACTCGATAAACGTCATACAATTTTGATTGGATGCGCGACCCGCGGTCAGTTTTAGTCGATTTACGAGTACTCTTAATTGAATGTGGGTCAGTTCCATATTCGAATACTCCCCACGTACATTGAAGAGAGTCTTTTGACTTTCAAAATTAATATCCTGACAATTAGATACCTGGGCTCGGGTGTCTATCACCATGTACGAGTAGTAGTAGTACCCTACCCTCGTATTCAGTACCCAACTAACTACCGCTAGGGATTGTGCCAGAGGGTGATTCCACCCCAGCCATGCAGCATCAAAGTTTTTGCTTGGTGGCTGATTTTCCAGGAATGTTAACTGCAGTTACTTGCTCTATGATTCGTAAGTGTACTTATCAGAGACGCGCTGCCAGTGGCAAGAAGACCAATAGACGGTTAGATAAAAAATGACAAGTACTAGTTTACTTAGAAAAGATGTTCCCCCATTTCGCGATCCTTAGTAGTCATTCTGATTCCTTATCGTTCGAGGAAAAAAAAATCTAATCTATGGGTCCGGCACATGATCACGCTTATATTATATTCTATTGTTTCAGGCTTCACTTCGTGGAAGTGTTTAATATCCATGCTAAAAAGAAAGTCTTGTACTTTTCCACAGATTTTATTATATGGTACAACGCGTTTCACCGACTTGCGGCATCATCAGATACCTGATAGTGCCGCAAGTCGGTGAAACGCGTTGTACCATATAATAAAATCTGTGGAAAAGTACAAGTCTTTCTTTTTAGCATTGACTCTTATATTATTTTTATGATTTCTGCAAGAAGTTTACTTAAATCTGTAATTAATCTTTGTCCCGTGAGTGACCGATAAAATAATATATTTAGCATGATAAATCTAATAGATAAATGTAATAAATTTAAAATAAAGTTAAGAACAGAAAAAAAAACAAAAAAGTTTTCATTGTAAATAGAAGGATTGTCGAATGGCACAAGTTACCTGTAGAGTAACATGAGCCCTTTTCGTAAAATTGTCACGAGTTAGGAGTTTTAAGAATATGAGTAAGGTAGCCACTGGACAAAGAAATGGGCGATACACTTAACACTGATTGTGTGCCATAACGGTTTGTAAGAGATGTGATGGATGAGAAAGTGCACGATGTCGTACGATTCGCGATTTTGGATGGGGTGTACTGTTTATATGATGTAATACTGGGTCATGAATGATGGTATTGGCTGGTATTTTATTTGAATATAGTAGCTAAGTTTTGATAAATCAATTATTATTCATGTTATTGTTTCAAGTTTGTAACGACAGAGATTTGTGGCCACCTAAAATTCCTGATCTACACATTTATTTTAATGATAATAGTAATTCTAAATATAAATATGAGCCAAAAAAAGTTTTGAAAATCTACATGCAATTCGGCGATCAAACTAACTTCGTGAGGATATCCCATATCTATCAAAATTTTATAAATTATGTGATGGGAATGAGTGTGTCGGGGATGGTTGAAATTTCTCTTGGGTATTGCCATTTTGGGTGGGGCACGAAGAGCCTCGGTGAGACAATTTAGGGGTCAAAATGCCATCACAACGAAATTTATTCCCCAACCCACAAGTCCAATGACTTCGTCACAAGTAGTACACTCCTTCGACCTCTCCCATCTTCCTCTCCACAATCTTCAACTCCTACCATACATCTACATCTACATAATACCCCGCAAGCCGCCGCGAAGGCGTGTGTGGCGGGGGGTGTTAGGTCACCACCCGTAAAAAGGAACAAAACCACATGCAACAACAACACATACATATAAAACTATACGACAACCATACATTTTGTGACGCAAACTAACTTTCTCCTTAAGGTTCAAGTGACTTTGCGGAGTTGTTTGCAGGGCATCAAAGATATCGACTATAAAAAATACATTGCTATATCTCTTATATATAAAAATATCTTCTGATAGTGTGGTTTTCTTTAGAAATCTCAAACTTATAGTAGTCTATTTGACTGCTAAACATTCTATTTTGTATGTATAAACTCGATATTTTTTTATCGGCGAAGGAATAATGCGAAAAAATTTAAACCTTTATCGATGGATTTAAAAGAAATATCACTATGTTCAAGTTCTTTTTAGTTCAGTCAGCGTTAAGGTTTATCGGTATTTGCGTGTTTCGCGGGTTGTTTCAGCTGAGTTTGTTGAAATTAGCTGCCCCCCTCCCCCAACCCAATAACGCTGATTAAGCGACTGATTGTAGGCAAGGGGCAAAGCGCAGCGCCACATATTAATTCCAGATGACTCTGTAGGTGAGAATTGCAAGGACATGTGAGAAAGGACTGACAGCTTTGAGGAGCGATCCCTAAACAGCGGCTACTAAACAAGTATTAGAATTAGGTCTTCCGATGATTGATTTCTCCTCTGGCGTGAACGTTGCCACATATTCGCAGTCGTTCAACGATGGTCGCGGATTTAAATTGGAACCCGGTAGTGATACTCGGATTTGTCCCTCTAATTTTGGAAACGAGTTAACCACCTTGAGTCTTCCTTAAAGTGCGCGAATCCCTGCGCCGATGACCAAAATAGCACTCACATCCAAGAGGCCTCAATCTGCATCAATATCCTCGTTCACGGGCGTCATCAGACGAAGCATGCGAAACGTTGTCGCGTTTCTCAACAAACATTTAAGTGCGGGTACCAATGTTACCTCTTTCGTAAGTGAAGTGTTTTCGATGACATTGCTGAAAGTTTCCTTGTGACCGTAATATAGTGCGACGACGGAAAAAAGTATATTCGAATCCATTAATGCCGGAGCCTATCTCTCTCTGATGAAGATGGCATGGATGCATTGCTTCTAAGAAAATCATATAAAACATTTCTCCTCCTCTACTATAGGCTTTGTTTAGGCTGTCAGTATCTCATAAAGATTTGAACCCTGATGAAACTAACAGGAAAAGAGAAGAAACGTTAGAAACCAATTACACTAAGGGTGGAGATCCGAAAAACCCTTACTTCTTCGTTCACCATTGAATCGTGAGAGTTTTATAATCATTTATTCTACTTCTCTTGGTTTATTTGTGTGGCCTATAATGAGGAATATTGATATTTAACTCGGCCTGTCACAACTAAACAAGTGAAACGTCAGATAGACTTTTAGTTTCGCGCGCTCTCTCCGTGTTTGGACGATTTTCCAGTGTTGGGTTCTCCATCAAGCCCCGAGAGCTTACATTTCTTTTTCTTCCGTGAACAACTTTTTTAAAGAAATGTGGATCTCCCTTGGGCTTGCACCTCGTTCCTTAAGTGAAACTTTTTCCGCTACACCTCATAACTTACTCATCGAAGGGTACATAGATAAAAGTGCTCCCATTCCATCGTAATCGTTTTAAAAATTAAAAAGAAACCTTTTTAATTCACCTTTTGATCTCTTGTTTATCCACTATAAGTTCTAATATTCATTTTTTTCAATCCAAGATGCTATATTTTTCCAATCTCACTGTCTCCAATAGGGCTCCGCTGACAAAGTTTCATTTCTCCTCCCAAAAATTCTACAGCGCGGCAGGGACGGGTATGCGCAGAACGCTTGTCATCTTTCATCGTCCTTCTCCCCTTCCCCGACTTCTCCCCTCCCCCTATGCGTCCTTTACCACGTCATCATTAGTTTTCAATCCGAAGTCTCGCAGCCGCGGCCATCCGTCCTTCCCCAAGTCTTTTGACGATAATCCCTACTCCCGAACCCACGATAATATCTCCATCTTTCCGACTTCAAGTGGTTATTCATCGGATTTCGTGACATGTGATGCCGCCGCTCCTCTGAGCGACTCCTCGAAAATCTTGAAGTTGACTCGACGTTCGAAACATTTGTCATTTTTTTACGGAAAGAATGGGACAGAGGAATTCGGCCCTCGGTCCTCGACGCTCTCTGGCGCCCATAGCTCTTTCTTCCTCCCGTCAACCCCCACCAGACAGTCCACCTCCCGACCGAACGCGTCGGTACTTCATGCCAGGCTTTGGTGCATACGTAAAATCTTAATCCGTAGAGTTGACATCTTCGAGTCTCTGCTCCCCCATTAACAGGACTACTGACTCTGTTAAGAATCGCAGAAGTCTCCTGGCAAAATGTTGCGAAGATTTCGATGATTCAACATCGAAGAATGTACCTGTATCATATGTATTTGGTGATTTCAGAAAAAAAAATATCCACGTATCCATAAAGAAGGATTCTCCAAACAAATTAGCTGCAAATTGAAAAACGAATCCAATTAATCGGCCCCCATTTCGGTCGAAAAGAGACAGGGAAGAAGGCAGCACCTAGGTTAGAACGTTCTCCACTTGAAAAGGAATACGCTTGATTTATGCAAATAAGGTATAAAAAATACAAATTGGTATGTTTTTTACGATACAATGTTCTATTTTGCGAAGTAAAAGAATTAAATGTTTGCTCTTTTCCATTCCAACCTCCTGGATAGGCACATACGAGCCAAAGATACAAGATACAAGACCAAGATACAATATATTTTTTTTGAAATTTTCTGCGGTCGGAAACTATCCAGACCACCCTCGTACAGTAATATTTTAAAGCCTGTAGGCAGTCACAGGTACACCAACAACAAGCGCAGCATTAGGTTGGCATTCCTGTGACTAGGAGGCACTTGAGTAGTTAGAAGTCTTTTGTGAGGCGTCAACCACTCACTGACTGATTGCGAGCATACAGAACTGTAACTACGAAATTAAAGTATAAATTGCAATTGTGTTAATAACATTATATACTTCATCGTTATAAACTTTGAACCCTTGATTTGTATATTAAGATTTTGTTTTTCCCAAAAATAATTTATTACATAGTGCCGTAATGAAATTAAGGAATGAGATAAATAATTCCTGTGTAATCCACAGTTTTGAAGAAGTGATTTCACAAATTTAAGCCCTCGACCATTTGAAAATTTGAATCCGCTCATAAACCATTGAAGAGAAGATAAGAGCAATAACATCCGCGACACCAACAGCCATTATTCAGTTGATATTAACGAAAACAGGTATTGAAGTCAGGCATATCCGGATACGGTCCCATTCCGCTTTCAACATCCGCCGCCGTAGGTATTATCCCCGTCCGCGCGCTCGCGGCTCGGCATGTCTCAACGTCACCGACACCCTGACGCATTTATCAGGATTCCCTGCAGCCGCCTTCCATAATAACCATCCTCCCTTTTTTTCCACTCCGACGCTCACCATCATCCCCTCTCCCTGACTTCCGACCCGGGGGCGGTGGGCTTTATCACTCACCGCGTCCCCTCGCGAAGCATGAATAACAGGCGACGGAATTTGTATCTCGACGACGGAAGGTTACCTCTTCTTCTTCGGGAAAGGGGTGAAGGCGATTAACCTAGGCCGAGGAAGAATTTTCCCCTGCTTAATAATGTGCCGACGCGTACAGTTGGTAAGGGGAGGAGGGTGTTGGTGGAGTTGGGACTACAATGAATGGGATCTCCCGGGTAAATTACAGAATTAAGCGGGACTCCGTTGGATTTCATTAAATCCGGCGACATGAAATCGGATTTTCCAATTTCCAAATGTGCAATCCGCCGTTACATTAAAAAAAATCATCATTCCGAATCCTTTATTTTGAGTGAGAGTGGAATGTGGACGACTGTGATAAAGATGAGAGAGAATGTTGGGTAAGCGAGGTGGAATGAGGAAAATATTGGCATATCGGTCGGAATGAAGGGAGACAGAGAGTATTTGGAGGTGACAAATATTTTGGGGAAATACGTGCTTTAAAGGTATTCAGTGTCATGTTATAGGAGGCGCTATGAAGCAGTACGTCCTTTGGTTCCTCGATTCATTATACAACCTAACTTGAGCAGTAAACTACGAGGGGGGGGCCAAAAATAACAGGAATATTGTTTTAGATTCTTTAGTTCCCAATATATTTACATTAAATTTTGTTCACTTTGAAAGTATTCCCCATTGACCAAAATGCACTTCTCCAAACGATGCTTCCATTGTTCAAAACATTCCTGAATTTCATTTATCAGGATGTCCTTTAGGCCTTCTAGCGATTTTTGTTGAACCTCCTCCCCAGTGTCAAAACGCTTTCCTTTCATGTCCCTTTTGAGTCGAGGGAACAAAAAGAAGTCACAGGGAGCTAAATCCGGTGAGTAGGCGGGTGGAATCGATGTCATGCCGTTTTTTGCCAAAAACTGTATCACGGAGAGGACGGTATGAGCCGGCGCGTTGTCATGATGGAAGAACCAGTCGTCTGTGTGTCAAAGATCTGCTCTAGAATCCTCTGAATTGAACTCCACGACACTTCAGACATCTCACAGAGTTGACCAATGGTTCTGCGACGTTCTTCACGAATGAGGGAATTGATTTTATCGACGTTTTCGTCAGTTCTTGATTTTGAAGGGCGGTCTGAACGGGGTTGGTCTTCAATTGACATTTCACCATTTTTAAAACACGTAAACCACTCGTAGACTCTGGTGTTGCTTAGGGCAGCTTCCCCATAAGCAGTCTTGAGCACTACAATAGTTTCCGCGGCCGATTTCCTCAACAGAAAACAAAAGTTCACTACAGCGCGTTGCTCTTGATAATCCGCCACCACGTTTTTCACTAAAATGAAAAAAGTTGTTTCACTGAAACAGCTCTCACGGACGCACCGATCCGGTCACAGCGACGGCGCTGCGCATACTGACGCAGGTGGCGTGAGCCTGACGTATGACCGGCTGAATAAAGGCTTCCCCCCCTTTCTCTCGCTCCCCACCGCATCCCAATTTCCGTTACTTATGGGTCCCTCCTCGTAGCGTTAGTAAAAGTGACTTTACTTTTCTAAATTTTAACCTTTTGGATTATTTCCCTAGTTGCAACTATCGTTTTCGATTTGGCGAATTAGGATGGGCATTGATAGGCGGGGGAGTGATTAACATTGAATTTAAGAATTGATGGACTCTTAAGGTGATCTCAAATTCTTGCATTGTTCACCGTCAAAGTTTTTTTGCTGAATTCAGTAGGTCATTTAACTAAATTGTTCTCCTCGTTCATTGACCAGAAAGAACGGCATATTTTTGAATAGGGTTACAAATTGTTTATATTCCAGATGATTTTCGTTCACCTTTTTGATTGATTGTCCGCTATCGATTTGGACTCCTTTTGCACTGTAGATGCGTGCATGGCAAACTTTCTTCACTCATTGCCAGAGCCAAGAATATAAGTGATTTTGGAATATAAGATTTCGTTCCAGTTCCTCGCCGAGCAACTGGAGCTGCTTCGACCTAATAAATGAAACATGTGCCACAAATCGCTCTACATTAGTGAAAATTAAGACATGGTACTAAGTATAACTCACGTAATGTGAAGTACCATGCGGACGGACCCGTTCCCGCGCCTATGCTCGACAGAAAATTAATGTGGGTTTATCATGTGAAGTTCTTACATTCAACGCGTACCAAACTGGCGACAGGATTCCTGTTTCGGTGTCATGATTTTATGTCACAAAGCGCCGAGGAAAGGCTTTGAGAGACATGTAAAAGGCTTGGCGTCGTGACTGTTGTGACGGAGAAGCTAATTAATTTGGTTAAATTAAGAGGATGATCAAACTTCTTTTAAAAGGACGCTGTTGAGGATATTAGGAGAAGAAATGCGCTAGCGAACGAAGGCATTTGCGAAGAGGAGAGGGATGATGACTAAATAAACAAGACATAAAGAGAAGATTTAGTGAGGATGTGGGGGCTAAACGCTGTTTGGTATTAAAACTTGGCATTAGAGGAAAGAGGATGAGCGTGGATTTGAAGCTCTTGCCTCGGATGCAAGGGTTAGAACGGAGAAAATAAGCCGGAAGGAAAGACGAAGACAAACCTTTGGCCATGAAACGAGTGGAAGCCGTCGGGGGAGGAGGGGGATCTATTCGAAGGAGGCATTAAAAGTGGCCGTAAGAATAATTGAGAGGTGATTGGATGTTGGTGGGCCGGGATGAACAGCGGAAGGAAAGCCGCAGAGTGTGTCGCCAAGGTTGGAAAAGAGAATTAAATCCAGGCGACATCAAAGGAAGAAGCTAGTAATAATGTGAAGATGAATAATGATTTAGTTTAATTGAAGTTAGTTTGATTGAAGTTTTCACTGCATCCTTTAAAATAAACATGATTGCTTTCGAGGACGCAGCCAAAACCTACTCCTCATCGGTGAACTAAACCTGATTATATAAAAAAATACACCTCTTGTCACATGATAACCGGGAAGAAGAGATCGTGGCGCACTCGGAGACCGCGATGACTTCACGAGTTTCGCCTAGCGTTTGATAGAGACGGTGAGAAAGGGAATGCTACCATTGAAAAGGGATTCAAGAGATCCCAGAGAGCCGTCCTTAAATTACCTAGGGGGATCGAGATGGTGCGGGGGCTAACATACTGGCTTCCCACCCAGAGGGCGCGGGTTCAAATCCCGGCGGTGTTGAATATTTTTCAGAGGTATCTCGATCCCTACTTGAGGTGTTTTGTGGAGGGCACTTTGAGTAAGTACGCCGTCCGTCGGATGGGATGTTTAATTGCGGACCCCTTCCGCGCCTTTCGTTAAGAGTAGGATAATGCCGACGTCGGGTTTCTCTCCACTCTTCATCCTTTCCTGTCCATCCCCTATGGCGCAAATGACCTCAGCTTTCGGTCGCCTCCCCTCAAAACTACTACTACTTAAATTACCTAAGACCATTTTTGTCACTCCCAACCCATCTTCTTGCAATGATCCGTATGACATGAGCCACTACCCCCATGCTACATAATAATAATCATTATTATTATTATTAAAAATTCACATGTGCTGATAGACAGTGTCAGGTGGCACACAAGTCCCAAATAATCACAAAGATAAAATCAGTCATTAAACAAAAGTACACTTAAAGGGAAGTTCAAAATACAAATCTCTTTCACAAAGAAAGAAAGTCTCCAGCTCATTAACATCAGTCAATCAGCAAGAAAAAAAGATAAATTTAAAAAAATTAAGCTGTTACAAATAATTTTACACCACACATCAATCAAATTATCTCATATATTCCTTACATCTTTGCTTAAAGGTATGCACTCTGTTAGGAAAGGGCTCGAATAGTTTTGCAGGTAAGGTGTTCCAATCAATAATTGTTTTATTTAGAGAAGAAATTTTTTTAATTCGTTCTTTGTGCCCGGCATTTTATTATGAGCGCGCCAGGATTTGTGTATCAAGTAATATCAAGCAGAATTATTTTTCAAAGAAAACAGCATATGGGTTTTTGACGGACGCATTTCTCATAACGGTTATCGACTGATCATTTCAATCAAGTTGTTTGTTTGAAAAAGTACATTATTATGAAATAAAAGCTGTTTTCTTTATCATTTCGGCACTGGAATAGGTGTAAGAGAAATAATGGGATGCTGATGATGCAGAATAAAAAGGAAAAATGCTGTGGAAGCGAGTGAGAGGGAGGGAAAGAATAGGGATTTTGGATGGAATTAAGTGGGGTAAAAAATCTGCAGAGCTAAGAATGATTTATTGTATGGTGTGTGGGCTTTGGATTCAAGGATATTTTGTGTCAAGCTGGTTAGAGCTTAGGAGTACAGCAGTATGCCTTGCAAAAGTCCATCAAAAATCTACCCTAACCAGGCAGGCTACTACTAGAAGTACTGAAAATATAGAGCAGAGTGAAATGAAATAAATATTTTAATGATTTGATGAATGGTTAAATAATTCTGAATCGATAGTGTAATTAGTGAGAATTTGCTCAAATTATATACTCGGTGATTTAGGACAATTAATATTATTTTTCACACAAATGACCGAAATAATGAAATAATAAATCCTGCGTAAGATTTCTCTCGGACCTCTGCCTAACACCCGAAAAGGAACCATAATGAAATGGCGCGCCATTCCGTCCCCCCAAAAACCTTAAGTAATTAAAGGACATCCTCTTAAGAGATTCAAGCTTAATCTACTTAAGGTCCCGGGGTTATAAAAACACTTTTCAATGACTCAATGCGCCTCAAATTAAATGTGGTTCATCATAACTTAAAATCCGCAGTAGGATGTTAAAAAAAACTATTGATTCGTGATGTTACTTTTACCGAAAAAATGTGATTAAAAAAATAAGATCACACTGAAGACACTGTGCGATTTGAATCACACTTTCTGAGTAAGTTGTAATAGTGTTTTGGAAGAGATGAATATTTTTTATTTGTATAAATCAACGAATTATATTTTTTTCTGCTAATGTCAGGATATAACCCCTAGGTGGTATTTTTGTATTTAAGTACACGACGATTATTTGGTAAAATTACAGAATCAGAGTGCGATATTTCTTTCTGCTTTTTGCTTTCTCCAGGCGTATTATGTTGGAAAATCTTGTTTTCATAAAATAATTGGTTTTGGGGTTTAAACCGAATTACTTTTTTTTTGGATTCCCTCAAAACGCTTTCTCTATTTTCCGTATAAATTCTGTCGACGTGTTTATGATAGGTGTTTTTATCGGTGGAATAACTCCAAAACTATAAACGTGAACAGCACGAAATTTTTTATTTAATTTTCTTTTTTTGTAGTGAATGAATTGATTAGATTTTAATCCAACATCCACCCACGGGAAGTGATCAATTCGGCCTTTTTTTCTATTTGAATCAATCACGCAGTCGCAAAACAACCATTGAAATAGAGTCGGAGATTTGAGAAATATTTTTATCAAACATAAAGATTATCCGTCAATAACCATTTCTTTTTTCTCATAAAATTATCGCAAAATGAAGTCATTATCCCAGGGAAATTTAACCATGCACAGATAAAAGACTGACTTATCTTATTGAATGAAACTTTTACCATATCTCGAAAGACATGTTTATAAAATTTCGTATATCCGCAAACTTTTAGTGTTATTTGGCTATTGTTTCATGCAGTCACCATGGAAACCCTGTTCTCAGCACTGACTCATTCTCCTTAAGAACGTTCGTTCGTTCTCATTAACAGTTTCATAACATAACATAGCGTACACAGTTTTAACATAAGTCAGTTTCACCAAACTTGGTACACACGTAGTTAAAACTGCTGTCTATTATATGTCATTTTGAAAAACATGAATGCACGTCTTTATTTAAATATTAAATACTGAAAGAAACCTATTTTCTTGGGCTCTTATGGAAGAATTGATTAAAAGATAAAATAGTTCAAAAAGAACATCAAATCTACCATACTTACGAAGAACATGCAGTGGCATACATTAATATTGAAAATATGTAAATCATGCAACAAGCCATCGATATAGTTTACGCATATGTAACGTAAATAATTTAAATATTAATTTTTTCCAAGCTTAATGGCGCTATTTTTGTCGCAAGAACTGGCAACCTTGAATTCGTACAATTCGCTTGTTAGTAAACAAACCCATCGTAAACGGAAACGTTAACTAATGGTTACCGGATTGAGATCAGATATAAAAATAAATTTCAGTTTTATAGAGATGATGTAAAATAATAACATTAAAGTAAGCATTAAAAAAAATTAAAAACTAAGTAATAGCACAAAGAACAGCAAACCGACTCAATTACAAGCACATCACTGAGATTAGACATTGCGACCGTCAATCAAACAACAAATGCATATCTTGTCCCCATGATGTTCATACGACTGTAATTTTATGTTTTCTGACTGTAGTATCATCCTTGTAAAACATGTGTATGTTTCTTAGTTGATAATTGTCTATTTGTCTTTTGAATACAAGATGTAATAAATTATGTAAATAAAACATATTCCATACAAAATAGACCGAGAAACAGAGAAAATTTCAATGTAGTGGTTTTCCATACTGCAACATTGCTGGAATTCCATTAATTTCCCTTACGGGCCTCATAAATTAATTTATATATCTTGTTTTTGTATTTTAATGAAGGATTATTTTTAACTGCAGTTTTATGAATCGAATATGATCGCGTTTTTACGGTTCAAATAACGACGGACGAACCTCATTAACACGGCAAATTCCAATTCTATTCCACATTGAAAGAAATGAGATTTCTAAAAAATATATCACATGTTTGAGAATAAATGATTTCAAGACGCTTCCTCTTCATTCCGCCTAGCGGAGATATTAAGAAATACTTAAAAATATCAGAGTAATAGAGTGAGTTTTTTCAATGAGTAATACTGTCCTTGTCTTCGGTCACAAAGAGGAGAATCGTTCGGAGAACATATTGTCTTGGTCAGATCACATTTTCATGATATGCCCACATCTTGAATGCTTCGGTTTCCTAGTGCAGTGTTTCAGGAAGCACCAGCGTCCACAGGATATAGAAAAAAATTGCCGGAAACATAGAATCAGAGCAGTCGTATGCGCAAGCGAATGGGTATCAGAATAGGCTCCTTTTAGTCATAATTTATCTCACCTATCGGAAGATGTTTCCTGAGTGCTCTATTGCGCATCAGATTTCTTGGGTCAAAGCCCAGTTTTCGCGCAAATTTGGCAAAGTATGCCTCGTTCAACATGCTCCTTTTCGACGTCGGGGTTGGGGTAGGGGCCCTCGGGATGTGGTCCATCGTCAAGGGCGGTAGATGGTTATAACTCCTTAGTGTTTATTTTGCGGAAGCCAAAAAAAATGGAGCAGGAGAGGAACGGGAAGGATGATTTACAACGGGAAGGAGGGGGAGTAACCACGGTGGGAATTTTTTCCTTATCACGGAAACGATCGGAGGGAAAAATTTTGCGTGGAATTAATGTTCGGTTGAAGCCGTGATCTTTGCATATTTATTATCGCGCATTCGCTCCTTCATGCGCCAAACGGCTTGTGAAAAATTTCGCTTATCAAGCACGCATATATTTTCCCCGACCTCGGGGGAAAAAAATCTCACGAAGATTATAGCGCCGGAACCAATATGACGTTTTGTACAGCGTTCATTCGTGTATTTCGCGCGACGCATAAAAGCTTATTTTCTTGTTCCTGACATCATCCAGTTTTATCTAAATCACTTTGCACCTAATTTTAGTTATCTTCAATTTCCATCACGAAAAGAGTGCAGGAAATTTTGAGTGGCAGTGGGATCTTGAAGACTGTAACGGTTGGGGGGGGGGAGATTATTGAGTAATCGAGACAGAAGAGAAGAAAAGAACATCATATTTGATGAAGTGAAGGGAGGTAGGAAGTAAGATAAATTGAAGAATGATTTATTGTAATGCATGGCGTTACGGCGTTAATAATATCTTATTAGGCGAGGTTAAGAGCAATGTTTGGTCTCTGTTTCCCACCAAAAACCTAGCTAAAGTATTAGGTTATCATTGATAATTATTTTTATATTATATCCTCCACCAACCTTAGGTCAAGTCAAAAAAAGTGTTTCTTTATCTTTGCCATATTTGTTCTTCTTTTCGTGCGGCTTCTCATAAGGTTCCTTTTATTTTCGGTCCAAGGTGAGGGTCTCCGTGTACGGAGCGACTTAAACCTTTAGAAATGTGCATACCGCGCGAGTTTAGCGCTGACACCTAAGGAAATATCGTTGGGCCGGATAACATTGACGGGCGAGACCACAGCGAGAAGTTACCTAAGGGAAACTGACTGCTGGACCAATCGATCGATGCATAAGGAATCATTTTTCCCTCGCCCAACTCGAGAGCACGACAGTAGTAAATATTATCTATGATTTTTTTAACATTGACTAATATCCGGTGACCCCCTGCCACACTCCCTTCTGTTTGGCTGCTGGGTTAGACGTGGATGTACTCGTATGTCAATACGCTACATAAACCTATTCGTGCGGAGCGATTTCATGATAGTCCACTGAGATGAAATAAAATGTTTACAGGTATATAGATGGAGTATCCATAAGCATTAAAGCGGCCTTGTAGTATTACTGTGCGTTGGTTTCGATTGCGACATGCAGACAGAAATTTGACGGATAAAAATACCGCCAACGTTAGCGGGGAATGCTGCACGTGGCAGGAGTTGAAAGCAGGCGACCTTGCATGGCCTATCTTCCACCTCGGATAAAAGTAAAAAAAAAGGGGTCGGGTAGAGAAAAGAGAGAGATGCAGTGATTGATGGGTGGGGCGCTGGTGCAGCATGTTAAATGCACATCACGTGGTCTGTACACAGTCGCCATCCCTTCGTTCAGTTCAGCTCGTATAAGGTACTACAGCAGGGCGTGAATGTAGGATGCTTCGGTAAAGGGTACGCACCAGTTTTCTTGGGACATGATAATCTTCAGCTACTATCGCGCCTTACACTTTGTCTGCAAGCTAAACATTGTTTTTCTTCGAGATGAATTTTTTTGCCTAAACCCTTTACGGGTTGACATTTTCATTTAATTTTGAGATATCTTGTGTGCATATATATTTACTTAAAAACTTGCTGAAATTAACCAAAATTGTTGACTCAGTTAAGGGTAATACATTTTGAACTGAGTTAGGCTCTATAAATATTAATGTTATTTAAGTTGACATAAATCGGGACTAACTAATTGAAGTTAATTATCAAGTTAATGCAGCAAACAAATGCTTTCTCCCGCAAAATCTCATATCAAACAATGTGTACCTTTTATAGACAACAGAGAGAGGACAATGCCACGCAGTGGCGAAACCATGGTTGTCGATAAATTTTAATTATGGAATTGCTGTTATCTACGCAATGGAGAAATTCTACTGAGCAACGGCTAAAACAGTGTCAAATGAGTACATTTCTCGAAGAATAAATTAATCATTATAAAATCTGACTTACAGCAACATATCTCCAAGACCCAGTTTGAAAATATCTCGTTAAGTCCAATAATTTACTTAATGTTGACGTTTACCTATCATTACGTTTACTCACAGGTTTGTTCTCATAAATAATTCGGACTGATTGTTGGCAAACGTGAACAGATTAACCGTAATCACTCCGGCAAAGAGTATGAGAGCATTTAATCGATCAGTTTGAACCTAACCTAGTTATTATGTAACTGAATTTTGACCAATGCTGTAGATGTTAAAGGCAATCTCAATTTTGAACAGGTATCATAAAATTTAGCCTAAATATGCCAGAATTTCCTCTTTGAAATGCTAATTCCGTTCTCTCTCCTTTTACGTCTCATTTGTACCAATCTACTATTATTATTAAATTTTCCCTAACGTGTGACGAATGAACTTTCGGCGTGTCAAGTTGTAAGTTAAGTTATCTTTCCAATTGAAATAAATTCATAATGTTTAACAGTTAAGAGAAAAACATATTTATAAGTTTAGGCACCAGACACTATAAAATTAACTTAACGCTTAACGTATTGCTACCCAAGTGTATACATAGATACACAGAATAAATGTAGGTTTTTGAATCAATTTTTTATTCCATAGTAAATGTTTCAGTGTTTATTTTTCCACAATTGTCCACATTAATTTTTTCCCATACACATTTTTCCATAATTTATGTTGAAAAATACATTGTTTAAAAAAAATTAAAATATAATTCTTTATCTTATTCTGATGGCAGGAGTCGATAAAAGAACAAGCAGAGGCGAAACGAGACGCATTCAAATCGCAATTACGAGCGAATAGGCAGTATTGTAGGCGACTTTAATTTTTTTTTCGTTTTCTGCTGATGTTTTCCTGCTTCCCATTCGTACCCTAGATGTTTTTGTATCACCGAGCGGCTATTTCCATTGGCTCTACTGAATTTTCTCGAGTGTTTCAGAGACCTAATGGGTAGAGAATTCGCCTGCAGGACGATGGCTTCCGAATTCAAATTCGGGTGATGCCTCTGGACACCCTCGCGAAAACTCAATATCTGTGTGATTTTCTTGTTAGCGAAACTTTCCGAGCGAAATGGGGAAAGGAATCGGCCCCGCTAGGCGTGATGACATGAATGCGTGAAATTCGCACGCCATTAGGGATCAATACGAAGTTATCTCCACCCTCATCGATCGGCCTTAGGGTTGATGATCGCAGTTCGTTCATGCATTACATTTAATGTACATGTATGTCAATTTTGCATGAATATGAGCGTATTTCGAGCCAACTTCTGTAAAAAAAAACCTAAAGCAATCGTGTAATTGTAACTATGACCCTGATGATTCACTAATTAAAATACCTCGGTTGGTTTAGTAAAACGACGGTTGAAGTATTCTTATCATTCGTGAAAATATTCAATGATAACTTATCTTTACGAACAGCAGAGGAGTTTTTAAATCTGCGAATCCATCTGGTAAGTACATTTTGTCTTAAAAGTGGGCGGTTTTTAGAATTGTATTTTGATTAAAAATGTGTGCTGCGGAAAAAGTGAAAGTAAAAAAAGGAGGGTTTCATTTGTTTTTTACTCAAAGATCTTTCTATCAACCTCCCTATTTCATAGTTTACTAAAACTTAAAACTTTGTGACTCTTAGCATATTTATGTAAGCAATAATATCACGTAGAATAGGTATCAGCCCCTGGCATTAATAATCTTCAGACTCGTCTTTAAATAGTTAGTAAAATTGTATTATATCTTTGGTATTTGGTCTCTCCTCATCATTCAACGCTTTTATGAAGGCTTTAAAGTGAGGAAACTTATAGTTTATTTTTCCATAAACCTTTCTCTCCAGTATTAATTAATTGACCTCGGTAGTTTGTGTCCCACGAACATAATGCAAATGGCAGCACCACTTCCAGTCCTCTCACCTTTATGAGTGATATCTAATTGAACAAGTATTTTCAATGGCGAATCACTCGCAAAATCTATTCTAACAATGAAATTAGTATTCGTTCTTCTCTCATCATTTGCACAATCAATGTGTGTTGCCTATATGAATTAGAGACAGTTGCTGCTAACTGCGGTCGGATTATCTGAATGGCGTCGAGGCCGAATAAATATTGCTTGGAATAAAAGTTGGCAATCATTTAATCTACTATCGGTTTTTTTTAGGTTTCTAAAAGTATCTAACCACATATTATCCTGATAATATCACTGCGTGTCATTCTCTCTTAAATGAATATTGATTAAATAGAAATAAGCTTCATTCATTCGGAAGTTAAACGACTGTTTACACTTGAAAGGAGCGTTGCAGCAACGGATTCAGGTCATAAACAAGGGTAATCACGTTTTCGGCGTAAAGTCTGAATTAAAATTTACACAAAAATATTTTCCCCGTAATTTAGGCTCTCAACTGTAGACTATATTTTTTATATGCCGGATTTGGGGCATTCAAAGTATGCGGTAAAAGTATGTATTTAGTGAGTAGTCTGAAAAGCCAAAAAATTGATCCTATCGAGTCACATAAAAGTGACAAACACATGTATAAATCGATTGATAAAATTATCGTGAAAGGTGTCGAGCGGTTGACCAAGTGTCTCAGGAACATCTCTATTAGCTATGTTGTCCTTGAAATAACGTCTAAATTTTGACTACCGTTAAAAATCCTCCAGCATTTAATTTTTGCCTCTCCATTTTGACCAAAAAGCCAGTAAATATGTAACGCCACCTCAGCGATTTGAAGTACTCGGTTCAAAAATACGTATTGTGTTAAAAAAAACACGAGAAAATAACCAAAATAATATAAGGTGTTTTTTTTTTAAATATTTATTCAGTTGACCTAAACTCACAGAAATCACAGTATGCCACGAAATCCTATAAATCTATTCCAATTTGCTGCTACTGGCATTTCACTTCAATGAAATATGGTATTCTAAGGCGAAGCGGATGATAACGTTTCGCTGATTTTATTCGCCCCTGCGGCGATGTTTCAGATTAATTTCATTCCGGAGGACAGGAAGTATTAAAAAAGAAAACTTTTTATAGGAAAGTCAAAATAACGTTTCCGATAGCGGTAACTTATTTAATTTGACAGAAATATGTTACATTTTTTTTTTACAAACCAACGGATTGCCACGAGTATTTACTTAGTTAACAATTGAACGCGGATTGATTTTCGCAATTGGAAGATGAACATCCGTAAGAGAAAGCCGGAGTAAATAATTCATTTAGAATAAATTGTGAGAGAATTCATTCACGGGCGTTCCTTTAAATTCCTGAACAAGGGCATAGAAAAAGATAAAATTAAGCTGGGAGAATTTGTTCCGAAAATGTCTACCGCAAAAAGCGACAATCCTATTAGCTGAAATACAGTTGAGTGGCGAAAAAGCTTCCAAACTTTGCTTGTTGCGTAAAATATATTTTGCACTGTTAGCAAAGTAATTTTTTTTTAATTAAAACGTTAATAATGCGATAGGAAAAAATTATATTCCAAAAAGGAAACAAAAACTTTGACATTTATTAGCCCAATTCAACCGTTTTCGGTCAAAGTATTTTACTTGTTCACCGACAACCTACTCGCGGCAGTCGGTAGTTTATCAAATCAAATGTCACTGCATGCTATATATATTTATTTTAAAACGACAAATGTGGCAAAATTAATACGCCATCCCATTAGATTTTATGGTACTATTTATCATTTAAACTGCACTTCATTAATAATGAATTTCCTTCTTTCCTTAATCATTCCTTTAATACGCCCAATTTTTCTGATACATTCTTGGTCACACTGCCCTTATGTGGGTTTCCTTTAAAAGGAAGGAATGAGGCAGAACCACTCTTCTGTGGAGTTTTTTTTTGCCCTAGACTTCAAGTTTTGTTATTGCTTTCCCCCTTGCGTCATTTCCACTCGTCCGAAATACGAAGGGATGTTGTTTCTCGACCCTTAGCAGCCAGTCTATTTCCGACACAAAATCCCTTTTCGCCCTCGCATCCCCCCTCCCCCGACACCGACCCAACCCTCCCCTCATTCCCACCACCCTACAGCCCACAGTAAGCACATCTCCCAACACATCACCCCAGGGGGCAGAGAGGACTCTCTCCCCCGACCCCGCAGGGCTGCCTCCCCCCCTCCCATCTGCGATCCCAAAAGTGTTGAACACCCTTAATTCTCTCCAATACCTGTTTCACGCAATGCTTCATCTTCAGTTGGCCTTCCAATTAATTCTTCCCTTAACATCGTACCTTATTATCAACGGCATCCCGGTGAACATTTACACCCTCGGGCCGTGTCGGATTACTTTCCTTTTTTTTAGCAAACAAGATCACGGGGACTCTGTCATTGTAATAATTTACTTTTGACACAGAATATTCCGAACACATTTCACCATTCTATTCTCCTCTGGTGGACTACTCGGAGTGTGACTAAGAACAGACCAAAGGAAGAGAATTTTAAAAGACTATATTTTTTTTCTAGAAAGACTCTCCAGCGAAATAGATCGTAGAAGGTACTTTTGCATGTAAAATCTGCACCTGAACGCACACACGGAACATGTGCATGTTTCTTTCATTGCTATTTATTATTCTTCGACGTCTCTTTAATTCTTATTCTACTTTTTTTTCTTTCCTTAGTCTACTATATACTGAACCACACTTCTTTGGTTTTTCATGGAAAACTTTAGAACTTTGTAACTTAATCTTGAAGAGACGAACGCTTTTTGATGTCTTTTGGAGAAATTTGGAGTTTTTTTAATATCATTTTGGGTTTCCTTGAGTCACGTGATGTCCATTTTCAGTTTTCTGAAGTTCATGGTTAAAATTTCTTCCTGTGATTCTTCTGGGAGTTATTCTTTCAAAGTATCCATAAGTTGCAACCCTTCTCTTTCTAATTCTAATTTTGTACGTTTTCAATAATATGTGCGATTGCATCGATACTGCTTCTTCTGTATTGTTCTTCGTAGTTAGTCAGCCCAAATACTGCCTTCAATATTTTCCATTCACAGATTTCTAGTTCTCACATCAACATTTTCTTGTTCAGAGTCAAACATTGCACGAAAAGGGTACTCTGGGCATCAAATTCTCTTGAATAATGCCTAAGTTTAACATAAGTAGATACTGATATCTTATTTTAAGTATACCTTGTTAAACGATAAGTTAGTTTTAATTTGTTAACTGTTGATTTAATGGCTTGTTTTGCTGTCAAGTTCAGTTCAACTACTTTTCTTAATTATTTTAAATTTGTATATCTATAAAAATATTTTACAATTTTTTTGTTTTATCTTTTTATTAAGGTCTGTTTTGACGTTTTCCTCTAATTTTTTCCCTCGAGTGGTAATTGTGAGCCCTCGTTTTTGGAATTTTCCTTTTTATTAGCTCGATTTGTTTGGTGGCAGTTTCCATAAACTCGGACGGGATTTCCATACGATCCGCGAAGGCTACAAAATCTACTCTTACTTTGTCTCTCTCTTGTAATCTAATCTCATTCTCTCCTGTGACTATGTTTCTCCCTTTCTTTTTCTGCAATCCCTCTCGAGATTGCAGTTAAGCGGCGAGAGTCCATTTCCTTGTCATAGTCCCCCGAGTTAATGTCAAAATATCTTCAAATTTCATCTCCGAATTTCACATTGGAGCGTTTGTCCCTCTGCATTTCCTTAATTAAAGTTGTTTTTCAACATCTAGTCCCGTTTTCTTAAGAATTTAAAACAGAGAATTTTCATGAACATACTCTGAAATATCTTTTTCAAAGTCCACGAATTTATACACTAATTCATTCGCTCCCCATTTCCAGTATAAGTATTACTATTGAATTTAAAAAAAGGTATTCTCTTCTTCTCCAAATAAAATTGTTTTAAAGATTCTATCATTTCTTGTGCGGTGTTTCTTCCACTCAACTCTTCCCCATAATCCACCCAATGACAGGACTTACAGCAGACGCTTTCCCACTCCCTTCCCCCCTTTTATGAAGGTATGCTTCTGTTTCATCAGTGTCCGTATTTTTCCCATTTGGCTTCTAAACGTAAATAATTATTATTACTGTTTGAATGTTTTATAATCAAAGTCTTTTGTACGAGGCTGAATTATTGGTCTCTGCTCTCGCAGGAGTGCGATAGTAATTGATTTCACCATCGTGTTTCTTATGCATCGTGCAAAAATTCGCGTTCTTCCTGGATGATGCCACAAGTTTGCATCCCTGAGGATGACTTAATATCGCCGCCTCCCACACTACACGCCGTATCACCTTGATGCGCACGTTCTGTCATTCTGCCGTGACTCAATAAATCGGCAGGTCGCAGAGGATGAGCTCTCCGCGAAATTAACATAAACTCGTGAGATCATAAACATGGGTCTAGTTTGCTTACCGGCTACTTCTCTCATCACCGGAGAGTATGAGCGAAAGGCATCTATCAGAGGGAATGACCGGAATCCGTCAAGGGACCTTCCTTCGAGATCGTGCAGGCGGAAGACTCCCCTCCCTCCCAACACCTAATTTAAATTCACCGCTTGGCATTCTCTTAAACCCAGGTTGTAATACACTTTCCTTGCAGTCGGTTTGGGCATTCTTTTATTTCTTTTTATATATCTCTTTTATTGTGACACCGGTCATAAAATTTCCTTTCGTTGTCAGTACCTATTTGGTCAGGCCTGCCAACCGTAAAAATTTCCGACTCCCGTGTTTGGAGAGTTACCCCTCACCGGCATAGAAGGAAATTGCCACCTCATAAAAGACTTCCCTCCCTCTCTCTCTCTCTCCCCTTCCTTCAAGCTCTCGAAATTGGCCGCGAAAATCCTCCTGGTCCAGGGACAGCAGGGAAGTGATGAGAAAACTTGGGTATATTCCCATGATTTATCGTCCACGTCGGAGGTATTAATCAAAATTGGTGGCTGCATTTTCGCATTGTTTTTACTGTGGCCGTGCCGAAAAAAGAAACGGAAATCGACGGAGGAAAAAGGAACCAAATATGGTGAGTCGGAAAGTTCCGTTTGGCGAGAAGAATATGGAGGAAGAATAAGTACCTACCGAGTCAAATTGCATTCATTTCCTAAAATGCCGTTCGACTCCATAAACGTTCTTCGTTGTGGGCGGCGATTGAGGATAATTTCCTAAATTTGGGTAGAGGTGGGAGGATTCGAGTGCACGCGGGAATTCCATCGCAATTGAACGATTTATATCGAATCGAGCAAACAAATCGACTCGACCTAGACGGCAAAACGTTTTTCTACGCATTCAAAACTATCGATGACGTTATATTAGACGCAGAACAGCGCCCAGAAAAACGCTCGGAGAATCTTCGATCACAAAATAAATTATTATTGGTCAACTAAAATGGCGTCTTCGAGTCACTTATGACCTGAATAAAACGACTTCAACGCCAGTAAAACTGTCACGTATTACAACATGGAAGCCTTCACAGTGAAAAAATAATATTTCACATAATATCCTAAAAGTAACAAAAATATAAGTTTTGCGTTGTTTACAGCAGCTGTCCAAATGGTTGGTCAAAGTTATGGTAATCCTTTGGTGGTCGATTTTATCTTCCAAGTATCGAACACAGTCGTGATCGATTGTACACTCCTATTATTGTATATCGTTTGTAAAGCCTTATTTCCCTACGTGTCAAAACCCTGGGCGTAGTCTCCCATTAATGCAGCCCAAGCTCTCTTCCACCGCGGGCTATATTTGGCGTTAGCTTATACGATATGAGGTAAAGTGACAAGTGATCTGTTATTTATCGTAAAAAAACGAATCGAATAATTACAATCGAATAGTTCGGAATTCATTGATATAAAATTGAAATTTATAATCTTATCCACTCATCAATAACAAATATTGTCAATTAAAATATTTTATCCCTGAATCTATACTGAGTTACTATTGTTACGTACTGAGAGAATTTATTTTTCTTTAGAATAACACTGGTTGTTCTGTTCCCTCATCGCTCTGCTGAGTATCCAAAAACACAACTAAACAGATATGTGCCGAAACTGCAAAGGCTTTAAAATTCCGGACTCCGTTATGTTGTCAACACTCCACTTAGCGAGATTGACCCTATTACTATTCCCTATTACGACAAATATAAATAGTTGAAAAGTCACAACAGAAGACTTTAAATTGAGCTTATTTATGTGTAAGTCCTTAAAAACACAACCACCACACTATATCAATGTTGAAAAAACATTTTAAAAGTACATTTATGACAGTACAACAGTACAAGTACTGTTATCGGACGGCCGCATATAAAAAAAACCTTGCTTCTTTACTTCGCGCAAGAATAGGAATTCCCTTCCCGTGGACGTAAACAGCGCAAATGCAATAGAAGAATATAGTCCCTTCATTTACTTCATTCAATAGCTGATACTGCAACAGCAATGTGCCAACAGTCTAATAACTTTAATGGATTTTTAAATTATAAATATTAATTTTAGTACTATATGGATGAGATGTTTCAATTGTTACCAAATAAATACAACTTGTTAAGCATCCGTATTAGTGGGCTGAAATATTTTTTTTTTAACTTTAAAAACCAAACATTTGTGAAATTTAAATTTGTTCTACCTTGAGTACGAAAATAGTGGTTAAAAATATGAAATTATGCTAATCATTCTTGTTTTTTCATATAAATGATTTTTCAGAAATTTTTAAACGGATAAAATGAAATAGTATTCCCGTTCGTTCGCTTCAATAAATTAGTCCTAACGACTGGAATATTTCCCTAAGGACGAAATAAATCTTTTTTTGAGTAATTTTAAGAAATTATTTAAACATTGTCTCGTTATCAAAATATTAATGTCTTATGATTAAGGATTAAACGAATGATAAGTAAACAACTTGAAAATAGAGTGTTTTTACGCCTCCAATGTTGCAATGAGTCTCTGATTAATTATCGGTGGTGTTTCACTTACACGTCTTATCTCCACCGTGAAGAGTGCCTATCTTTAGGTATCAGTGGATAAACGCACACCTCAACAGGACAAAACCTTAAGGAAACGACAGACCCAATTAAGATTATTTGAGCTATAAATTTTTACTATCCGTCACAGTAAACAACACGCGCCGAAATTTACGATGGGGAAAGATTTCGTCTCTTCCTGTTCCCTCTCTCACCAAGAAAAAGATGAGCTTCGATAAGAAAGGCGTGGTGGCTCATTCTCTCCCCTCTGTTTTTTTTTTAAGTTGAAGGATTAAACTTTCGCAAAACCCTCACCTTGCGTTGAAATACTTAACTCTTTTGACTGTAAAATCCGAAATAAAAAGGGCTCTCAAAGTCCGCGGATGTGTTTTTACAATGCCAATCGATAGAGAAAAACACCAATAAACAGAATGTTTAAATGGCAGTCAAGGTTTTATTTTACAGGTTTTATTTTACTCATGTCGACTTGAGGATAATCGTGATTATAGGGCGATGATATTTAGATAGGGTTAGATTCAACGACTAACTCTTCCACAACCTTTCCCAATTATGTGTTATCTTTTATCTCACAAATGCGACAGCAATGTCTTGAAAATAGCACTACCATAATTAAATCATTATCGCATGATTGGCACGGTGCCAAAGAATCTGAAACAGTGTTACTCTAGAGAATAATGCAGCGATCAAGATAATTTATAAGTATTGTTCTTACACACGCGCAAACTCCACCTCGATCCAGATGTATCATTTTGATCGCCCATTCCAAAGCTATCGAACCTTTATGGGTGATTGAGACCAGCTTAATATATGTACGACTTTCTCCACGCCTGAGCTGAGTGGATATTGCCTTGCCTCTCTTTCACGTCCGTATTTTATTGCTTTATATATAACCATAGAGAGAAATAAAACATAGACGGCAATTGGATGTAAGGGCAAAGTAATTACAATTAAGGTCGGACGAACACAGTAGATACGTACATTGAACAGCAAAAATATGCTACATCCGGGATCTGAACCGGGTATTCCAGCTTTCCGGACGAGCCAATGAAAGTGCGAGTCTGGAGTGAAAATGCATAAGTGTGTATTCAGCAGTGCCCCTGTTGATAGCGCACTCAAACCTAAGTTCCCCAGACCCAGTTTCAGGAGAGGGTTTAGAAGGAAAGATAAGTGAAGGAGGAAGGTTTACTAAAGCAACACACACCCACGCAGACGCGACCTCGAGAATAGACACGCATCAGAAAAACACAGGAAGATGGAAGTAGGGGGCTGGCGCCAAATATTAAAATAATCCAGAGACAGATTTCGATTCGTCAAGCAGTTCGCGCGTAGAAAGATCAGCCTCATATTTTTTGTACAGACCTTGTACATATATATGAATACATTTAAAGATATTTATGCGTACATATACAGACACGTGTGTATGTGTGGGTATATGGGTCGTGGAAGGTCAGGGGTAAAGCGTTAGACTACTGATCTGGACTGACTGGGAGAGCCTGGGTTCAAGCCTCTCTGGGCACTCTGAGCTTTGTGATTTTTCGAGCACCAGAACTTCATGGGAAACTATAGGCAGCACAGGGAAAGGAACTGGCCCCGTAACCTAATGTGCGAATTGCACACGCCGTTGGGCTTAGTAGGGTGACCTATATCATCTATTTAAAATATATATATATTATATAATACATATATATTATATATAATATGAAGATAATATTATATATATATATATAATATAGATTATGGTTTACATATACACGAGTATATACCATAAACACAGTAATCAACCCGAAGGTCGGTTTAGTAGGTGACGGTAGAGATCACCCAGTACTAAGCCCTATACTGCGTGTGAAAATTCACACATCAGGGTAGGGGGGCCAGTTCCTTTCCCTGTGCCAGTCATGGTTTCCCAGGAAGACCTGGTACCCGAAAAATCACATAGCTTGGGTGGAGCTGCAGGTGACCAGAGTGCCTTGCCCGGGACCCTCCGGTCAGTAGTCCAACGCTCTACCCACTGGACTACCGCGACCCACGAGTATATATATATATATATATATATATATATATATATATATATATATATATATATATATATATATATATATTTTTTTTTTTAAGGTAATCTACCGGTTAAGGTAGGTTTTTGGATGGACACAACTACTAAACAAATATTTTATTACTCCTAACAAAACACAAAATCCATCATTTTACTTTATATCAGGTCCCTCTTCATCTCTGAGTACTTTCTTCCTCCCTTCATTCATCAGAGTGAATTGAGAAAAACTAATGAGTATTCTACAGAAAACAGGAATAGATTGGAGGGAAAGGCGGCTAATCCGCAACCTGTACATGTCTCAGACTGCTCAGGTGCAGGTGGGGAACGGGGAGTCCGGATGGGCAGTGTTAGGAAGGCAGGGTTGCCCATTATTACCGTTGCTGTTCAACCTGTATGCAGAGGAAATGATCAAAGAGGCATGGGAAGAGCTGGAGGTAGGAATGAAAGTGGGCGGGGAATTCGTTAAATCAGTTAGCTTTTCTGATGACCAAGCTTTAGTTTGTCAGTCAGCCAAGGGGTTACAAGCATTGCTTAGTGAATTGGAAATTCAGTGCGACAGGTATGGGATGAAAATCAATATTAATAAAACAAAGGTTATGCGATTTTCTAGAAAGAAAAAGTCCAAGCTTAACATTAAAATAGGAGGGCAAGAACTAGAGCAGGTAGAACTGTTTACGTATCTCGGCAGTGTTTTGGACCAACAAGGTCAAAGTAGTAGGGACGTAAGGAGAAGAATTGCGCTAGGCAAAGAGGCTTTCACAGGGAGGAGGGAGTTGATGACAGGGACGTTGAGTAAGGACGTTAAGAAAAGACTCGTAAAAACTTTGATATGGAGCGTAGCTATGTACGGCGCGGAAACGTGGTCATTGAAGCAGGAGGATAGACGTAGACTGGAGGCTTTTGAAATCTGGGTGTGGCGAAGAATGGAGAAGGTAAAATGGACCGAGAAGAAAACAAACGAGGAAGTACTTGGTACGGTGGGCGAAGAGAGGGGTTTGTTGGGAGAAATCCTATGGCGGCAGGAAAAGTGGATGAAGGGGGTATTGGCTGGCAGTAGGATGTTGATGACTGTGATTGAGGTGAGAATGTTAGGCAAACGAGGAAAGGGAAGTACCAGGATAGGGATGTTGGACGGGATGAAGGGAGGAAGAAAGTACTCAGAGATGAAGAGGGACCTGATGTAGAGTAGGACGTTGTGTTTTCTGGGGGTCACAAATTGTTGAATTAGTAATTTTGTCCATCCAAAAACCTACCTTAACCGGTAGATTACCTAATAATAATAATTATATATATATATACAATTTTTGATGCACACACATTTATTATAGTCAAAAGAAAAATAAAAAGTTTAGCCAAAACAAAAATAACTTTCTTCAAAATTTCGGTGTTCCCAGCCACCTTCAACTGGGTGCGATGAGTCACTGAGAGAGGTTTGTTAATTATATACATATATATGTAACTTGGGTAACACAATGCAAGCATCAAATATTGAGGCATGGAAAATAACAATCGAAGGGTCACTGAACTGTTTCGGCGGAGGCGCAATCCCTTCTACAGCAGAAGCAAACTCAGTGGTCCTTTCAACCTCTTAAGAATGAGAGAGGATGGGGAGCTAGAAGAGTGGAGGGTATTATTATTATTATTATTGAATAGGGCTTAGTAATAGACAGCGGCAGGGAGAACATTCTCGTTTCTTTGTCGCATGGATTCAAAATAGTATAGGAAATAAAAGTTGACGTCTATCTTCGTGATATAATGATTTCTTTCCCATTGTGTACAAGAGAACACAATTCATTAAGCGACAGGAAACGTCACATCAAATACCATTGTGATGAGGGGATTAAGTGTGTGCAAATAATCCAAAGCAAATTGCTCCGTTTGTGTGCTAAAGATTGATTTCCTTCCATTTTTAAGCCATGGAGCATCTTTTCCGGATAAGATCGATTCTGCACCGAGTTATTTTTCAAACCAGGTCATCGCAGCCGAATGAAAATATTACCTCGCCGACTTATTAATGCGGCAGTTCTTTCGAGTAAATGGACGTAATCACTGAGATATAATCAAAAGGCTTGGTTAAATCACTTGTTACTTAAGCCACCACGGAAAACAACAGGAGGAGCCCAATTTGCACCCGACGGCAGCTAATTGTGTTTGCGAGTTCGTTGCCTTGTGTGTCATTGAATGCAAACGCAGTTCCATCGCATCAACAAATCGCTACGCTAGGTATTTGCTTCGGGGATGGAATAAAATGATACAGATTAAAATCTGTAGGAGAGGCGAAATAATATAAATTTTTATTCCAATAGAAACGAGAAATCCTTTCAGTGGAGATCCTGCGCCAGCCGCTCCTGTATTCATTTAGCGACATAAATTGGGAGTATGGATAATCATTGGATCAATAAACTTTATATTGATTATTTCCCTTTTATTATCTCCTAATAATTATCGAAACTAATCTTTCACGATTATAGAAAAATTGATACTTTTTTGTAAATTTATTATTTGAATGTCAAATTTCAAATACTAAAATGGATGCACATAAGTTTGCAAGGAGTGCAAAACCTTGTCAGGTATTATTATAAATTGGTTGGGATTCTATTGGCGGGATATGCAAAACTATGCAATTTGGATGTTGTAGTAAAACGTTTCATACTCAACGTGCGTTGTACCAGCGGCGCTACACGGTTCAATGCACTTTATCGCAATCATGTTACAAGTGTAGAAGTTAGGATGGCAATATGCATAAAGTTTTCCATTATTTTCTATTGCTGTTAAATCCGAGGGATTCTTCTAGAGCTGGGTTCACACAGCATTCAAGCTACGAAGTAGACTGACTGGGAAAGATCTGTCAAATTTGTTTCCTCCTAGGATGACTTAGTGATATAATGTGACCCCTGGTCGATGTTTAGAATGACTCAGACCACTGTCCACTGGTAAATTTCAATTCAAAATCGAAAATTAATTTATTTCAATCAACCTAATATATTTCATGTTTAGGAAATGTCTACCTTTCATACGGCAATACATTCAATGTGCTTATTTTTACCATTAATGGTGTGTATGTGCGGCATTATACTGTATTTCAGAATAATAAATCTAGTCATGTATTTCAGTAACCCGATCAGTTACGAGAACGAATCATTTTTAAAACTCTATCCTTCTTGTTTAATGCAAAGGAATAGGAAGATCAGGAAAAATATCGGGGTATTTCGTTTTGATAATTGATTCGTAACAAGATTGTAACGATCACATAAGATGAATATTAAAAGTTATCACTCTTACAGATTGTCGATTATGTTGGCGATTCCTAATTTTAAGGGAGAAGATGAGAGATTTGCCAGGGGCGGCTGAATGCAGCTCCGCCACGTCTCCTTTTGCTTCCTTGCCTTGGAAATATTGGTTAGCTTTCGCCGTCAAAAGAAAACCCTTCCCGAAATGTGCAAGTAATTAGCTCGTTAGTGATCCTTAACTGTACCTCCTGTTTAGATCCGTGTACATGTAGATCTCACGTGTAGATTGACTCCAGAAGTTTTACGCAAAATTTCCGTATTTTAAATAAGTTGTGCACAAGTCAGCCATAGATTTTTTGTAATTATTTAATGCCGCTCAGGTAATTCATGGGATTCAATTATTATTATAAATTGCAAACTTCTGTTGAATGCATATTCTCAAATAATTATCTACAAAGGAAATATAATTAAAATTCTTATCGCTAGTTATGAAGCTGTAAATAATCGATAATGACTTCAATATTTCGCCCATTGTCATCGCTGATAAGATTTTAAGTGCGTTCCAGAATTCACCTCCAGTTCCGCAAATATTGGCAAAATTCTTTGCCTTTAACTCTGTGCTGCAACCAGCTGGTTCCAGTAGCGGATTTAGTTTTTGCGATGAGAAAAATCATTACTGTTACCTCATTATTAAATGGTGTTGACAGCAGAAAATTTCGGAATGCGACCTTGCTGAAATTTGACTCACATTTGATAATAATATTATTTTAACTTACTATAAATCCCTCTCTCGTGTGTAAATCGACCCTTAATTTTTTTCATCAATATTTTTTTATTTAAACCTCGACCTACACACGAGTACATACGGAGATACAGAAGCGTAAAGGCATTGCGTCTTTTGTGAGCGAGGAGGGGGGACCTGAGTGTTCCCCTAATGAGTCCGGGGTTCCGGCGTATGGCGACTGAGAGAAAACCCGAAGCCTTGTCTTTCCTTCGTTCCCCCTTCTCCCCTACCACACCCCATTGACCCTTTAGGCGCGTGCTTGATTAAAGGTGGCGTTTTACCCGAGGCGGAGGGAAGGGAAGGGGAGCCTAGGAGAGCCCAAACCTACCGAAATGTTATTAGTGTTCAGACTCCTTTCCAATTATGTCGCTAAATACTAACTGTGAGAGAGCATTAGACGGGTTTTCTTTTTGAAAATGATAAATTTGATCCTGACTTGATTTGAATTTTTTAAATAGGGAAATATATATATATATATATATATATATGTATGTATATATGTATATATGTATGTATATATATGTATATGTATGTGTATATATATATATATATATATATATATATATATATATATATATATATATATATATATATACACACACACCATAAACTCAGTAATCAACCCGAAGGTCGGTTTGGTAGGTGTAGGCAGAGTTCACCCAGGACTATATATATATAATTTATTATATTATACATTAATCTCTTACGATATATATATGCTCTTATATTCATCATACGTACATAAGAGCATTTTGCCTCATATAAGCTCTTCTTGTGTATATATCTATTTGCATTGTAAGAGTGACCGTTGCCACCAGAACTATCGCCTAGTTGCAGCGATATTTGCATAATAATATAATATAATAATAATAAATTCTTCAACTCTATTATTTTAAGGGGAAGAAATGCAATTCAGCATAATATATGACGCTTACAAGTTAGACACGAAAACAAAGTCCAAGTTCCTAACTTGGTGCGGTGGCTTGTGTGCTGGTTTCCCGAACCGAGGTTCGAATCCTAACCGCATCAATTTTTTTAACCCCCAATCCCTACTTGGGTGCTATGTTAAGAGAGGACCCCAAAGTGAAGTACGCCGTGCGTCGGATGGTACGTTACATTGTGTGACCCCTAGGTGCTTTTCGTCAAGGGTGAACAGATGCCGACGCCGGTTTTCTCTTGCCAACACTCCTAGCTCAATTCCCCGAGAATCCTGTCTCTACCAATTACCCAACTATCCCTAATGGCGCCAATGACCTCAAGTGTCACTCTCCTCCCCCTGATAGGCAATGCTATAGGCGAAGTCGCACATCAGGATCTAGAAGTGGCTCCTAGACGTGGACGTCTTTTCTGGACGGCCCCTTTGCCGTTTCCTTTCATCTCCGATGCCATCAGGTGCCTTTGGACGTCGATTTTCTCATTTTTTTGTTTCCACACGTGCGGGAAGATCCGACGAAGCACGACGAGATCGTGGAAAAGGTCAGCGATCGAGGGTGAGCGAGAATTGCAAAAGTCACCGAAGGCGCCGCGTCGTCCGCGCGAGTGCCCTTCTTCCGAGAAAGGGGGGCACTAACACGACCGTGACTTCATGGAAGTCACCCCCAAGTGTGTGAAACATTTCAGAGCGGAGGCGGGGCACAGCAGTTTGCCTGCACTGGGATATTTACCCCCGGTTCCATCGACAAAGTTCTCTCATCAAACAACTTTCAATACGGATTCACATGGAATAAACGTTGATGTAAGGGAAGATAAAGGATGAAAATAGCCAACAAAGTTAATCGAGAAGAGGTTTTCCAAACGAATACCCCCAGTTTATAGCCAATACTTTGTATGCATCAAAGCGCAAAAAGGCAAAGTATCCATAGATTTCAAGTAAAAGAAATGTTAATTTGAATAATTAATTTTAACTTTTATGTTTCCCACAACAATTCCCTTTTGCCGTTTCCTTGATGTAATTAAAGCTGTAATACCATTGATAAAACCTATATTTATATTAATTTCGTCATCATTTCGCCCAGGCGTAACCATGGAAACAATACCAAATGTTTTAGCATTACGGGTATTAACAATATGTCGTGTTTTCACGTGGGATATTTTCTAAATCACACCCAATTATGTCAATCGAATGGAACGGGACACGAATTGAATTTAACTAATCCTTAAGTCTTAATAAATTTGAGGTTGAGGAAATGGATGGCAACGGGACCGTTGACGTTACTTCTTAAGAACCTTTTGTTCATTTTTTAAGTCTAAGTTGCTCTGTGACCTTATTAAGTGCGGTTGAGGGGTTCTTAAGTTCTCGTATCAAATGCGACGATGGCAGACACTCCAGGGCCAAAAGTGAATGAAGCTAACACTATTGATACAAACACACGAGCTTTTCAATATGGAGGCAAAGTCAATTGAAATCGTGAGGGAAAAGTCAATACTTTACGCTAATTTAATCAATTAAATCAATAAACGAGCAATTATGTAAATTTATATGTACTCGTCAACATCCATGTTTACGAGTAAAATTTACATTGCATTTCGTATAACAACTTCATTTGTATCTGCAGCTCATCGTCCTGATCTGGTATGAACGATTTTTACCCATGATTGAACTTTAAAAACACTGGCCAATGCCTTGAATTGATGATAGCATTCTCAAATGTGTGGTGATGATTAGGTGACATCGATTTCTATGCACATTAAGGCTAAGTTCAGTTCTTACATCCTAAAAATCGATGCTAACTAGACTGGAATTTCGAGAAAGTTATCTAAGAATCAATCCAAGGTTGGATAAAGAGTTAATTTGACAAAGAAGTACATATTTAAGGTCATGAATCGTCTATGTGCATATGCAGCGTGAAAACAAAAAGCACGCCGAGAATTTGTTTAAATTGTGATGTGGCGAGAAAATTAAGTACCTTCATTGTAATACTTTTGCTAAAAAAATAATTCAGGACAAGTAGAGGTAATAATTGCGTGTGTTTCAGGAATGAAATATTTAATATTGGCAGGGAATTGGAACGCGACGTTACGCCAATGGAGTGATGGCAGTGAAGTAAGGGACAACGGTTTTGGAACAAGGAATGACCGCAGGGAGGAAGTAGTAGAGTTCTGCAAGAGATAGGGCATAATCATCACCAACACTTGGTTTAGGCACTACAATAGACGTAGATAGGTGTACGGTATATGTAAAATACACAGGGATACATCAGTTAGACTATATTAAGGCTGGGAACAGCGAAATTAATTCGCACACTTTCATGGGAGCGCATCCGGGTTCACATGCAGGACTAATGAAGTGAAAATTCAGATTGAAGAGGATAAAAACTTGGAGATGTGTAAATGAAGAAGCATTAAAGGGGACGATAAGATGAGAGCCAAAGGATTATTTGGAGAAATACTTGGTGGGCAGGGAATGTGAATGTTGAGCATTTTGCTGATTACTATATTTTTTGAACACTGTAATATGTAATAAATGGGAGAGCGTTGGGCAAGATAGATAGTAGCATGAATAGGATTGGTATGTTGGACAGAATAAAGGCAAGAAGGAGGTACGCTGAATTGAAGAGGGGCTTAATATAATTTTGGATGTCAGGTTGTGTTTTTTTAGGAAAGCAAACAATTGTATCGTTTCACCGTTGTTTAACCGTATCCATCCAAAACCTACATTAAACGGTAGAATACAGGTTATTAAATTAACTAAGAATATATTAATTGCTAAATCAATTCTCTGATTCAGGTTCTTATTAAAAAACTTAGTTAATTAGAAAGATTTTCTTCGGAGGAAGAATGGATTCATTAACAAAGAGAATGATACGGTGCTGGAATTGAGGTTTCTGGGTTGACTGCAATCAGAATACATTTTTTTTAATGCTAAAAATCCATGTTTAAAAGATGTTTTCGCGAAGATTAAGAGTGACGAGAATAATTAAAATTAAATCCTTTATCAAAATGATATATTCAACTCCCTAGCTGTTGCCTTAATTCCTTAATTCTCTTATATTCTAACGATTAAAAAAAATAATTTAATTTCAAATTCCAATTTGTGTATGATTTAATGAAATAAAAAGCACTCGGAGCTCTCGTCCTATCGATCAACATTATTTTCGCGGAGCGGAGCCTTTGTTGCACGTTGAACGCAATTACCACTTAAAGTCTCCCATCCGTTTAAATTAATGTGTTCTTGCGGGGTCACTGACACACGTTTAATAAAAAGCCGACGCGATCACTTGTGGTCGGTGGATTGCGACTAAAATCTTATCAATTACTTTATCCTTGATTAAAATGTTATATATAAAATGTCCATCCATTCGTATTAATTACATTTCGAGTTTTCGTGCCGAAAAAATAGATATCAATTAATCCATCACGTAAGTAATTCATAAATGATCGGACGTGTTCATGGAGCCTCACGGAGCCTTTTCCTTTGAAATTCCTAATTCAAATCTTATCATTAATTCGATATTTTCTCTTAAGCTACAAAACGACAAGGTAATGCTATCTTCAGAGAGTAGAATTAGAATAGTGTACAGTTTTGTTTTCTCGAGATATGACCATTTCCATTCGTCTTTCACAGACCACTAAAGGAAATGCATATACGCGGAGCACTTATTTTAGTTACCTCCAGTATACGCGGATTTCAATTTTTTCCTTCCGGGCATGAACACGAAGCTCGCCTCCTCCGTGAATTTCTAAGAAATTTAAAATAGCGAAATACACTGACGTATTACCTAAGTGGGGTTACGGAATACTTATCCGAGATAGTAAAGGAGATTAAATGGCGTAATTTAAAAACATAACGTAACATTCAGCTGATGACCTCTTTTCCGTTGGATTATTTGCATTAACGTTCAGGAAACTGCAAATTTCGAATGCATAGTAATAATCTCAAATGTTAAAAGAGTCTAAAAATATTATCCGATGTTTATTTATACTTTTTCATCATTGCGGCAGTAAAAAACAGCATTATAGGCTAATTTAATCGATAGGGTTAAGTCAATTAATATATGCACAATGTTTTCAACATTCCAATTTAGTGGAAGGAAAATATGTTCGCGATCTTTCTAAAGCCGGCATTGTAAAAATAAAGGCACTATCAAATTTGCTTGTGGAAAAATAGATGTTATATCTGCCTCATTTGATCTCATGTCATCAAATACAGATTTTTTGCACAGAATTTTAGAGTTATTTCTTTATCAATAAAACTTTTATTGGTATGGTTAAAGTTTCTCTCAGTGTTATCCACGGCAACAATACAAAAATTGTTTCTATTGTAGCATCTTAGAAAAATGAAATGGCGTTTTTTTTTAAAGTTTACTAAATTTGAATACACACAATTTACTATAAATAATAAGACGGACTTCCTTTTCTTTCCTGGTGGACTTAATAGTAAATTTATTGTCTTTAACTATAAATTTCTAAGGATTTTCTAGGAATCCAATGCTCTGTCGAGTTATCTTGCTAATAATACCAGATTATTCAGTTATTTTAATACAATTGACTACTTAAGACTTTCTGCGGAAATCAAAGGAATAGGGTACGTCGATTCCTGGACCATGGGGATGAATTATTTCGTGAAATTTTTTGCGATAAATCGCTGATAAAAACATGTCTTAGAGTTATTTCCTTTAATGACCCCAATGATACTTGTGCGAGTTGTATAAATTTGATATGAATGTCGTTAATTATCCTGTAAGCCATGCACGGTAAAATGTATGGAATATGGCGGAAACAAAGCCAAAAAATCACCCAAAAGAAAAAAGGAAGGATATAACGAACAAAATAAAAGATAATTTTAATTTTATTCTTCAACATTAGCCTACATTTAGCTTTCGAATCACTCTAATTTGACAATTTATTCGGATTATTTGCTTTAGCGATTAAGAAAAGTAAAACTGGAAGACTTCCAGCTTACGAATTCAAATATATTTTTGAGTTTTTCACACCGAGGAACGTATCGCTTCAGAGTCATTATTTTTAGATGTATATTGAAATGCCTATGACGAACCATGGTATATTAATTTTTACAAATAATTTTGCCCATTTTAAAATCACCCCGTGTCTTATAGATGTATTTAACAGTCACGGCAAATAGTTTACTGGTCCCGTTTCTACCGTTCCGTTCCGAATGTACGATATTTAGAGAAAGCTCAGATATTCAGATAGCCATTCCTCCCGTAACACTTCTGGGTATTTTACTAAGTCCTGTAAGGCTCCAAAATATACAAAAACTCAACGTTTTAAAGATGTTTTCCTGAAGATTAAGAGCGACATGAATAAGAGAAGTTAATCCTTTATCCAAATGAAGACTCGACTGTCACTTTAGTTCGTTCACTTAAATTATTTTATATTCTAACGATAAAAATAATTTGATGTAATATGCAACTTTGTATAAGATTTAATTAAAAATAGCTCTCAGATTTCACATCATATCTATCAGCATTAATGTTGCGAAGCTGTGCCTTTGTCGCAAGGGTCAAATAAATGTATCGCTGTACCAATCTATATTCATTGTCCATATAAAACCTATCTTAAACGGTAGACTTTCAAATCAAACGGTAGACTATCAAATAATATTATTTCAAGAGGACCAACGTTGAGTGAGCATTGTGCGTTTTAGTCAGTTTCTTGAGTTTCTTTTTCCTCACTTGTTTATCGTAAAGGTTTCCTCTCCAGCTCTTTCGAATGTGAACAAACCTGAGAAAGGATATACAGTTACCAGCCATTCCCTGGGCTGGTCAACCGCGGGAAAAACAGTGACTCCACGGCTTGCCATAACGAGGGGAGGCAAGGCTATTCAAGACATGTGCTGAACGTACTATTGACGTGATTATTGCAGGAGTTGTTCCGTATGAGGGAGCGTAATATAGGTTAGGAAATTCGTAAATGAGGGAGAAAATTTCACAAGGAGTTTTGGTGAAAACCGAAAAAATTAGTCAAAAACTAAATGTTGTCATAAAAATTGTTTGTTAAAATTATCCATTAATAACTAACCACGAGTTCATTTATTATAAATTATAAGAGGGAAATTATTAAAATGGCAGGAATGGGAATGTTCAATTATTGAAAGTCAAAAACGACGGTAGGAAAAATATTGCCGTGAAATATGTAAAAAATGGGAATTTCCCTCAGTAAAATAATATAAAAAATGATAAAATAACTTTAAAAAATCCTTTGACACATAATTGAGGCAGGATAAAGAAAGATAATGAAAAAACTAAACAAAGTGAGAATATTGTATCCCAGTGCAAATTGTGTTGGGTGAGGATAGGAAATTATAATCCCATCGGTAAAGGGTAAATACAAATAATCGCTTGATAAGAATTTAAATACTCGAGGTAAATTTATGCAAATAGTACCGTAAGTTATGGATTTAAATTGTTCCCATTTGTATAACTACGATCCATTTTCATTTAAGCAGGGTAAATTTAAAAATCATCGAGTCTATGGAGAAACATAACAAATTTTATTTAAAACGAATTCAAAGGATTGGACTGCTTTAAAATTCTAAATGCAGGAAAGCATGTAAATAAATATTTATCCTGTATTTTTCAAAATAAATTGCTCTGGTATACCTTCTATTTTTAAAAAGATTTAATTTAAAATGTGAATTATCTTGTGCGACGCACATCATGTCGTGTGATGTCACAAAATATTTCAGAGGAGAACGTTCGTCAGAGGCAAGCGATCGTGAAAGCAGGTATGAATTTAATAAATATAAATACTGGTATATGGTGCCAATGCATTAAAATTATTATGCAATAATAAATTGAATAAGTGGAAAGCAGTTATTTTAAATGTGGGTTATTATGTTCAGCGCACTTCATATATTTAGAGTGTATAAATTTACCAATATTTTATTTCTTCTTTCATGAATATATATTCTGAATGTGACACTTAAAGATAATTTACATCAAATCCTCTACGATTATTATCACATGATTTGCCTTTTTTCATTATATTTCGACAAATATTTCATTTTCACGAAATAAGTTTTCGGTTCCCACACTCGGACCTAACTTAAACGTATATGAGTTATCGTAAAGACGACGTTTTTATGTGTTTCTCTTGAAGGACTCATTATTATAGCGCTTGCGCGTGCATCTGCGAGTCGAGGGGAGGCACAAGAGTGTTGCGATAACGACGGGAGTCTCCAAGTATGTTATGAGAAATCTCTCCAATCATGACCTTCGGTGCTCGAACGGGGAGAATAATTCAAAAGCACGTCGAGAGCGCGTGGAATAAGAAGCGAGGGAACCCGCAAACGCCATCAATGATGTATGGAGATTCCGAGGGTTGATTGGCTCATGCAAAAGGGAGGGAGGGAGGGGGGGTTGCAAAAAAAAGAAAACGAGAGAAATTTCCGCCAACGAATCAGGTACCACCCACTCAACTTCACTCCGCTTCAATGTTTCTCGTTTAAATTTCCCACCATAAAACTATTCGATAATTGAGCCACTGACTGCGAGCAAAACACGAAATAAACCCGACCACGCGAGGTGCTCTTAAATTTAAATTCGCGCTAATACGAATTCGACCTAATCTCGGGCTAATTTTTATCACCGTATCTCCCCAACCGGTTCGTAGAGCTTCGGGGCGAAAGTGGTAGTCGATGCTGAAAAGGTATCTTAGTACTTAACCCTCATCAGGGAAAGCATCCCACAAGTCCGAGATAATTTCCCGTCCATAATTCCATAAACCGGCTTCGGGAGGATTACGCCCGTAGAAAGAGTCTTTGATCGGTCTCCAAGCATATCTCCCCACCGCCGGTCGCTCGCGGGGCGTGGAATAGAAAGGAGAAAGGGGACGCCTTTTGTCGCCCGCCGCGCGACCCCTCAAAAGCACATGCTTCACCTTTATGAGAAGTCGCATTGTGCTCCGGACGCCTCGGATTGCATGTTACGTACGTGCTCACACACGATCCGGGGAAGTAAACGTGCGGCAAACATCTCGCCCCGTTCACCCGCGGCTGCGAGCGTGTTTAAGACTGCACGAGACTTTATTTATTTTTTTTAAGACCGCGTGGAAGACGGGGAGAAGCCACCGTCGCGTTGTCTCTTTGCTTCGCTTTCTCAATCTGCTTTAAGACTTATTTTTCCCAGAAACGATGTTACTACGTATTAAAAAGAAAAATAAATAAATATACGCCCATCCCCGGGGTCATGTAACTTGTTTCATGGAACATTTGACGCGCGCACAAGGAGTCAAGTCCCCTTTGGTCAATAGACTTTCTTTCTTTTATTTTCCCTTTCTTTCGAAACGTTAACGCGACGGGTACAAAGGGTTTTTATTTCCTCCTCGATTCGCATCTCAAACTTATTCGTTGGGATATGAATGTGCCTCTAATTTCGGTATGCGTCCCCAGTCTAACTCTTCTGCGAAATCGAGTGCAGTTAAATTCAACGGGTCCGTTAGAACACGGTCAGCGCAAGTTTTGTAAATGTGTTACCATATGAATTGCTTTTTTTAAACTATACCCTTCGTCCACTGACCCCCTCCACCCCCCAACCCCTAATAAGTCCTATCGAAAATTACCCCGACTACTACCCTAGAGCGAACGAGATTTCCCCAGCCCGTTGATACCTTTTGATATGAGTATATTGAACTCCCACCATTTAATGGTTACGACTTTTCCATCAAACTCCCATGCAGTTTAAAGAGAAACATTCAATTTTTTTTGTTATCGACGTTGAATAACATAAATGGTTCACCTTTTTACGACCTGGTGCATAAAAATGAATGTGAGAGAATTCCTCGGAAATTTAATCGACGATGTCCTTTTACGCCAAATCGCTGACTCGATCAACACGGTTTCCTATTATCGCCATATTATGCTCGTCTATAAGGGTAAGTACGGTTATTAACCCCCCGGTATTACATTAATCAATTCGTGATTACGGGGAATAAACAACAATGGTTGGCCGTGAGTTGAACTGTGAACTTCATTTTATTAGGAAGAATATTATGGAATATGATCATTCATTACCTCGAGATGTGTTTCCCAATAGTCAGCACAACCGTAATATGAAGTACAACTTCTGTTCTGCTTCTTGAAATACCAAATTATGGCTGAAAAAACTTTTCTTTCTCTCGTTCGCAGACCTAGGTTTCATAGTCACAGCTGTATAAACAATCTATCAAGACATTCAAGTCGTTCATTCAAGTAAAGTAACGTTTGAAGTAGACGAAGGATAAAAAAAATAAAACAAACGCTTATTTACGAAGTAGACATGAAAAAAATAGTGTTTTTAGGTGTGGTTTAAAAGAGTCTTTTAATTCTTCAGCGTCCCTCGGTTTATCTTGAGAATGCAAACTCGAAACATCTCGGAAATAGCAATTAATTGATACTCCTACGGTGGACGCTATAGCGGGGAGGGGGGGGGACATACGACTTGGCTAAGTGGGACTTGCCTTAGCGTTAAATACACGTCCGCTCCGCAGGATTAATTCCTGAAACGAATCCGTCGAGATTTACGGCGAAATGGGTCGATTTATTTCAAGTTCAAAGCTCCGTTAAGGAGTACGAGTGTTTTTCCGAGTCTTTTACGTCCGATCGCGAAATGCTAGGTGTAATCTGGCCACGACAATGAAGAGGGACGATGCCCACTTTCTACATTCCGCGAGGGATCGTTGACGGGCTAAGTACTGATTTCTGATTAAGTCCGCAACGGTATCCTTAGTTTTAAAGTTTTCATCGGAAGATTGGAAACCGCAGAGCTCCATTAATCCCAATCCAACGCAAAATCATTTGCCGATACAACTGTTCCCGTCTTTGAGGCGCGGAGTTTTCCTTTTTTTTTAAATTTTAAACTGCAGGAATTAATTGAGCTCTATCGATAGAGATGTGGTGGATGGAGAGAAAATCATTGGAGCGTTCTCGCGATTACGTTGAAGTAGATATAAAATCCAATTTCTTACCACCCGCTTTTGAATTGTTTATCGCGGACTCGTCGGGAACGCTCTGCGATAAAACAGTTATGAATGGGGCAGTTACAAATTGAATTTATTTTCACTTTGTTGGTAAGCAAATTCAATTCCGCGCTATTGCGTAGTGAATGCCGAAAGATGTCTCTCGGCCGTCGAAACGCTTTTCAGAAAAAAAACGAAAACAAACCAAAAAAAATCCCGAGGCGGCGTGTGAACGAATCTGAATTTATTTCCGACCGAATTAATGTTTAGAGGGATTCAAAAATAAAAATAAAAATATCGTTTATTTTATGTCAATGGCCATGATCGAGTCGATCCTTTGCCCGTTTAATTATTTATCATCATGATAGGGAGGGAATCATGCCAGACCGCATGATCCACGCGTCGGTAGTTAATGAAACAGTTTGGATTTCTTTTCCCGTCTCCCTCGCTCATGAATGCTCGCGTTTGTTTCCCTATGCGTCTGCTAGCACGGACATGTGTTTGTGTGCGTGTGTTTGTCAAATCTCCGGACCACGGGAATTCTCCCTCCAAAAAGAGGGATGGAAACAGGTTATTCAAAACGTCATGCATTCTAATCCAAAAACTACCAAGGCAGGGGTGGTCTGAGGGTTATGACTGAGTTTTCACTCTTTTTGACGCGAGGCAAGAAAAATTTGGGGAGTGACGAATCGAGGACCCGAAAAAAAATCGTCACCTCGCATTTTTTCCCTCACTCGGAAGTAAAAAAAAATGGAAGAGAAGAGAAAATATAATATGACCAAAAAAAAACAACGTCACGTCCCTTTTGATGTCTCAGCCTGGGAGGTTAGGGAAGAAAAAGAATGTCTCCACTCAAACTTTCATCATATGGATGGATGCTGGATGATGTGGATCTCTGAGGGAAATAGATTCCCGGGGCCGAATGAATATTTGAGCATGAAAACTTCCGCGAGGGTTTTGAAGGAGAGAGGAAGGAGAGAGTGAGTGGTGAATAAAAACTCCCAACAGGGTGAGAGCCAGAAAGACTTCTTCGGTTTGAGTTTTCCGCCGATAAATAAGGGGCCCTCTCTCTCTCTCTCCCAACTGGACCCTACAACGGATGCCTGGTCGCATCACTCACGATCTGCGAGCGAATGTTTGTGGGGACTAATAAACAATACACCATTTCCTGCTGAAAGTACGCGGCCCTGAGCGGAGCTGTAAATTAATTACGTAAGGCTATTACGGGGGGATGGAGGCGAATGCGATTTCATTGTGTTTCCTTACGGGGGATGCAAAGGAGAAACGTAACGTAGCGTTGTAACGTTGTCTTTGACCAAGGGAGAACACGTTGCTCGCTGATGAAATTGCAGTTAAGGAATTTTTAACCCATTTCTCAACCTGTGGAAAGACTTCCGAAATTTTTGTTTCATTTCATTCAATTATTTATATCAATATCACGAAAACAGAAAAAACTTATTTCGTAGTCGTATGTTTTCTTCAGTAAAAGCGCGTGACTAAAGCGATCAGTAGGTATTCAGAGATCAGATCAAGCGTTTTGTTGTATTAAGACATACGTCATTTGTTATATTACGACACACGGAAGCATTTTGTTATATTTAGAAATACGTCTTAATATAAAAAAACGCTTCCGTCAAAAGCGCTTTTTTTCTACTCGTACAAAAGATGTGTCATTTTGATGTATCTATCATTGATATCGCCGCGGATAATGACGTCAAATGACAGAAGAATGGGTGGTTCACATCATGGAGGTCCAAAGGAAGAGGAGTAAAAAAAATTTGGAAATGTTAACACGTAGTTTGATGGATTTAAGTCTGAGTGATTGCACGTCAATCAGGGGTCCGTTGACTTCAAACTACAAGTCGATTAACAGATCTTCTGAAAATAGTCTTAAATTTGATGTAATTCTTTCAAATTCGCTCGCTGTGTAGTGTACGTAAGTAAATGCCGCACTGTTTATTTCCACCAACTAACTCCGTACGTGCAAACTAAGAGGACTCGTGAACGTACACGTACGCACTTGCAGGTTTGACAAATGGGTCAGAGGAAATTCCAGTCATTACCTGTTTGGGATTAACGAATTTACAGCAAAAACGAAAATTCTCCAAATTTCAATTATTTCCGTCTTCTCTACAGAGGGAGAAAGGCAAAAATTAAAAATATAAATAAAAAGTGACAAAATTAAAATGACATTTTAATCCTTTTAATTCTTTATTTTATATCCCTCCCCTTATGTCCATGATTTTTCCTACCGCAGAGTGTACCTAAGTTAATTAGTAAAGGTTTTTATGTCCTGTAAACGCCGGAAGAACAGTTGAAAAAATATGTACCTTTTTTGCGCGGTTTTACCCACAAAAGAAAACAAATTTTACAAAAGAATGCATATTACCCGCCTTAAGTCATACATTTGTATTCTTAGAGTAAATTTTAAATGGACCTGCTACATCTAATACCATATTGTAGTTTATTTAGGAATGGAAATGATCAATTATTTCCCAAAATTAATGTCCATTGTGAAAATTTTCCTCTAGCTATAATGTAAATTATAAAACTTAGCCTGTGTAAGTTTGCCTTACTTTATAGAAGCATTGATATTCACGTGAACGGCGAACGATAGGCTTTCAATTTTCCGTTATCCAGGCAATCGTCGAGAATAGCCCTTCAATGGAGTTGAGAATTGCAGATTGGAAAAACTCACATTGTGTAAACGAGTCGGCAAGAGAACAAATTTTGAAGAGAAGTGAAGGAAACCGGAACATTCCTTTATATTTTTATTAATAAATCGACAATGGCATATTTTCTGGGGAACCTTTTGATTTTTGCTGCTTTTCAAACATTTTAGGGTCACAATATTTGTTTTTATTGTAAATTGTTCATAAATTCGCCCAAATTCATGCAAATATATGATGCACGTTTACTGAAGTTTATTGAATTTCAAACTGTTAAACAATTGAATATTAGAAATAATGGTATTCAGTAAACTAGGATAGTAAACCTAATATACCCGCTAGCGTTTCTAGTTTGTTAAAGAGTCCGTAATACGGAAATAATTGCGGAAACGATTGAATAAACACATTAAGCAGTAAAGTATTCTCTTTATCCAACCTGTGAAACATACGAGATTATTAATTAATAGCCTCGATAACGAATTACAAATGTCAGCACGGTAGATTTTTAATTCATAGGCATGCGTCCCTAAATAAAAGAGTAGTTGATTTCATTATTTAAAACTCGTGCGTCGCGGTAGTCCTGGGGTACAGCGTTGGATTACTGACCGGAGGGCCCGGGTTCTATTCCCGAACAAGCCTCACTGGGCACCTGCAGCTCCACCCAAGATTCTGCAGATCCACCCTATGTGATTTTTCGGGTACCTATTTAGCTATGTGATCTTCCTGGGAAACCATAACCAACACAGGGAAAGGAACTGGTCCTCCTCCCATGATGTGTGAATTTCACACGCTATTGGGCTGGGTTAGTACTGGGTGTGTTCTACCATCACCTACCAAACCAACCTTCGGGTTTATTAGTGTTTATGGTTTTAATTAAAAATCGAGTTTTGTTAGGCACTAAATTAATATAAAATCAAACATATTAGCAGAAAGTCTACGTCATTTACATAATCGGTAATGAACACACACACATATATATATATATATATACACACGCATGTATATATATATGTGTATATATATATATATATATATATATATATATATATATATATATATATATATATATATATATATATATATATATATATATATATATATATGTATGTATGTATATATATATACATATATATATATATATATATGTGTGTGTGTATATATATATATATAATATATATATATGAATTTTATATTATAAATATTATATATATTTCTTCGAAATGGAACGCTCTTCGGCGACGCACAAATATATAAAAACACAGGTGTAGATTTTTAAAACATTTAAACCCAAAGAAAGGACACTCACATGTATAAATATATACATACAAATCATATACATATATATGTACCAGATCTTCCTGGGAAACCATAACCGGCACAGGGAAAGGAACTGTCCCCCCTACCCTAATGTTTGAATCTCACACGCCGTCGGGCTTCGTACTGGGTGAACTCTGCCATCACCTACCAAACCGACCTTCGGGTTGATTACTGTGTTTATGGTATATATATATATATATATATATATATATATATATATATATATATGTGTATATATATAATATATATACATATATATATATATTTGTATGGAAGATATAGAGAGATTTATTTGCATGATGCTGCGGTGATAGTTACCTGTCTTCTTTCAAAAAACATTATATTAAAAAAATAGATGCATCGGGATACAAATTGATGCATCGAAGGTAGTTTGTCCTCTTTAGTAGACCTTTAATAATTCTGAGGGGAATCTTCGCTGGCGGTTGTAAACATATATCTTTTATTTTTTTTATTTCCTGTTTTTATTCCCTGAAATACTGGAGTCCCCTTCCTTTCTTTCAATGGAAGTGTGAGAGTTTTATTAAAACTTGAGTACCACGGGAGATTTAGCTGGGAGCTATTCTTAGCTTGAGCGGCAATGAAATTTTATTCCTAATGCACTTTTCGTGTTCTAGCCTTCACTTTACTTTGATTCATAAAACGTATTTATTCCGTCACCCTTGTGCCGTCGCGCGAAGGCTTTAAAACATCTATTCTCGCCACCAGAGGTGTGCGTGCGATAAATATATTTTTTTTAGCATCGCCACTCTTATTTATTGGACTCGAATTTATCAGGAAAGGAATACGCATCGGTTGAATAACAATGTCATGGTACTAGCTAAGCTTTATGTGTTATTGGAGACATGGGCAACGTTTCTCTCTACCGTAAAGTAAATTCGAGACATTGTTTCCACTCGAGTAAAAAGCCTGATGTGTTTAAAGTGATAATAATAAATCGACTAGATTCTTAAAGATCCCCTTAAGAATTTGAACGGGAATAGTTCCCTACGAATGTGCTATTGTGGGGGTTGGAATATAAGCTTGGTATTGATCAATAGTACAACCTAGCAGCAGATTCCTAAGAGTTGCACTAAAAACCTTGTCTCAGTTACAAATTATGTGGATAAATAAATTACAATACAATTTTATCACGTGCCATACGATAAAAGCATATAGAAACGTTCAAAAGGTGAATTTTAATGCCTCGTAGGAAAATAGAAACCTCGAAACACGTTTTTTCCAAATGCCGAAGATCGCGTGTCAAATCGCGAATGGTAAAACTCGCTCGCAAAGATCACTAGCTAGATAGCAAAATCTCGGCTGAGCAGGGAAATTTCTCCTTCCATGGGACGTCCAGTTGGGGTTGGGGGAAGGGGGTTGGGGAGGGGGAAATTCTCGGACGTAACGACATGAGTGTTCCAAATCCTCCATTTTAACGATCTGCATTATTCATTACGGCCCTGTAGCGAAATTGGGCAATCGAGGGGGATGACATGTTATTAGTTTGCGACTTTACTAATGACCACTCGTCTGGATAGAGTCCCGTGAAAATATGAACTCTAATGAATGTATTTTTTTTTCCTTCTCTTTCTCTCTTCTGTTCTCTTTTCTTTTTGAAGTGGACAAGAATCTGTCTCGGCGTCACCAGGACGATGGATGAGTCGGACATCGAAACATCGGTAATGAAAATCAGGACCCGATGGGGAATCCAAGGGGGAAAAAAACGCAGGGTACTGCGATCGTACGCCGAGAAAGGACCGGATCATTCTTCATGATCTCAATTTATTCCAAACCTGTTCGTGGGATTTCCAAAGCGCCGAGCAGAGATGCAGCCAGCCCTGGAATTCACAGGTATCGAATCAAGTAATTTATCTTATTACGTGATTAATTCAATTATTTAAGTCATATAAAGCAAGCAGTAGCAAATATATGGCATTTTGAGCAAATAATTACTGGCTGTGTCCGTTACATCTCCGTCAAAAAAAAAGCCCCGTGTCATCATGGGGAATGATAAAAAACTTAGTAAATGAAGCTCTGTGATTGGTGGGAAACTTTATATTGGCAGTGAAGAGGAATATAGTCAAATACATGTTATGAACTGCATGATTGGGTAGAAATTAATTTTATTAAATCACAAAATCAAATGTTGAAGCTTTACTCCAAATATTCATTCATCCATGGGGTAGAAAGGCATGCGTGCGTGTAATTTCACGTATGCGTGAGAGCTTATTGCAAATATGCCATTCGTATTAATGTATAATTGTAGGTACTTTTATGCATAGTTGGCTATGTCTGGTGTCCTCTTATTCACCGTCCACACGCCAACGTGAAGGCCCTCGGTGAAATTGTGTATACTTTTATATAGAGGAAAGGTATCCTGAATAAAGAGAAAATGCAGATTGAACAAGAGTTTAGTAAGCCTGGGAGAAGGCATGCGAGATTTAGACAGGCCATCCGTTGGGACCATCCCAAATCTGCCTCTAAACTGTCGTTTACCTTCAATGGCGGTACGGGTCAGTAAGACAGTCATTTGCTTGCAGCCGATTCGCTGGAAAAAGATGTGTAGCCCTGGCATGTTTGTACATAGCAGGAATATTACATTCAATATGCGATAATTTCGCCTCCGTGATATAACGACACATTACTGGTCCCCTAATATTAATCATGGACTAACTAAATTCTCATTGATACGAGTCCAAATCGTGCAAAACATCGAGTTCGCAATAGGCATATCCTTTTAGGATAACTGAATAATTGTGCACTGTAAAGTTTTAATTATCTGTTCTCCAATGACTGTTCGCTTTCAATAGTTTTTGTTTTTTTTTCAAACCGTCAGATATGGTTTTATCTCCCCAAATGGCACGTAACACGTGCCTTATAATGCTTGAATTCTATCTTTCGCCTATCGGGTTTCCTCAAATTAAATCTATTCCTAATCATCTTTCATTAAGAAGGAAAATATAGGATAAAGAATTCCATAGAAATTATTCCTGTGGCCATAAAACGTGGTCACGTTCAAACATCATTCCATAAGTGTGAATTTTTACACCCTCAATCTTTCACTTTGCGTAATTAAAAAAAAAATAATAACCATTGGATCGAAGGTTAGTTCATGTAACAATGAGGATTTGAGAAATATCGCATTCAGATAATTGATTTTTGCATTCGAGTTTTATGAGATTTCCCTTTTCATTCACCACATCTACGGCAGTATTAAAATCGCAAGGCTTTAAAGGTGAGATCAAGGACGAGGAAAAACGAAGTATAAACTGTAATCCGGGTAAAACAGTAGGCTGGGGCACGTTTCTCAAAGCCACAAGTTGATTTACGTTCTCTGAAAACAAGCTAAATAAAGTATAAAATTTTCAAAGAAGCAAAGTGTGTATTGCATGAAAGTAGCAAGTACCACAACATTTATTAACATCATCTACACCTATATCTTGCAGGCCACCACGAAGGCATGTGGCAGGGGATGTTACTCGCTCACAAATCGAGTTGATTTGTCGTAATTTATACTCCCAGCTGTTGTCAGTGACGCATCGTGCGATGAAAAAATCTTTTGTTCATATACGATAGCTCAATTCTCAGTAAATATTCCAGAATTATTCTTTTCGCGTCACCTTTCGTACTTTTCTACCTTTGAAGTTTTATTCTTGAATTTTCGTTTTTACAATGATTCTCAACCAATTTCGGTTCATTTATCTCCAGGAAACTCCGTGTGTGCAAATTAACAGCATTTGTGGCTACGAGAAATTAGCCCCGAGGTGGCAGCAATGTACCCGAGAGGCTAAACTGTTTTCGATCATCAAGTTCACTGCTTACTACGTGCCCTGACGAGCTAATTTTTATTCCAGTATGCACAGAAGACATCGTCTTTTCCCTTTGGACCAAAAATCAATTTTTTTCCATTTGTATATCAAATTTTACATCGAAAAAATGTCTGTATCATTTTATTTTTTTGTTTGTCGTAAATGGAGTAACAAATGTAGAAGTACTTCAAAGATTGAATGATGAGAAAACTCTGTGGACACTTACAAAATGATGAGAAAAATTAACTGGGCGTATCCTCATGAAAAGTAGTTCATAGAAGAACATAGATGAAGGAAAAATGGAGGGGAAGTATTGAGGGGGAATGCCAAGAATGGACTACGTGAAACAGTTAATAAAAGATATCGGTCGGTGCAAGGAGGCTATGAACGGGGTAATGGAAAATGATGGCTACACTATGTGGGAATAAAGAAATTGGCAGTAAACAGGGTGGCGCGGAGAGGTACTACAAACCTTTCCTCAAATTGATAACCCATGATGATGACCGCAATTTAACGGCGTATGAAGGAATAGGAGATCTATCAGTACGTAGGTAGTCGCCGGTTGAATGAGTCGAGTTGAGCAGTCCACAGAATTCATTTCTCTCCTCGAGGAACGAACCCAGAGTACCTTGGCGCGGGAGGGATAGGTGCTGCTCCGCAAGTTCACAGCTTGAACAAGGAAGGATGGAATTACTTAAACGTGTCAAGGCGTGTCCCTCCGGCGTGCTGACGGGATCCGTCAACGGTTGCCAAAGCACCAACACCGGGCAGGTAGTTACCATCCCTCCTCACTCCCCCCCCCTCCCGAAAGAGAGGAGGAGAGGGAGAGAGAGGGATAGAGGGAGGAAGAGAGAGAGGGAGAGAGATGAAGATGGATGGACTCCAGTCAACGAAACAGGCCTTCTCCTCTCCCCCTTCTTCCCTCCCCTCCCCACACCCCATCGCAAACCGCTGGCAACGCCGTCCGGCCTTTCCGATCGAGCGAGGACGAGAATTAAATCGAACAGCGGCATACAATACACGCATACACACACACACACACACACATGCAATCAAACACATTCCTATACTCGACCGCGCGAATTTCCTTGTCCGCTGGGTGAACTCATCGATACCGATTTAACATGATATCATGACTGGCACTGTACTTAGAGCGGGATGGGGATCTAAAAGAAACGCAAACGAATATTCATTCGCTCGGGCGAGCCCTAGCTGACGTATGGCTGGCTAAAAAGGTATAATAAGCCTTGGTGACGCTTCTGCGAGGGGAAAAGTTACCTTTTAGAGGAGTAATCTTTCCCCATCTTTCGATAGGTGCTTCTCGAGACGACGGAAGGCATCAAAAAATGTCATTAAATGTACGTAGGTATTACTTCGAAATTTTAAATTATTTTGTGTTATTAAGTAATTAGACTAATTGAAAAGCTGATGTTCTTTGTATTAAATTTAGCAACCAACAAAATTTATTTTTTTTAATTGTAAAATGACGACATTAAAATTTTTAACTTATAATATTTAAAATTATTTTTAAAAAATCAAAATCATCGATTGTGATTGAGTAAAAAATGTCGATTGATTTATGGGTTAAGTTCCGTATTTGAATGCCTCCATGCAGCCATAGCCGTATGAGAAATGCATTGAAATAATTGTTGAGGGAAAGCGAGAAAAGAGTACCTACATAAAGCAGATAATGGAATATGTGAGGGGTAGATCGAACTTAAGAGATGGTGGGACCAACTGGAAACTGATGGGAAAATGAAATAGTTAGCTCAAACCAATTAAGTGAATAACAACCCAGAAAGGTAAAGAATTTACTGTTTAAGTAAGTGCGTATTGAAACATAAACTTGGCCGATCGTTTACGAATTATTTTCCTCGAAAATGTTTCATTCAAACGCTCAGCACTGAAATGAAAAATTTCATCGATTCGCGTGATAAAAACAAACGGCGTTCCCAACGATGGCACCACAACTCGGTAGGCACGTTTTTGTGTGCTCACCGGTCTCTTTTAACTCGGGAGAAAAAGTTTTATTTCAGTTTCTTTACCGTCCAATTGGTAACCACGAATGCATAAGTCAAAAATGTTGCAAATAGTGAATCACTCCAATGCGCAAAAATAATGCAAAAAGTACTCCCGGGTAATTTTTTTCTTTCACGTTCCAATGAAGCCAAAACGCAGCGAAGCTTGCATGGAAGCCGTTTCACGCGATGAGTGTCGAGGAAAAATATGCAACTGAGTAAAGATCATTTCCACACAAGTTTATACCACACGTTTTATTTCCTCTTCGCTATTCACCAAATCATGGACTGCACCGCGCTAATTATTGTTATTAATAACTATTGAGAGCTCTGGCGGTCCAGCTTTGAGGACAAACTCTAGCAGTTTTGTTTTTAGGGTAGAAGTGAAAAATCCCAAGAAATCATTCCGCTATTACTCAATTAATTACCTTTTTTTATATAATTCAGTATAAATCGGTAGAGAAAAGAGGCGATAAGATAACACAAGTCCAAGGCTGAGAGAAATGAAAAGCAGAATAAAATGGGATGTGCAAACACAAGGGACATTCTATATCAAAATTCATATTACTGTTCCAGCATAGGGAGCAAGAATAATTTCATAAAGATCTAAATTTTAGGAGCAGGTGTGAAAATTGATATCCATGTAATGTCTCATGAATTAGGCCACCAGCCTAGGGAGGCAGCATTTTCATTAAAACCTGGATCGATGTAGATAAATACCCCTGCATGTGCCACAATAAAAATCCACATGAGCTTTAGATAAACTATATACACAGAGTATGGCAGCGTACTAGCCTAGTTGTTAAAAAGTCCAGCAATTGTCATCCTGGGAAACCACTGGCGACATAGAGAAACGAACCCACCTACCCTGGTAAGTGAAATTCACTCCCGCCTTTAGGTATAAAATATCAGGTGAGCCCTACCCTAAACAATCAAACCTACCTTTCGGGTTTCATAATACACTGTAGATTTGGTTTTTATGGGTAAATTTACGTGATTTAACATACATTTAGGCTGCGAATAATTTATGAAACTTCATTCAAAGTCACAGTTTTAACCAGAGAATGAATTCCAAAGAAACTGCGGGAGATGCCGCAACAGTAACTTTTAACGGAGTCATCCGCTAATGTGCATTTCAATGCAACAATTTCAGAGTGTAAAAATCATTCGCCTTGACTGGGATCCCAGTCAAGGCGAATGATTTTTACACTCTGAAATTGTTGCACGGAGAATGAATGTTAGAAAGTCGATCTTAGATGAAAATGTTGGATGTTTATATAGGACGTAAGAATGTGGGATATTGCGTCTCTTTTTCTGAGTTCTTCGTTTTGATTCATGGTCTCGGGAAATAGTTTTTTTGTTTTCTTTAGCGTTCCATTCTGATTCAATTGGCCTGGCTGATTGGATGCGACGCCGGAACCCGTCGGCGTTGGATAGACACGGAAGAAAGAACAGAAAACTGTCACCCCCAAGAGTGTCACCACACTCAAGCGTTCGGGATCGTACGATAAAAAAAAGGTAATGGGATCTCTGAACGGTCTGGTTGAAAGGAAATCCCCGGGAAATGGTGCAGGAAAACTTGTCGAAGGCGGAGTCGTAGACGATCCCATGGTATTCCCGGAACAAGCAGGGTGTTTCCATCTCAAATTTTTTGAAAGAATGGGTCAGGATATTCTTGTGAGTAGGGGGAACAAAAACGTAGTTAACTCAATTTATTGCACCAAATTTAACAGTGTTCCTTTGGAAATTAACAGCAAAAAAAAGTTGGAACGGAACGGAGTTCATCACCCTGGGCAAATACAAGACTGGCACGAGGGCAGAACGCCGCCCTACGGCGTGAGACACAATATACGTGTTCAATAAAATCTCGCGTGATATTTTTTTGCAGTTTCCTGTCGGTTCCCTTATTTATTATCTTTATTTATACATTTTTAGCTTGAGGATTTTTGTTAGAGAGCGAGGGAAAGTGATCAAATTGTTAAGGCGCTAGCAAAATTCTCACAGCACAGTAGTTTAACATTATTCTTATTATGCTAATGCATTAAAATTTGCATTGATTTTTTGTAACTGTGTTTATTCAACTTTTACAAGAATTTTCTTTTCATTTCCTTTCTTCGAGGCAGCGCCCCAACCCCTACGCCCGCATCCCTAATTAGGACCACGGGTGATGAACATGTGAACGTTTTAACAACAAAAAATCCAAACTGATCCTCCGACCCCTCCTTATACCTGGAAACGTATTCCCAACCGGAATTTACTCTTCGTACTTCGTCAGGCACAGATTTAAATTTAACATCCTATAAATTCCACGCAGGGTGTTTCCATACGTTCCGCCTTTCAGAGGGGCTCACTGAAGGCGGTGGTTATCACTACAAGTTAAGATTCCGACAGTTTCCAGTTTGACAGCTTTCCTCCCAAGGCAGATTCCACCCCTAGCATTTTACACTGCATTACCTACGCATTTAAATTTATAAAGACCCAGAAGAATTTTCGACCTTTAGATTGTGCCATCCTACCAACCCTATCAAAAGCTTGGTTCAGGATATCTAAAATACCAATTATTCTTATATCCTACTTATATATTTCTCTTCACTGCTCACACTGGATTGATGAGTCCTATTAAATTCCCCGCTAACTAAGAAAAACGGCTCGTATCCAGTTGTGCTATTGCTGTATAATAAAACGTTTTGAATCATCCGCGGAGTGATTATAGTAATTTATTAGCAGTTTTAGTATTAGAGTAGTGCTTTGGCAGAGTTCTTGAAGAATAAAGTACACAGAGCAGTAAAGAAACAATAGTTTTCCTTCATCTTCAGCGTTATGAAATCCATTTTGGAGCCATTGCTCTGCTTTTTATGGCAATCCCTACTAGCAAATCACCTCGCATTCTCAGATCATAGTTATCAACCCCAAGTTCAGCTTAGTACTTGTAGCTAAGGGTAGAGCTAACCTAGTACTTAGCACAAGGCCTTGTGAGATTCACACATTAGGAAAGGGGGGAAGGGGTGGTTCATTTCCCTGTGCCTCCTATGGTTTCTAAGGGAGATCTGGGACCCGAATTATCACCCAGCTTGGGAGAAGCTAATGCGTCACCCAGAATCGAACCCGAGCCCTCCGGTCAGTATTTTGCCTCTCGAACAACTGGACTCACACGTACCTGTAATGCGTAGAGTTGTATTTTATTACTATATAATATATTTCACGTGAAGCTGTTTGTAAAGATAATTTATATCCTGTCACTTAAATAGCCACTCCGCTTGTCGCTAATTAACTATTCGAGTAAAATATAGGTTATCCTAGCATTTAAGCAATATTTAGGGGTATTTATGACAGGTTTGCTAACATGAAAATAAAATATAGATGAGGATTTAAATATGGAGGCTAGCTCTTCATAGATCTAACTGTAAAACGTAGTTTTAAACAGGTAGGGCGAAGAGGAGAAGAGGCTAGAGGAAATCCGAAATCCACAGAACAAGTGGATGGAGGAAAATAATGAGGGATATTATAGAGAATTTTGGATAACCGGTGTAGAGGAAGGAGTAGAAGAGGTTTATAGACAGCATGAAGGCAGGTAGAATTTATCTGTAGAAGATAATGATGCACGAGCAAATAAGAGGAAGTTCACGATACTTTGAAGTAAATAAGTGCTGGGGACTGTCCAAAACCTACTTTAAACTGGTAGGAACCCCTATTGAATAAGTTGGACAATGCATGTCCAGCATGAAAAAATTTCCTTCCAAACACCCTGGTGGTTGCTTGGGGAGTATCATGTCCCATAGACGTCAATGCAATTAAATACGAGTATATCGCAATCATTATCACACCTTTTCTGCTTCTGTAGTCAGGTTGACGATGCTTTCCTGATGCTGAGTCAACATGCCTCTCCATCGTTTCACCGTTCAATCTCGTGCCCGTCGTCCAACTGAAAATGGATACCTGGCTATTTTTAATAATGTGGTGGCTCCATTCTATTCCTCTATTGTCTATCCACGCGTTGATGTCATCTATTTTACATATGTGACTTGTCTCCTCATTCTTTGTCACCACATTCCTTCTCTAATCAAAGTTCTAATCAGGTTTCAAGTCACACCTCGGTCTTACAGGTAGAAAAATATTTGCATATATATTTTCTCTAAGAGTAGGGCAGAGAAAATATCAGCGAAAAAATTCAATTCATCTTATGCTTCAGCCCAAGCGATTGGTTTTATTTCAACATGTTCGTCAATTCTAACTTTCGGAGTTTCCTCTGGACGTTTCCAAAGATGCATATTCAAAAGCGGTCCAAAAATCATTCAAAATACTCCCGCAAGAAAGTGAGTAGAGCCATCTTTATGGCGGGATATATGCCGCTTTTTTATAATACGGTATGTTTTTTCATTCGTATTTTTTAAGGTTCTTGTTGAATATTTTTATTAATTCATACCAGCAGATGAATAGCCGCGACGTCAGTGTTCCATTTCTTGTAATGAGGGTCGTACTTACCATTGAAAATCAAAGCGAGGCCCTCGCATGGTACACCAAATTCCTTGCGACATCTTCCATACGTCTTGGCAAATACAGACTCATGACATCAGTTTAACTCTGTTATGCCATTGAAATTTATTTTTAAATACACCTTAAAAAGACAAGTGTCCCGGTACGCTCGGCCTAGGAAATTTTTATTAATGTTTTTATCATATTTTTTTTAATTGGCGCATTCGTTCTGCGGGGTTCAGAAGGAGAAGCTAATGAAAAAAATTGGTTATTGCTAAACGTATCGTCGGCAGAGACGATTTAAAAGGTTAGAGAACGTTGCTATCCCTCTCTTGTTGTCTTTACTCTCGAATTCGCCCCGCGCTCCGCATTTTTCACAAGCGGCGAGCCCCTCCTCTTTTCCCCAACTCCTAGCCCCCGCCCCGCCCCTTTCATTTCCTCAACCACCCACCCCCTAGTCCCCGCCCCCACCAAATGCGTACCGGAGGCACTCGGTGAGTGTTGTAGGGGTGTCGGCCGGCCCTCAAAAAAAATCAGTTTGCATGGCTGAGCGTCAGTTAAAATCGATTGCGTCCCCTCCCCCTCTTTCCCTTCCCTTCTCTCCCTCTATCCCTCCTGCCCCCATCCACACCCTCCAACCCCACATCCCCCTTACCAATTCAAAAGAGAGCCCCATTTTCCCCGGCGATGGCCTCGCATTGTTTGAACGCTGGGATGGATGCAAATTTTTTTTGCCAAAGTTCGATACTTACGTATACATAGATATATTTTTTTACATATCGTCCATCGTCCTTTATTCTTCCTTTTTTTCCCTTTCCTCGCCCCTTTTGGTGACGGAAATCCATCAGTCGTAGTCGTACTCGCACCAGTATTTATTTTCTTGGAATTGCAGAAAGTCGAATCCCCGCTCCCTTCAGGGGTTATCACGCCGAAGGTTATGGCTACGAAACCCTGCGATAGCTTTTATTGCAATTCTAGTGCAGCGCCAGAAACATTTGAGGCTGGTGGTTACGCGTTCCTTATCGTTTGTAAGACCAAGCAATGACCCAAAAGGTGCTGCGTGTGACCAGATGGCTGTGCGATATGATAATATTTTTTCTATAGACCGAGTCAATATGGATATCTCTATCAAATACCCAAAGCATACATACATCGTTGAACGATAATTGTCTATGATCTATGGATACCAACGATATGTTTGATATGGCGTTATAAATAGATCGTATCATCAATATGACGCTTTTAGAGATATAGTCCAGATTCAATTTGGTCGATATGACGATGTATAAAATACATCCGATGTGGTTACATGAGCAACACATGCGACGATATTGACGATACAGTCAATGCTCGCAATAGTAGATATTACTCGTAATAACTGGTGTAGTCGATTTTACTCTCAAAAACCTGGTTCTACATCAGCATGATGTTAAAATCCTTTAACTACAACAACACTATCAAATCGACACCCTATTGCTGCTAAGGTTTAGAGTTCTCTAGAGGCCCAGAGGCACCTCTTTTATCCTGGTTAAGAATTTATCTCTCAGAGAGATAGCACATCGTAAAAATCAATAAATCAAAATCCTCTGTCTTCGTAGCAATTTCTGGTGTTCCCCTAGGGTCGCCCCTCGGCACAGCTCTTTTTCTCTTATTTATTGACGCTGCTGCCCCTGTTATTTGGCCAGTTAATATCTCCTTTAAGTAGTTGATCTAAAACTTTCTCGTGCAACTGATTACTGCAATGACATAAAAGAATTTGCAGATCTGTATTGTTCGTCTAAGTGAAATTTGTGGAGAAAATCACATATAGCAATGCATAAAAAATAAGATGTAAGCACCTATTATTAAAATAGAATCCCCATTATATATATATATATATATATATATATATATATATATATATATATATATATATATATATATAATAAGGTAATCTACCGGTTAAGGTAGGTTTTTGGATGGACACAACTACCAAATGAATATTTTGTGACTCCTAACAAAAGAAAACTCAATCCAGCAACCTAATTTACATCAGGTCCCTCTTCATCTCTCTGTACTTCCTTCCTCCCTTCATCCCGTCCAATATCCTTGTCCTGTTCCTGCCCTTTCCTCGTTTGCCTAACATTCTCCCCTCTATTACAGTCTTCAACAATCCACCGCCGATTAATACGCCCTTCATCCATTGTTTCTGCCTCCATAGGATTTCTCCCAACAAACCCCTCTCTTCGCCCACCATACCAAGTACTTCCTCATTTTATTTCTTCTCTGTCCATTTCACCTCCTCCATCCTTCTCCACACCCACATTTCAAAAGCCTTCAATCTAAGTCCATCCTCCTGTTTCAGTGACCACGTTTCCATGCCGTACATAACTATGCTCTATATCACTGCTTTTACGAGTCTATTCGAATTTAATATATTTACTCAACGTCCTAGTCCTTAGCTCCCACCTGCTTATGAAAGCCTCTTTACCTGGCGCAATTCTTCTCCTTACGTCCCTACTACTTTGACCGTGTTCCAAAACACTTCGAGATACGTAAACTGTTCTACCTGCTCTAGTTTTTGCTCTCCTATTTTAATGTTTAGCTTAGCCTTTTTCTTTCCGGGAAATTGCATAACCTTTATTTATTAATATTGATTCTCATCCCATACCTGTCGCATTTATTTTCCAATTCACTCAGAAATGCTTGCAACACCTTGGCTGACTGACAAACTAAAGCTTGGTCATCAGCGAACCTAACTGATTTTACGAATTCCCCGCCCACTTTCATTCCTACCTCCAGTCTCTGCCATGCCTCTTTAATCATTTCCTCCCCATACAGGTTGAACAACGACGATGAAAATGGGCAACCCTGCTTTACACCTCTTCCTAACACTGCCCATTCGGACTTCCCGTTCCCCACTCTGTCGGTGCGGTGGGGGTATGGTGGGGGTGCGAGTGCTGGGTATGGTGGGCGATGAGAGGGAATTATTGACAGAAATCATAAGGAGGCAGGAAAAATAGAGGAGAAGTATATTGATCGGCAATGGGGTGTTGAAGACTGTAATAGAGGGGAAAATGTCAGGCAAACGGGGAAAGGGCAGGAGTAGGATAGGGATGTTGTACGGTAAGAAGGGAAGAAGGATGTATACAAAGATGAAAATTGGATTGTTGTAGAGTTCGATGCTGTATAGTGCTTTTGTTAAGAGATATTTATTTGGTAGTTGTGTCCATCCAAACACCCACCTTAACCGGTAGATCACCTTAAAAAAACATGTTGGGTTTAATGAGTCGGATTTGCAAAAATTTGAAGGATATGTTTGGTCTTATGTCGCTGGATATTTCATTATTTAGGTCTTCACTGGGACATGCTTCCTTTATTTGGAATCCTTTTTACATTAATCATATCCTTTAATTGTAGTATAAATTTTAAAAACAAATATATTATGATACACAACTATTAATTGAAATTAAGAAGAGTTAACAATAGTCTGGAGGAATCGAGACACAATACAAATCATTCTATTCTTTCAACTTGTGGAAGGAATCTAGGGATGTTCTTTTTGGATAATTTATTAAGTGTAAATTTAAACCTTCTGGTCTCTGATAACTTTTAGGGTCCTTTCAGCCAAAGCTAGGAGCCATACTTTTTTATGAAGTTCCTCGCTATTATATTAATTATCAAAATTATTTCCGAATAAAGCGGAAGATGTGGGATTGCAGCGATTATTTTAATGGTTATGATTCTTTTAATTCATCTTTAAGTTCCTAAAAAATTCAAGTATATAACGTAATGATCAACATTACGTCTAATTAACAGGTCTGATTTGAGATTAGTTTTTATCACATTGTTTAAAATTATATTTCTTATTGTTCTACTTTATGTAACTGAATTTCGACATAAAATATTAGAGTGCTACTTATTAAAACATTTTTAACCATTGCTATGCTTTGATTACGTAAATGAGGACAATTGGGGAGTGTTTACCTGGTTATTAATATATTATTATCAATTTCATTAGCATGAAAATCATTATAGTTTTGATGCAAAAATTTATCTGAAAGGAACTTTCCGTAAAGCAACTGTATAATATTAGGGATAAAATTATCGACATATGGGTTTATCGTGTCAACCTCAATAAGTATTGTTATCGACTTATTTATTATTATAGTTTTATTATTTTACTATATCATTATATATTATTATTATTTCTTTATTTTAGTTATATTAAATGACACATCTCACCTTTCTACGTTTTGCTGGGTGTGACTGGAACATGGCTAAAAAATATAGACGAAGTACGATAACGGAAGTTAACCGTCATTTGTTAGTGTTTCGTTCTCTTTGTGTCGTGATCATGTATTCTTCGAGCCTAAACCCAATCCTTGGATCTCTTTGTCGGATAGTATATATCTCAGTAATTTCATCTCTATTTCCCGATAGGAAATAATGCGGAACTTGGATCATTTCATCGAGGCAGCAAGTCAAAAAGGATGATTGATATCTTTGTAATAGGTCTAATCCAGCGTTGAGGATTGAGTTTCCAAGTAATCCTATTTCAGTTTATGTTCTAATTTTGTGACCCCCAGCGTGATTTCGTTATCGTCTTTCAAGACCAGGGCATATAGCCTCTGCACCTTTTTCAGTTGATTACTTTGTATTTTTGCTGAGTGGAGTCAAAAAATAACTGACACAAGTTTTAACTAACGAAATATGGTATTCGTTTCACTTTTCCATCGTTATATTTTCCTAGCACGCGTTTCATTCTATATTTTTTCAAAAGATGGTGTTTTACGGCATTACTACGCCTTTTCCCCATCTGAAGTTTTGCTGGCACCTTAGTATTTTATTCTGCGAAAAATTCTCATGTGACGTGTAAGTTTTGTCTTTTTTCTGAATAAATTAATTGCGGTACCCATTTTATTACTTAATTCTAAACTCCATTCAACTAAGGACGTAGATACCTGTGCAATTTCCATGAGTTTTAAAGGGGAAATCGAGAAATTATGCCTATTATTGAACTTCGAAATCACATCGTTTTTAAACTGATTGAGTTTTGATGTCCGGAGGGAATGTCCAACGGCGTAATTTAGCATGAAAAAAATCTTTCCAATCAATGTGTTACTGATTGCCAGTGCGATCCAACTAAACAAATTGAGACTCCGCTCCCTTAGTGCTATTGCCTGGGCCATTTACGCAAATGTGGATTTCTGCAAGTCCACAGACACAAAAAGCGATGTTTGGATTACATTCTGCCCGCGCTTTGCAATATGAAACGCATATTTGATCATGGAAAAAAAGAATAACTGAGTTGCTCGGCGTGCCGAATGTTTTCTTTCAATAGCCCTTAATTCTAATGTTTTAACGCCTAATTTATATATTTATATGCATACAATGCCAATAATATGTGCTTAGTAGTCAATGAGCATATTTAGAAACATTTTTGCAATTTATAAATATGGATACAAATACAGAGAAATGAACTGACTCACCTAGCCTGATTTTTGAATATCATATTCTCGGTTCTCCTCCCCAGAGTAATGGGTGAGCTCCACTATTAGATCTCAAATCAACTTTTGGGTTGACTGAATTGGTTTTTTTCTGAAAATACATAAAAATGATTCTGATAAGATGTAAAAATACTGTTCGGGCTATTTAGTAGGTATTGACCAAAAATGATTTATTTCGTTGAAATATTTATTCATAAACGGATTTATAAGTATTAAATTATCCTGAAATAAATGTAAAAATAACATGCAAATTAAATTATCTTTCCTCTGTTAAAAAATACATTGGAGATATCTCAGAAAAAATGTTCATTACATTTTTCCTCAGAAAAATTCTAGTTTATTTGAAAAAATAATAATAAGCTTTCAGCATAAAATAAAACAATCTTAAAGCGATGTGTTTTTATTCATGATATCTACTCTCCTCTGTATTTGACCACGGTCTCGTATTTCGAAATATCTTGTGCATATTTCATAAGCTTGCAATTTCCAATTTAAAGCTGCGTGTAAAGGGAATTTCGGTGGCTCTTCAGCGTCGATTCCATTTGCATTGAATATTTAAAGAAATGCCTGTATTCACGAGTCGAAAGTAATCAAACCGTAACATTCTTAACAAAAATGGCTCTTTGCTCGGGTTCAGTAAAATGCAATTCGTGGCTGATTTATCTGGGCAATTTTCCCTCAAGTGTTTCCCAAATTTCTCCGATCTGTCTCGCCCCTAACCCTTGATCCTTAAATTCAATTGGTGGAAATCCAAATTTATCGAAACAAATCGACTCAAAAATGGTACGTGCAGAGGAATGCCCATATAATTCCATTGACCTGGAAAGAGATAAGAAGGACGTCGGTTGGGTTTTATGAAGCTTTAAGTTCTCCGGTCAGATAGTCGAAAACGTTTCCCTAAGTCAACTTTCTTCTGCAGGGATCAGTCTTGAGGTGGATTAGATATGTTCACGATATATTATACCTCAAAGCGGGGGAAATACATTCAATGCTTGCGGGTGGACGGGTCAATTACCACTAGGCCACCAGTCCAACGCGTCTGTCTTCATCTTCATCAACAATAGTATTTCAGTCCAAAGATTGATTGACTGCAACCCTCAATTCTACCCTTTCTAATGCCCTCTCATGCCCTAATAACGTCTCTCATTAATTGGCCTACATCTTTTGTCCTTCGGTGTTATACGTGCGGGTTTTCCTTCTGCGCCATCTTAACTTCTATTGTGTGTCTAATCAATTATCTCTCAAGGTGTTCTCAATTCACCTAGCTCTTTTACTAATTAACGACGATCAAATAGTCCTTTCCTCCTCTCCTCTTCCCTATACACTACTTCACATCTCACTCCATCTTCCAAATTCATCCTTAGCATTCGCCTCCAGTACAAAGTCCTGTAGCCTCCTTTGTTCTTCTCCGGTCCGCTTTTTCAAAGGTCCCGTGTCTCCTATTCATAGAGTGACATACTTTACACGAATTCTTTCAACGTTTGATTCCTCATCTAAAAGCGTATCTTCTTTGAGCATATTTTCCTCTTCGTGGTGAACACTTTATCTTGCGCTAATCACAGCATCATATAAATTGAACAAACAAACTAGGGAGTGAGGCAAGGATGTAGCCTTCCAGGATCTCCAACTCTATTTAACTTGCACATTGATGGTTTAATGCGTAAATGGAAACACACTGCTAGCTCTGAAATAATAATGAAACTCAACATACCAATTCATAATCTACTATTCGCCGATGACGAAGTTCATTCAAAACGCAGAAGAGGATCTACTAATAACAGTCCTCCAACCTCGATAATTCTTTAGCCTTCATCATCTTATTATATTCCTAAAAAAATACTCGGCCTCTTATGGGGTAATGAACCCTGGGTACAGAAAGTAAATGATTGAAAGATGGCTCAAGCAGCAGAAATGCAATTTCTAAGATCTGTCAAAGTCTGCACGAGACAAGACATACTGAGGAATACAGGCATTAGGGAAGAACCTAAGACACAAGACATTAACAGGAACATAGTAACAAATAGGATAAGGAGGAACGCCGCCGGAGAACGGCTGGAAGAAGGAATATTTCCAAGAGAAGCTGTTTAAAACTAACCTAGCAGTAAAAGAAATGTGGGAAGACCTCGGAAAGATAAGAGCACCAAAGGCTTTGATGCCAGAACAGGCTGAGAGTGTAATTGATGGTAGAATATGATATCCTTCTTTCGCTTCCCCTTCAAGAAATATAAGACAGATATAGTGCACTAATTTGCACGTGCTCTAATTTCTCTCCTGTTAGCACCGTATCGGCATGCATATTCTATTTTTAATATTTTTTTTTAATAAAGTTACATCCCTGAAGGACTGGCATCATTGAATTCAATAATGAACTCTGCATTCTTATGGCATAGCTACGAGTATTTTAACTTTGATGCCATCTTCAAATCAAAGCATTACGATTTCTTGCTAATTAACCCTAATTCATTTCATGTACGTCCCATGTGCTTCTTTTAATTACCTATTCCAAGTCTATGTTTTTTAATTTTTGTCAGGATTCATCCCTGCATATCTCTTCCCATGCTAAGGAAATACTTTCATGGTCTCTATGGTCACTGTGACAATGTCAAGACAAAATCAATTCTATTCTCACATGATTTCAAGCGTTCATTGCTCGAGATCAGCCTGTCATTTCTGAGGTTATTTCATATTCTAGTGAATGTTCTAGTTATTCTAATTACTTGGAATATCTTCCTGGAACTGTGGTCTGCAAAACCTTTAATAATGTGTTAGCCTAGAGAAAGACAATTTCTTTGGGGTCTAATGAGAGCATATTATATTATGCCGAATATATTTATTTATTTATTACCCTACGAATCACCACTAGGGTGTGTGGCAGGGGGTGGTTACACACCAGACTTTCCTTGACCCAAAAACACCTTTCCCTCCTAGCGCAGTCGGACAATTGTTATTTCATTCTGATCCCTTATCGTTCGTGGGAAAAACAATTGTCATAGGGAGTCGATACATTTCGATCCAACCAAAGTATTCTTGAGTCTGTGGACCAAGCTCTATAATCTACTTGATCAAAGGAAAGTTTTCAACTCTGTATCAGTTAATAGACGAGACCTTTGATCACAGAATTTAATTGCCGCACACAGGCTGTCGGAAAGAGTTCGTTCCTCCAAAAACTTCGTTTCGATATTCCCTAAGTGGGATGGCGCGCATATTTTGATATATTCCAATTATACCCGAGATTTGTTCATCGCCTTCCACCACTGGCCCATAACACAGGCATTACTTTCCAGTGAGATGCCAGGATGTGAATAATCTTTTGCATCCATTTAAGACTTGAATTTTCATTAACTTAATGCTGAGCGGCTATCCGTGGAATTCAAATTTGACGTCAATTTCCATTGTGAAATTCTATTATGATGTGATAATTATGGGAAAGAAATCCTCGTGGCGAATAATTCATGTAAATTTCATGCTGGATGGGTAATGTGCTCTCGGCGTAATTGCAGAAAACATTTTTCCGTTGAGAACAGAGAAACATTTAAAAAAAATATTTCGTGTGATTTGCTCTGCTTTTGAGAATGATCTAAAATTGAATTTAAAAAAAAATCCTCTCCCACGCCGTTTCCTTCCATTGCTTTAAGCAAAACGATTGTTACGATTTCGTTCGCTTTTTCACAAGGCCGTGAAACTATTGTTTGACGAGCGTTTTTCATTTATAACAATATTATTGCTAAGAATGACACCATAAAGATATCTTTCGAATCAGTGAGTTTTTTGTGGCGCGTTTATTTTCTTTCCATTCGGTTTCAAATACCTACTTCCATTGTTCCAGCGAGAGTTTTGGTGTTTATCTTGTCGGAGACAATACAGAGCCCTCATCCGAAAAATCACCGAACGTAAACGAAGCGCTCTTTATATGGTCTTGCGACGATATTGATCGAGTGACCTCGATGGCACATCCCTTTCCTCTCCAGAAACACTTCGTCATTCTCCAGTTACATAATGAAAAACATTTGTCATGTCATCTCAGGCCACGCACCATCACGGTGGGTATCAGTACATGACGCAAATTTAGATAAAAATTTGCTTCGTGCCCTCGCTGACTATTAAAAGTTTTTTTTCCTTTTTCGATAAAAATGCCGCATTTTCAATAAATACTTCATAAAAATTACTGATTAATTCCTCTTGCTTATCTTTTCACCGATTGGACTTTTTTTTGCATATTTTATGAGTCTCTGAACTCTCATTATTTTATAATAACAATAAATGTGACATTCTTATCGACCTGCCAGCGAAATTATTAAAAGAGTTTTGACATCATTTTTTCACCACTCAATGTTTCGTTTTTCGATGCCGCAGGTGCGTGACAGCACGACACCGTTGCAATATTTCGTCGGCCACGGTGTTCAAACCGGTGTTTATCATTTAAAATACGTTTCAATAGTTACCGCCAAGATGTAGAGCTTTGGGGGAGTCCGCATTAGACATTAACTATATTTCACGTCGCATGTTACCGAGGAAAGGTACGTATATAATTTAGGCAACAGCAAACAGTCTCAAAAATATCTTTCCTTGCAGTGTTAAATTCAAGTTTCAATCATTACACTTCACATGCTAGGCATATTGCTAGTGGCGCAAGAATGCCTAGCCCACTCCCATAAGCTCCCATGTCTCGCCCCCTTACCCGACATCAAACTAACGCGCCCACCCAACCAACCTAAAATCAAGCCCCCAAAACAAAATCCCTGTCTCTCCTACTTGTTTTACGCGTCTAACCAGTAATCACTAATTACTATTGTTATATTGCGAATTTATTTTGGACTGGACGTTAAAATGAACGTTAATGGTATCTGGCAGGATAGAGTAAGTAGTATGTTCACATTATAAGAGATTTGTAACAGTAGAGATTAGTACTGAGGTATAGTGATTCAAAATGTGATAAATGATAAATGCTATCGTTCGATCACTTCACTTTTAAAAAATGAGACAATTTTCTTAGTCCAAATTTTACTTTATCTAAAACATTTTGGATTGATAATTCTTCATTTGACCTCTATTTTCCCTCAACCAAAATCTTCGTGACTCAGTTTGCCTGCAAATCCCATTTTGTAGACACCCCTGAGCAAATTTTATATTGCAACTGCAAAAATCGGTCGATCCTCATTTTTTGTCAATTTTAACATTACCAACCTGCGGGGTATTGTTTAATTGTAACATTTTTGCGACCCCAAGTTAAGAACGAGAGAAGGCATCTGTTTCGCGGACAGGTATTAGCCAGTTAGAATTTAGATGTTACATCACAAAACGAGAAAATTTTAACCACTTACTCCTTCACGGAGTATTATCGTAAATATTGTGTGATATATAAATTGTGCAATAATATATGTTGTTCAACTGTATGCATTCATACTTTTCCACAAAACGTATATTTAGGAAGTTACAGTGTACATAAAATTAGAGCATGTAAAACGCGTCCTGCCTACGTCGTGTTCCCATCCAAATTCTTCCATTTCAAGGATTGTTGCTCGCCCTGTTATTACAATCGTCTCTTCCACCGGGGACACCACCCCGGGTGGCACCAGGATTATCCCTCTGGGTACACTGCATTCGGCGATGCCCACTTTCAGTCCTCCATCTCACCTTCTCACTCTTTCCCGCTCCCTTGGGAATCGCCCCACCCCCGGTGACTGATCATTAGCGCCGAAAAGCATGCGGCGAGTCAGCGCAAATAGTGTACTTCATATAGACTGCGGGACAGAGTTAAGAGCCTGCCGAATTGTAGATACATTTAGATCATAAGTTCTGGTGCTTACTGCGACTATGAATTGGAAAAATTTAGATTTATTTGTTCACATTTTATCTTATATAGAATGAAAGTGAAATGTTTTGAATTATTAAGGACGGTTTGGTAGTCGATGGTCGATTTCACCCAGTACTAAGCCAAAAGGCGCGAGAAATTCACACATCAGGGTATTGGGGCAGGTTACCTTCCCTGTGCGGCTATGGTTTTCTAGGAAGATCTAGTCCAACGCTCGACTATCGCAATACACACGCACACATATACACATACACACACACACACACACACACACACATATATATATATATATATATATATATATATATATATATATATATATATATATATATATACATATATAATGTTTGGACGTCACAATAGAACACAATTAAAATAGTAACACTTAAAAGGACACTCACATGGTAAATTGTTTAAGCAATAGGACATCAGTAAAACGATAAGTTCACTGATAGAACTTCCAATCAGGCAATTTTTCACTTTTCTAAGGCGGAAAAAATAACAATTTTTATAGAGCATGCGGAATAATATGCAAAAATAAGAGAAAATAGTATGTACAGCTGATAGTATCGCGAAACAGAAAGAGAAGAAGGATTCGTTTTTCCTTCGCACAACACATGGTCACGACTCAAAGATAGTAACACCAACAAATTAACATCGATCCCCCGTTCACAGGCTCCTTGCTCTATGATGAATGGTGGATTGAGCACCTACTCAAATACGTACTATTACCATTTCGTATCACAATAATGATGAATATTAATTAAATGTAATATGATCCCACGGATGATATTTTATAAGAAATATTTAATTTCGACATTACAACATTTTTTCAAAGTGGTAATTCCTATTGATTTCTAAAATCGATTTGTGGAATTCAACTAACGAAAGAAATGGCCCATTTTCATTTCTCTTCATTCTTCTGCTGTATTTACATGGTTGCCACCTGCGCTTTGTGTTCGTTCGCACGGCAGGTGTCGATGTGCATACCAAATCAAGATATTCACTTCAAATCTGAAATCCCGCCAAAACAAAATTAATTTTATTAAATATGTACCCTGAATTAGTTATCAACGGACTGGGACCACTGTTAGAGACAGCTTTAGAATACCCGGGTTTGAGCCCCTATCGCTTCCGCTAAAATCTTGGGAACATCGATAAAATACACAAAGATAGTACCATTGAAGATGTGGGATTCTTTCACAAAACTTTCTCTTTTACCTAATGCCTAATAATTCATTATTTTAATCTGTGTTGTCGTCGCTCCAATTTAATTCTCCCTCATCCAAAATATGCTCTAAAATATGAGCATGTCTCAGTGCCATAGAGGTTGAATAATAAAACTGAGTGTTCGAGGACACACGTTGATACTCAAAGGATACATTATAAAACCAAAGTGACCATATCGTATAGAGCCGTCGAAGGGTCATTTTCCTGAGAGCTACTCAACACTCCGTCACAATGAGAGGATGAAATGGACAGAAGGGTGTCAGACGAATACAAGCTGGTCGGGGAGGTGGTGGAGGAAGGAAGAAAGCATTTTTGGCCTTTACATTGGATTATTAAAAGTGAAAATAATGGAGATGATTAGAAACACCCAAACCCTAGGTGTAGGAAAATCCGCAAAGGCGGGAATCGAACCCGCGACACTTGGATTGGCAGACAAAGTCATTACCCTGCCACCACCGAGGCTGGCAAAAATTCAAAAATGTTATTCGGAAATCATAGGTATGAAATGTTTCGCCAGTAAAACTGTAATTACGATTCAGGCTTTCAATGTTGACCTATCCAAATCACGTGAAAAAGATTTTACGAGGGTCATCCGGAAAGTAGTACCCGTTCGTGCCGCATGAAGTGCTGACGACGCGAGTAGCCGCTGGACGAGGTCAGATAGCTTCAGTGGCTTGTCTGCCTTCTCTGAGCCAAGTTGCGTGACGCTAGCATTGCCTGTGTTGTTTCTGTGATTGTTTACAATGTTTAAAAAAATTGAGAACGCCGCCAGTTGTGAAGTGAGGGCAGTGATTAAATTCCTCAATGCAAGAAACGTTCGCCCATGTGATATTCATCGCCAATTAAAGGAGGTGTATGGAGACAATGTAATGGACGAGTCGTCTGTTCGGCGGTGGTGTCGCAACTTCAACATGGGGAGGGGGAACACACACGACGATGAGCGCTCGGAGAGACCGTCTGTCATTACAGACCAACTGGTGAGCTCAGTTGACGAATTCGTGAGGAACGATCGGCGCGTCACAATTGATGACATCTGTGAGCATTTTCCCAATGTTTCTCGAACAATTGTTCATGAAATTGTTAAACACCATCTGCATTATGCAAAAATTTGTGCAAGATGGGTCCCTCGCGTATCTCAATGAGCTGGCGGCGAAGGACTATGCAGCAGGAATACAGAAACTTGTCACACGTTATGACAAATGCCTTAATTTGCTTGGAGATTATGTTGAGAAGTAGTTTAAAGTATCCTCTTTCAAATAAAATTTTTTATGTTTGTTAATATTTACTTTTGTGTCTTTATTTCACGAACGGGTACTACTTTCCGGATGACCCTCGTACTTTTTCCACCTGATATTGAATACATGTACCATTCCGATTAACATCGATACTTAAGTAGCGATCAAAGTTTTATTTTGTGGAAAATTTCGTGTCGAAAAAGAGTGTGAGTACTCTCGGGAGAAATTCGCATAAGTTAAAAAATTAGTGTCCGGGTAAGAAATTTTTTTGCAAGTAGTGGGGAATAATTGTTGAGCAATTTGGCGAAGAGCGTGTGGTTTTTTGTGGCCTAGAACCTGGTCGTTTAGGCATGAAGACGTGCATGGATTGGAGGATATTTGAGATATGGGTACGGATAATGCGGAAAAGCGGAATGGATGGAATGAAAAACAAATTATCAAGTGGTAGGACGGAAGAGAGAGGGAGAGGATCGGTCAATGAGAGAAATTCAAAAGAGGCAAGAGAGAGAGAGAGGTGGGGTGCAAGGAGCGTAGTTTGGTGGTGGGATTTCGAAGTCTTTTGATAGAGGGGGTGTGGGGAGAATGTTGGGCAAGCGAGATGAATGGAAGATCAGAGATTACGCATGTCAAACGGGACGAAGGGAAGCAGAATATATGTGGATCCGATGATATCGCGTAATGAAAAAGATGGTTTTGCGTGATGGAGAAGTGCCTAGAAGTGAAGAAGTTTCTCGCAAAACCTCGCGGCAGAGAGTTATATTTTTCGGAATCCGACTAAAATCAACCTTTGATCGGTGGTCTTCCCCCCGAAAGTAATCCCCAACTGTGAAATCAGCCTGCCCGCTCGGCCGTCTCACGTCGTATAACATGCACTCGCGTTACAACTCACGGAGCTCATATCACATACCTACTCCTCTACGTACGTATGTACGTATATCGCCCTGCCTCGAATGAGTTATCCTCACGCGCCTAATCATCATTGGAGACCACGTTTGCGTGTGTAATGCGAGTACATGCCCCGCGCATTAATTGCCGCTGCCATGCTGGCGGTGCGCAATCATAAATTTTCATTCGATCCGAAAAGCCTTCCATCCGAGGCGAAATTTGAGGAGGGCGGTTGAAAGGCGGGGGAAGGGGAGGGGGGTGGAGAATGGTGCAGGAGAGAGGATTTTGAAAATCCCTCGCCGGGGTCGGAATTAACGGGACGGAAAATGTGTTTGCCTCGAGCGGAGAAAGGAAATAAAATCGTTTTGCGTGTCTACCTTCTGGTGGGGGGGGTAGGGGGTATGGGGGGGCCAGGATGTGGGTTTTCAGGGGCGGCGGGAGGGAAAAGGGGAGGGAATGTTCGGACATCATGGTTCAACTCAAAATACTTACGCCCGCGTCGCATTCCCGGTGTTTTTATTTTGTTTTATTTTAAATTGTTTATCATAAAGAAAAACGTGGGGTTTATTTCGGGAGAGTTCCTAAAATCGCGAGTGTAAATTTTAAAAAAAAATAAGAAAACCGATTCAGCAACGTGCATCACTTCCTGAAACGACCATCCCACCCCCCACCCCCTTTCCCTCCCTCCCCATCCACCTCGCCCGGCGATAACATTACCCGCTCCGACATCTCCACTCCACTTTCTGCATATTCGGTCCATAAAAGGCTCGTAGGTCGGATTCCTCTTCCTCGTGCATCCGATCCGCAATGCAATTAACGGAAGACCAGCGGATATGTGAGGTGGGTGGGAGGGGGGGGGTGAGGAGGAGGTGAATGGTGGGTGGAGGGAAAAAAACGCATTTCCTCGCCGTGCATTTCAACGGAAGGTCGATATGTTTCAATTATCCATTAAACAACTCGCGCAACGCCAGGCGCGTCGTCCACAATTCCAGCATCCGGTGCTCTCTCTCTTTTTTATTCATTTTTTTTACCTTTTTTTACGGCGGGGCCCCGACGCTCTTTTGTCTCCTCATCACTCTGTTGCATTACGGGGAGATAAGCATTTATGAGGTGGTTACAGCCGCGCTTAAATCACGCATCCCGAAACGCTCTAAAAATTTGGGGTTTGTGTGCCCCCAGGACGAAGGGAGGAAAGTAGGCAAGCCACGGAGGTTGACCGGGTGAACGGATCGCCGCTCGCCAGGGATTCGGGGCGTCTCGCGCCGGGAAAGCTCCCCGGCGACCCTCGGTGCGCCGTCGAGTGGCACCGGCGATGAGACCAGCGAAGTTGGGAATATTAATAATAATAATGTATCGACGAGCGCAGAGTCCGAAGCGACTCGAAACTGAACATCCAAATGATCAAATGAGCCAATGTAAAACAAATATGCGACCGATGTGAATAAACACACCCGCCGGAAGGTCGCAAGCATAAATCGCCATCCCGGAAAACCAGCATAAATACGTCAAAAGAATCAACGCGATGGTTATAAATAAATGTGTATTTTTATTATTTATTTATACCCCGCAATCTAAACACAGATCCAATTTATTAAGTTTATGACCTCAATGCGAAGGTATTTAAAAACGAATATGACTTCCATGACGGCGGGACGGGGGTGCGGTGGTCGAAAATTTATTCGGCGAGACATTCATTCTTTCCATACTAATGCACTCCCATTGGATTCCGCTTCCATTGATGTTTATTTCCTTCGCTTTTTGTTCCCTCGCCTCCTCTCCTCTCCCCCTCTCCCCCCATCACATCCACCCACCTCATCGGAGAAAAATAAAGGAAAACCCTTCAACTCGCCAACGGACAAGTTTATGAGATTACACCAACCGTCATCCATATGGAAAGGGTTTATTTATTTATCCACGCAGGGGCCTCTATATCTCTCTCCCCCTTCCTTCCCCCCTCCCCTTCGCCCACTACAAATGGATTACTCATAATATTACCAACTCATTTATTTAAGTGGCCATTAATAACTCGCCTGTGATGTGAGCCTAATTGTGAAACTGGTTACACTAATTACGGAGATTGGTTGAGGGTGCCGCAGAGAGGCGAGCGGCGGAGGACTCCTCTCTCTCTCGAGCCCACACACAACTCCCATCCCCGCGACAGCGTAATAACCTCCTCGCTGCAATCCCTTCCCCCTCCATCACCCCGTCGTCTCCCGCCGCACCCCCTGCTTCCACCCGCCCCCCGTCCGTCCCTCCTCAGCCGCCGCCCTCCGACGCCGCCACCGCTGCATGGGACTGACTCTCTTGCAAGAAAGATGACGGGGAGGATTCCGCAGCAGCCCCAGACTCTCTTCCCCACCTCCCTTCCTCCCCAACTGGTAAAAGCTCTTTCCAAACAGACCTGCGATCCGCTTCGAGACTCCCTTTATTTTTTTTCTCTTCTCTCTCCTCCCCCCTCTCCAAAACTCCAGGAAGTGGCGAACACGCCCCACATCCAGTTTGCATTAAGTAGCGAGTGCAGTGGTAAACTTGCGCTCATCCACGATTATTTGGGACGACATCAGAATCGCGGTCGACAATCGAATTGTGGAAAAAAATACGCGAACGAAAGAAGAGATTTTCAAAAAAAAACTGAAAAATTCGTGAAATTTTCTCCTTCTGCTACTTCTCCGAATGCATTTATGCCTTTTCTCTCTGATCATCACAGCGTTTCGTGGGTGTTCGACCTTTGCTCTTTCAATCCTCGCTCTCTTCACGATTCGTGTTTCTTGCATTTTAGTCGCATTTTCATTCGCTCATCTATCCTCATCCCTGTGCATTCAGTTCGTCGTTGGGGGATATCAACCCGAGGATTGGTTTGTAACAGATTTCCAATATGTATCCCCTTCCGGGCCACTCTCTTCTTTTCCTCATAGCCCCTTGCGCCACATTTTCCATTAATACTTTTGCATTCCAACTACTTCTTGTTATTCGTCCCTCTCTGTTATTCTTCCCTTCCATGTTTCCTTCAGCTATGGCATTTAGTCAACCATCGTGCCCCTGGGTATGTCCTACTGATTTCCTTCGTTGGCTTCTCCCTCTCGCCGACTCTTTGAGGTCCTTGTTCATATTTAAGTCCAATTCTATTTTCAGCATTCTTCTGCAGCGCCATATTTCTATCGCCCCCAATAGTCTTTTATCTGCTGCTCGTTCAAATATCACGAACGTAATCAATGAAGTAGAATCCATAAATGATTCTGAACGAATCGCTGGGCGAATATGTACGAGATATTTTGTGTAAATCTCGATTTTCCTCATTGGTAACCCTTTTGTCTCTTCTTCTGTTTCCTGCCCATTTTCCATGTACAGGATTTCCTGTATGTATTTATACGGTCATTTCTGAAGTGGATTTGATAACTACTTTACTTATCCTTCCTTTTGTTTCAGGTCGTGGGTAATTGTGTTTATAAAATGATGAAACTAATCCAAAAAAATATGCGTATTTCCAATACGAGAGAAGGGGAAACCCCTTTTTTTATGGATTTTCAAAAATATCTGGGAATAAAGTGAACTTGATTCCCCAAAAACGCATCTGTGGCGTGACGTCTAAAAAAGCATATTTCGGGAAAGCGGATTATGAACGAGCTGGATTTCCTTTCGTGTATCGAATTGGAAAAAAATATCTCATGAAATAGTGAGGATATGTATGAAGTTCATTCCATGTTTGATGATGCATTTCACTCTTTTTCTCTGTTTTGCCTACTTGCCATGATTACTTCTTCCTGGAAGATTAAAAGTTATCCAGATACCCTCATTTGAGGATGATATTTGCATCAAATAGCAAGCCCGCTAAATTTATTTAGCACGCACTTTGGGCACAAAAGTCCATTTTTAAAGCAGTGCCAATTTAGCAATGTCTCCTAAGGAATTGATAAAGTTTGGTGGACGTTATGCCGATTGGCTCATGAAATTTCTAAATTTGAGTGTTCTTCAGTGTGGTTAATACTCATTTTTGAAATTATCTTAAAAACGTTTAAATAATAAATCTAAAAATATGTTTGAGTATGCCTGAATTTTTCAAGGGGATATTACCATAGATTCAACGTTTTATTTTCAATATATCACTTGCAGTTAAACCGAATGTATAAATATGATACTCATTCAATTTTTTCCTTTTCCCTCTTACATTTAAAATCTTGCGCAGGACGGAAAGCAGTTTTGAAATCAGTAATAGGAGCGGAAAAACTCCTGAATTTTTTTGGATCGAGACTAGGGTTCCTACTTGGATGGCCCTAGTGCTTTTAATGCGCGTTACCTACTCGTGAAATGCCTGAATTTTTTGATAAGGGTAAAATGTTCCACTATTTTCAATCGTTCCAAAAGAGACTATAGGACGAAAAAGCGGCAACTGGGATCCAGGAATCGAAGCGAATTTTTATTTTTTTTCTGAGTTTCCCGATAAGGACAACGAACACCAGTGCGTCACATGTATCTGTAACCATTTGATAATAATCAAATATATAATTTATTTTAAAAATCAATGGATTGTTCCCATTCAATAAAGCATTTTACATAACGTATTAATATAGATTAAATTGTTAAGTGAGATATACACGTACACGTACGAGTTTCCCCAGAGGAAATCTTTCTCGGGGTTTCCATTAATAGCATTTATCTTTAGAGTCTATAGACTGGTTTTTGCAACATACCATATTATATGGCCGCATAATGCACTTAAACGATTGATTTACATTGCATAATACGTGTAAAGTTTGTTGGCTTTAGAAACTTTTCAAAACATACTAGAATAAATTAAAATTAATCGTTGACAGACTGAAATTTTACATTGAATTTTTAAGAGATCTTCGATTTTGTGTTCATTGAGGACTATATTTTAAGCTGTTTTTTAAATCTTAATTAATTTATTACTATTTATGTATAATTTACAATTGTAATATAATTTTCATCATTTATGATACACAAAGAATTAATACAATCAATACAACATACAAATTACAGGCAATCTTTATCATATACCATAGTAATGCAACAATTTCAGAGTGTAAAAATAGGCGTCCTCTTAAACTCTGAAATTTTGGGGCTTTTTAAAGGAACTATAACTTAGAAGTAAGCTTAAGTGGCTAAAGCACTCGACCGGATATTGAGGGATCTGGGTTCGAATCCCAGTCAAGGCGAATGATTTTTACACTCTGAAATTGTTGCATTGAAATGCACATTAGCGGATGACTCCGTTAAAAGTTACTGTTGCGGCATCTCCCGCAGTTTCTTTGGAATATACCATAGTGATATGATCTTCATAATATACAATGTAGTATAAATTAAATAAATATAACATGGAATACTCATTCTGTTCCGGCTAAGCCAGTCAATTCTGGGCTTAAATAGGAACGAACAGGTTTGTTAGTTAGGTCTATTGGGCTTAGCTATGCTTCTAGCTATACTAGGCTAATATAGTATGTATGAGAAAATAGTCATGTTTGAAAGATTTATTTTTGGGCATTGGTTATTTGAACCCCATATCTTAGTTGTGATTTGGTCAACAGTTCACCGGCTCAATTCTATTTCCTCCACGATTGTAAAATATTTTTGGCACCTTATCGATAAATAATTACCTTAATGGAAGGATAGAGAGTTTCTTAAATAAAGGAAAGCTATTCTCGTTTATGATTTACGTCGAATATCCCTTATAAACTTTTTCTGAACTATATGAAGAAGCTTAAGATTTGTATAATATGCTCCTCCACTACATTATACTCCTTATTGAAAACTGGAAAAAACTAAGGCAACGGAAATATAGGCAACGAAAAACAGACAGATAGACGATTTTTTCCAGTGTACAGTTTTGGCAAATGTATTCCAAGATAACTAATAGGTTCATTTTATTAACTCAATCTTTAGGCATCTGAAAATATTGTTAAATGATGATAACGATAGGACTTAAATTGCATATCGAATTTTTTTTACAGATTTGCTACCTGACCCAAATAACATATGTATGCGTCGCAGGCGTAATATATATATATATTAACTCCTTAGACGTTTTCCCTTACAAGTTCTAATCATGTATGCATTCAATTTTTAAAATTAATAATGTTAATTGAATATAATTGCTTTTTTATCACCGTGGTGACGTTCGATGACATCCTAGCATGCCTAGCCTGACTCACGCGGATGCTGTGCCTTGAGTGAAATCTGCGAGTGTGGATTGAGACTTAATGTGATGAGGTGGATGCTCGTTCGGAGCCGCCCGCGCTGGGCTCTGCTCGTAAACCCACCGTGCGAACAACAGCAGCGTGACGTCGAGGCATGACATTTAGATAAACTTGAAAAAGTAAGCAAGCGTCGCTTGCACTGGATGGTGACAACAGAATCAGTTGAGTTCCAAGTACGGATTACTGTCCTGCCATCCACCGCTGAACGCCAGGTAAATTCTTCGAGCCTCGCAAAACGGCGCACAATCGCTTCACAATGCTGTTGCCAGGGCCCGGTATAATCCCCTTCCCCCTTCATCAGGGGCGGATAATGGTATGAGGACGACAATTGAGGTGACCCTCGATCCCCACTCCTCTCTCATCCTCCCCTCCCTATTCTGCTTTTCTTATTCAAACGAAAAGGGTCGAGTGGGTAATCATGCCGCTTCCCAACCAGTTATCATATTACGCGAGTAAATGCAACGGATGGCCATTCACAACCCATCCACATCCTCGGAGTCATATCCAGCGATCAGCCCCGAGGATGTGTGGCAGTGAGTGTTAGGACATCATCCTCCATTGTGCAGTCAGTCGACGGTAGCCGTGGAATGCTCGCGAAGGGAAGCCATATGTATGACGACAAAGGTTTTTCCCATACGGTTGGCTTAGTTCGCCATCATATAGTATTTTAATCCGGAATATCGGTGGAATCAACTCCTCCACTCTAACCCTTTGCACTCTTGATCCCTGATAGGACTTACTACGTTTCACAATCCGTCTTTGCTAGGCCTACATGTTTGTCTCGTGGTGTTTCTCTTCAATCTTCCCATCTATTTTCACTTCTCTTACATGCTTGATTAAAATGATACGTCTCGAGGTGTTCCCGATCCAAAGGGTTCTTCTCTTCCTTGCCATGCGCCGCGTTGTCTCTAATCCTCTGGATATCAACGCCAACACACGTTAACTGTTTTGCCAGGTGTCGTTAATTTTGTTATCTTTCATAACATAGTTGATACTCGTACCATTGCTTAATATGCTAGAAATAATTTTAAGGGATAGCGGTTTCTTTCTTCTTTTGGATTACATTTCTACTAATGGTGATTTCCATATTGGACGGATCGGAAGGGGGTATAATGCATGGAATTCAAGGGCAGTATTGTAGTGTGGGTATCAGGTTGTGCCTTGTTAGACGAGGCTAAGACGTGTAGGAATGTTATGCCTGTGTCCATGCAAAACCTTAAACGGGCCACCAAAGGTAAACGTAAATTTCGTCAGTATACCTAAGGAGAATACCAAATGATAATAATGGCGATTTTACTTTATGGGCAACTTTGACATTTGAATTGCCATTGCTTATGTGTTAGAGGTTTTTACAGCTGCAAGTATTTCATTTGCGGAACATGATCGCAACGTTTCTCATCCTGAGCATGTATGGCGTGGATGCACCCCATTCCACACACCTTGAGGGTGTTTTGCAGGGTATCATATAGGCGTAGACGTATACTTCTTTGCTTCTTAATTTATCTTCCCATCTATAGCATCCTCTTTTAGTACCAGGATCCGAAGATTACTATTATTATTCTCTGTTCTGTTTCTCCAATCGCCCGTGCCTCTGATCCATGGGGTGCCATGCTGCTCGCGAACACATTCTCGCAGTGCTTTCTCGTCCGATAGCCTGTCCTCTTTGAGCATATTAGACATTTGCCTCTTCGTGGTGAATGTATTCTTAGCCTGAGCTATTCTTCCTTTGATCTCCGTCGACCTCCTGTCATGCTACTTGCGGGATCGGTGACAGATTACACTTGTTCGAATATCTCCGACTGATTTGTTGTAATCGCAAGCTGTCCAAGTGAAGAAAGAGCATTTGAAGCTGTCAGTGTTGGAATCTACTTCTGTCTCTTTTCATCGCCACAGCAGTCTAATATGTCAATATACGTACATCGGGTTCTTAATAATTCCCTCAGAGTATTAAGTCAACTCAAGAGATGTCCTCACCGCCTGTAAAGGTCGATCCCCCTTGCTTTCACTCTTATAGGGATGGATTCTCATCCTTATTTCAAATGTAACCCGTCAGCACACCTTACGTCTGTCGGTACCATTTTTGCGCCAATATAAGGGGTCGTCCTTTGAGTTTCATCTGAGGCCTAAATTAACACTTTCCCGAATGGATACCGAACACTTGTCACATAGATATTCCAAGTGTGGTTTAACCAAGGAGGAACAACGCTTCTCCCCTTACCTTTCTTCCTAATATCTTTTATGTCATAGGCCGATTTAATAGGAGAAAATAATCCTGAGTACGGAAGAAGACTGTTCATTATTAATATTGAGTATTCAGATTTCAACTAGTAAGAGTTAGTGATGTTGCATCAAACGAAAAATTAGGAGATAATATGGAAATTTTCAAATCTTTGTGATAAGTTTCATTCTCATTTATTACCGTCATAGGATATCTATCTTTTAAGCTAGTTATTCAGTAGTCCCGACAGTGCCTGGTCATTCTCTTTGAAATATACTTATTATATCTTCAAAACATTTGGAAAGTCTATTGTCATCTATCTATACTCCGCTTACGAGCCGCTGTTCTCACTTCTTCCACGAGTTTCAGCAACCCACTACCAACCACAGCAACCCACTGAATTCGCTCCCCTGTCCACTTTTTTCCAACTTCTCCGGATTTCCTCCAGCACCTTACTCCCCTCTCCCACCGCAGGTATTTACGACTTCAGCGTTTGTCTTCCTTGCTGCCAAACCCATTCTCTCTCCTCAACTCTTCTTCACGCAAACGTGTCAAAATCCTCTAAACTACGCTAATCCTCTTCCCTCAAAGCCCAGCTATACCCAGATTCGAATCTATACAGCACTATTTCTCCATAATAGGAGTTTTCAGTAACCTCTTCTTTAAGTGTTTACTCAGCAGACCCGTTACGTTATCATTCTATAATGTGTAAAATCGTAAGAATCATTATAAAATATGCTCGCAGATCAGTTGTGTATTTTACGTTCGTCGACTTTGCTCGGGTTTTACACTCTATGAATTATATGACTGGTTTACGAAGCAGGGGGGATCATTTACGGATAAAATAATCCCCATTCGTCTGAGTGTTTCTCTCGACTCCTGGCACTCAGTTCGTGGGGGAAGATTTATGGATCCACCCGTTCCCCTCGGGAGTTCGCCAGGGACCGAAATGGTGGCTTGTCGGTGGGTGGTTTAACCGGTGAGCACGCCAGTCCGGATATCTGAATTCATATCCGACCCGAACGGAATGATTTTTTTCTCCACCTCTATGCGCACGGTCCCTCGGCGTCTGCCTTTCCCGACGCACCCCCACCCCCGCCAACACTGCTAATCCTGCCTCCGACGCGTCGAGGCATTAGAACAATCTTTCCAATCCGTGGGCCACGAAGTGCCTAGTCTCCGCCCCCAAATAAAAATATCCATCTCATCTCATATCCCCGATGGAAAACACGGCAGGCGAATTTGTGAAACTTTAAAGTACGATTGGAGGCAAGAGCAGTTTCTCTCAAGACGATTACCATTCCTCAAGTCTTACAATGAACATTTCTCTTTTTTCCCCATCCCTGACGCCTTAAAAAGAAGGTTTTCAAACTTCCATCTTCGTCGTAAAAGTTCTAATGATCCGGTCGGCTTCCGGAGACAGGTTTCATTTCCTCTCTCCCCACGAGTTTTTTTGTCCCTTGACGGGATTGCCTTTTTATCCTTTCCCTAAGTGCTATTAAAATATACAGAGGAGTTAGAAAAGGATGCAACCTCTCACCAGCACCATTCAACGTTAATCTGGAAGAGGTATTAAAAGTGGCACAAAAATTGGGCGTCAAAGTGAATGGCGAATAAATTAGCATGCATGCTCCGGCTTGCAGATGACATCTTAGTACTTGTACATGCAGAAAAGAGAGCAACTCTGAATGCTATGGATCAAGTCCTTCGGCAATATAACATAAGTATTAACAAGAAGAAAACTAAAACCCTTGCCTGTGTGTAGTATAGAGAAGCTGAAGCAAGATATCTCAATTCGAGGAGTAAGGCTAGAGTAATTATATACTTCATCTACTTTCACAGCAGTCCCATTTGGAATGAAATAAGGTCAACGAACGTCAAGCAAAGGACAGCCCTTCTAAGGGCCATTCTTCCAATAACCTAATAAAGGCGTTCATGAAGAAGAGGAAACTACTCTGTTCAAAGAGCCTGAGATTACAAACAAGGAAGCAGTTCGTTCAAACGTTCGTATTGAACATGGCAACAACTTGAAAAGTGGACCAGCGAAGAATAGAAATCTTTTCAACATGCTGGTGGATGGAAAATCATGAAGGTTAAACGAACAAAGTGAGGAACGAGGAAGTATTTAGAAGAGCAACAGAGGAAAGGAAAATATGGAGAATTCAGCGGAAAAGAAGAACTCAATAGAGTAAACATAAATTGAGGCACAATGAATTAGTTAGGAATATGATAGGAAGGAAAGTTGAACGAAAGGTCCCACGAGAAACACTAAGAGGAGAGACAGATACATAGGATAAATTAAGAAGAACGTAGCCTAGAGAGAGCCAATCACTTGAAGAGGGAAACAACACTGAATAGAGAAGAATGAAGGGCTGCCGTAAACTGTTCGTAGGATTGAAATACTGATGATGATGGCGTGTTATTATCTCAGCAAGAAATTCGAAGGACAATCCCGGAATCCAGTATTTCTATCCTCCATTAATTTCGCGATTCCTCTCCCCGACTCTCAAACCTCGCACCGAATTACTTTTGCGAACAAGGTGCCTCTCCCGCACACATCCTCAGCGACCCCAAAACGAAAAGAGCCCTTTTATCTCCACAGAAGCGGGGAAGGAGAGGGGTGGAGAGAGAGAGAGAGAGTTATTGCCCCCTTGTTCTCATTTCCAAGCGCAAACACGAATTCCATGATGAATAATTAGGGACAGTCCCTCCCGGGTGGAGAAGAATTTTCCCTTATTATTCATTGTTCCGTCCGCGAGGGTGTACGCGCGCCATCTTTCCCGTCTACAAATTTCACGGTTTTTATCGAACCGCTACTAATCAATTCATGTGATATTGATGACCGCTCCGTGCTTTCAGATTTTTGCTGGGAAAGGAAAAAAAAGGGGTGCACTGGCGGGTGAAGATTAACTCCCCTTCACCTAAATTCTCCCCTCCCCCCACCATTCAAAAAATGATTTCGGGCGGTCGATTCTATTTTCGAGAACGTTTCCTTACCGTGGAATTTTAAGCATTTTTATCTCGCGACTGTTTGTATCGCGAAAGTTGGGACGATTCGATTAATTCGATGACACAGCACGTGCTGCCGTTTAACTAATCCGCAGTCGATCGGAGGTGATTATTTTTCTCCCAGTATATATATATATATATATATATATATATATATATATATATATATATATATATATATATATATATATATATATAAAGTTTTGCATAAAAAGTAATGGTAACATTTTTTCCTGACGTGACTGTACGTCCCATTTCGCTCGCACCACGCAATATCGGTGGTGGGGGGTCTGACCTTCAACACGTTACAAGGGCCAATCACCTGCGAGAGTTTATTCGGGCTAGATCGTATTTTTGGTGGACCCCTGTCGAGTGATTCAATGCAAGCGAAAATGCAGCGAACGATGGAGCATCGGTAAGCCATCAAATAGTGTGCTGGAATGGGGAAATCGGGCACGGAGACGATGGGCATGATTTTTCCAAGTGTTCAAGGATGAAAGCACATCACAAACTGCAGTTTCTAAGTGGCACAAGCTCTTCAAAGAAGGCCGAGAGAGTGTGGAGGACGAGCCCCGCGATGGAAGGCCATCGACATCAAGAGCCGACGACAACGTGCGATGTGTGCGTGAAGTGCTGAATTCCGACCGTCGGTTAAGTGTGCGAATGATCACAGATCGTATTGATACGAGTACTCGTATTAATAAGATGACAGTGGGCATTATCACTAAAAATTTGGTGATGTGAAAGATCTTCGCTAAACTCGTCCCGACGGTCTTGACGAATGATCATAATCTGCTTGCGAAGATCTCCTGCAACGTTTCCCGACGATTCACAACCCTCTCACAATCTCGACTTGGTCCCACTAGTCTATTTACTATTCCCAAAAGTGGAAGCCTCCTACAAAGGACACCACCATGGGACCCTAAAAGCCGTCAAAGAAGCTTCCATACGTACCCTCAAGTACCCTGCATAAAATACCTTCCGGAATCCGCCGACCAGGGAGTCTTCCAGTCGTAACAAAGCCGTTAGAAAAAGTGTGTCGACGTTTAAGGGGTGTCCTTGGAAAAATGTTGACAAAGTTTAGCAATAGATGAAATAAATCAATTGTTCGAAAACTTTGCCGATACATTTTATACATACCTTGAATAAATCAAACAAAGGTTCGAGATGGCGTTGACCAATACATAGATTGGTGGTTGTGCCACCGAAACTTTCGGTGGCACAACCACCTTCTGCGGCGGACCGGGAAATAATGTACATATATACATACAATATCTATATAATTATAAATAATATATATATATATATACTGTATTTCAAGATAGCACTAGCGAACAGAAACACACAAAACAGAAAGGAAACCCACACGTTTCCGAATTTTCGGTGGTCAAGCCACCTTTATCAAGGGAGAGAAGGAAGGGAAAATTATGCATATATATATATATATATATATATATATATATATATATATATATATATATACATACACACATAGAGGTTTTCGTCATTCTCCGCGAATTAATACGTGCCGTAAAATTTAAATCGCGCCGACCGAATATGAGACCGCGGTCAATTCATTTTAATCGCCAGGTGCCACCGGAACGCCTGGCCGTTAACTTCATAGTGTAACGCCCGTCGGAGAGCAGATATAGTAGGCATATTAAATTAAAAAGAATAACGCGGAAGGCTTATGTCACCCCGTGCGCGATTCGTATTTAAATGCTCGCAGGCGAGTTAATTGATTCAGTGGCGTTCCCCAAGGTTACTGCGAGCGACACAGAAAAGACTATGCGCATGAAATGTAAACCTATATAGGTTTTATATGCATTGTACACGTGTGTTTACGACGTCGGACGATGGGTGACACTTATGTTTTATCCCTTCCGTTAAAATTTATCCCCATCGTGCGCTCTCGTTGTTTTGTCTCGAAGTGGAAAGGGGAGCAATATATCAGGAACTTCGAAGATATTTCATCCCTCGCCTCCTGTGGTGTCTCACCACCACCCCCATTCTCTCTCTCCCTCTCTCTTCCTCTCCACCTGATGTGATGCTGGGTCTAGAATGGTCTCTATGGATGAGCAAAAAAGTCGATACTCTGGGCATATCATAAAAGTTTCTTTTTGAACATCCGACGAAATACTATTAATACTTATACACTATGAATCAGACTGCTGAAAGATTTTGCGGATTGTACCTCACTTAATCAAGTACATAATATGTTCCACTACTTGCAGCTTTACTGGATCGGTGTGAATCAAAAAGATAAGATAGATTTTGTGCGTTTACTTTTCATATAATGCCATAGCCGTTTTATTGACATATATGCATTTTTTATCGATCTATAATGATGAGCGAGTGAATTTTGTGAATTTCATCCTGACATAAGGTTTGAGGATTTTGATGAAACGACACTTTTCTGGCGCGAGATATAGATTTGGATGGTTGTGGAATTTGGGAAACGTGGTTGAAGAGGAATCTTAAACCTAAATCATCGATAGGTGTTGCTTTTTTAATCAAAAAATAAAGGTATGTCATCGTTTGGCAAGTGTGATTAGTAGCATTGTTAAAGTTAACTTATGATAAGGATAAAAATATGAATATGCTCTAAACTTATAGGTCCCTAAGGATTGTGATGGTTAATTTATTAAAGTATATTTAGGGAATAAAAATTTGCTTCAAAATTAAAAAATTAATGTAGAATCACCAAGTATTTCGAGCCCTTTTGATCTGATGCAGCTCCACGAACTCATGCCGAAACGTTTCGCCTCAAACGTTCTCTGTCCAAGCCATGCAAAAGAAAACTAATCATCTTGCATATTTCGATCCTCATTCTAATTTATCTCCGAAACTTCATGATATTTAAAACTATAATTTGTCTTGTGTGTAATCCTTCAGAAGTAGCATAGCGAATCATAAAAATTAGTATGGGCGGAGATAATTTAGTATACGATCCTCATCGATTTATCACGTAAACCTCGGAATTTCATATATGCAAGGTATAAAGTGAAATTTTAATATTTAGGTGATAGTGAATCGTTAAAAACATGTTGAATATTTTTTAAATCGTTAGAGCAATTCATTTGTGTGTTCTTACCCTCAAAATTCCGTTTACTTCATAATAAGCTACCGACTTGGTTGTTTATCTTCAAATTTTCTATAGAAAGCATAGCTCCCCGAAAAAAATAATATTTTTTATTCTATTCTAGACCTCTCTCTCTCTCTCCCGATGAGAAACGATGCCAAAATGGGCCATCCTACCCTTTTGTCCGCAACCCTTAATCACTAACCAACACTTTTTCCCCCTCCTCCTTCCTCCGTTAATTTTATTCACCCCCGCTCCCACCCCATTCCCACCCTCGACGCCACGATGAACGCGTTGAATGCGTTTCGCTAAATACCCGTCATCGGCCGTCTGCCCGTTCTGAAGGTGTGTTCTGGAAAGTCCCTAAAAACCATCGCGAATCTCGGAGAAATTACCCAGCCTAAACTCCTCTTTGCCCCGCATCATTTTCATATCCTGCTCTTCGTGCTTCCCTTCATTCCGTACACAAAATCAATTCTCTTTCCCCCTGTAACACCCCAATTGCCTTACATTCTCCCTTCGATAGCCTTTGAGCATCCCACTGTCTCTTAATGTCCACTCACCTCAAACAATTTTGCCTTCCTCAAATTCCACGAAGAAACATCCTCTCTACACCTTCATATGTACGGCATCCTTACGACCACTGGTAAGGTGTGTATTTATCAGAAGGTGGCAGAGGGTTATTAGACGCTCAAGTATCCTCAGTACTTGAAGAGCTGCGGTCACAGACCGCCGTACGGGGCAGTCGTGTCATGTGAGGGTCCCTGTATTTACGCACTTTAAGTACTCTCATATTACTTTGTGAAACACATTCTTGTATGTATTTATGTGTGTGTGTATTTATATATACAAATATATACACATAAAAATATACATTTATATATATATATATATATATATACACACACACATTCATATATAAATACATTTATTTATATATACGCATGGTAGGCGAAGGAAGAGATGGGATGAGGTCGGGGACTACGGTTAGGCACGAGGAATGGCCGCGGAGAGAAAGCAGTTGAGTTCTGCAGGAGACAGGGGTTAGTCATCACCAACACTTGGTTTAGACACCACAAAAGACGCAGGCAGATTACCTAATAATAAATAATAATATATATGCATATATACATACATACACATATATATACATTTATTTATATACATAGAAATACATGTGTGTGTGTGTGTGTAGGGAAAGGGAGAGGTAACGAAATATTTATGACTTATAGTACTTGTACATTTTCAGAATAAAAATATGTTTCTACATCTAGATTTCGGCATTTTCATTTTCAGCAAGGGCTTTGACAGTGACAAAATGTAAGCGTTAACACCTGGGTCGGTTAATAAAGTGTCTAAGTGGACCATGCGGATATTTTCGTTACGAAAATGTCATAAGTAAAACTTCCCATTCGTTATTTTCCTCTTCCCAATTTATTTTTTCCGGTTTTTCCCCTCTATAAGCTTTCAAATCCACTCGAATCCTCTTTAAAAAATGAGAGAAATTACGAAGTGGAAAGATCATTAACCTAGGTCGGGTTTGGTTCGAACACTTATCCCTCGAGTGATTTAGTCGGTTAAGCTACCAAGGCTGAGATACGTGGGCACGCCTTCGGGATAACTCCGCTAAATTTAATGCTGCGGCGTTTGCCGCGCTTTATCTTTACTTAAACTCTCGTTTCTTTAAAGACCAAGTATCGGATCCAATTACGACCGACACAATCAAGACCTTAAGTCTTTGCCAAAGGTTGGTAACCAGAGCAAAAACGCTAAACATTTTTACCTCGGTAATAGTACATAAGGAAAGATTGCTAAGTGTTCCGCGGTACCTAGATAGCGACACCGACCCCTTTTAAAAAATAAATACAATAGCGGCCATTTTTCACATGTTGCTGATGATGTGTAATGGTACATGATGGGTAGGATGGGTATGGTGTTCAGCTTAAGGTTGCTTAACGTGATATCTGTAGACAAAACGTTTATGAAGAGTAATTTTGTTATAATACCTCAAAAAATTTCAAATATAAGATCAACGCCAGTGGCTCGCACACCTTTGTTTTTTTAATTTCTCGTTCGCTTTAACAATCTTTCATAATGATTTAATACAATTGTTGATTTATACTGTTATATATATATATACAGAAACAGATATAAGGAAAAGGGATAGGGAAACACATAAAGGACAAACACAATAGAGGTGGGGAAGACGGAATCGAACGGATCACAAGAGTAAAAATATTTCCTTGACCGGGATTCGTACCTCGGATCTTTCCACTTGCCAGGCGGATGCTCTTAACCACTTGAGCTATCGAGGAAACGTAATTTACCCTGAGATCCGTGGGTCTAATATGTCGCCAAGCACCCCGATTCTTTAGCCAAGAGATGGCGTCAGGGGGCTGTTTCACCCACCAAAGGAGAAATACACCACAAACAAGAGGAAAAGACATTGGGTTAGAATTCATACAACATCATACAGGAAAGGAACAGTGCGTTTCGTGGCACGCATAGCCAGAAGAAAGAGATGAGCCACATTGGCCAAATGCACATTCAAACATGAAATCCCGCCAAAAGTCGAATAAATACTCATATATACAGAAACAGGTATAAGGAAAAGGGATAAGGGAAAAGGGAAAGATCCGGTGTTCGAATCCCGGTCAAGGAAATATTTTTACTCTTGTGATCCGTTCGATTCCGCCTTCCCCACCTCTATTGTGTTTGTCCTTTATGTGTTTTCCTATCCCTTTTCCTTATATCTGTTTCTGTATATATGAGTATTTATTCGCCGTTTGGCGGGATTTCGTGTTTGAATGTGTGTATATATATATATATATATATATATATATATATATATATATATATATATATATACATACTCATGTACTCATAAACATATATATATAATATTTATATATATATACTCATATACATATATATACACACTAGGGGCAGTCAAATGAAAACTTAACGCCCGCCATAACACAGTTCTCTAATAGGTAGAAGCTATTAGCATCTAACGGTATCTAGATAGCAGAAATCGTATCGTTACCAAGCTGATGTCTTAACCGATCTAAGTTTTAAGCCTTCAGTTAATTCTTAGCGTCAACAATTCTCTCCTCTTTGCAAATATTGCTTCATTTGACAAGGTTTCGCATGAAAGAGGACCGGTTTCGATGCCGTCGTCACATTTCCTTCGTTCGTTTATCCATCGATCAGAGGAGCGGGTCGGGGAGCACCGGGCCTGTTGAAACGGAATTGGATTGCCTACCCCTCCCCTCCTCCCATCTCCCCCCTCCTTCCCACCCAAAATAAAATTATTTTTTCCCCAACTCCCTTAGGATATAGTTTTTTTATGCCAAATTTTCCATCCTTTTATTACGTATCCATGACGTCCTTCCTTCTCTTTTAAAATGTATGTGTTCCGCCTGCCTACATTTCTTCGTCTTCCTTTCTTTTTTTTGGAATTTCCATCCGATAAATAAAATATGCCGACCCTGCTATCAATTTCTCTGATTCCATAAAAAAATAATACGGCAGGTAGCAGGCATATAAAAATTTTTATAACAATTTACGATCGTGTTGAGTCCCCCCTAGCCAACACGCCATCTTCTCAGGGGTGGCACCTTTTGGTTACATTTATTGTTGATGACACGATAAGAACAACAGTGCACTCAATATCCTGTTACTACTCTTCCTCATCACGACCTTATTTATGCAAAATATCAGCTTTCTTATTTTTTCAATCTCTGAAAATGCTTTTTTTCTGAAAGATTTTTCCTGCTGTGCCTGGACCATTTTTGAAACGAGAGGAAGGCTATATTTATGTGGACTATAATGCAGGTGTGTGTGCTTCTTCGTTTCACATTTTGCACGTCCAGTTGTTTGTAATGGGTGAAATTTGAATTTGTAAATATGTCAGGAGCAGCGGCAAGCTCCGGAGTTCATTTTCAGCGCTAGCACCTATCGTTGTTATAGCCTTCAAACATCATCATTACCACAATTATATAGTTAATTAAAACTACCTACCTCTATTCCTTCCGGAGGCATTTCGCTCCATTGGCGTCCCATTGAAACTGAGTTGGCTTTCCTGCAAACAAAAATTTATTTCCCTTGGGTGAAAAAAATCGGTCTCGTATGCACACACACAAACACACATCGTTTATGCGATGATATTAAAGAAAGAAAGGAAGAACAATCAAATATACACACACACACACACACACACACACATATATATATATATATATATATATATATATATATATATATATATATATATATATATACCGCCCTTCGTTAACGCCAAATCCTTCAAGAACAATTTCCTGGCCTCCTGATCCCTTACGAGGGGATGTTTCATAACCCCATCGCTCTCCGGATTGTAGCTCATGTGATTTTTTCCTTTGGAGATATCTCATAGCTGAGGTTTTACTAAGTTCGACCAAGGATCCTGGAAGCTCTTTAGAAGGCAATCGCAGATGTCATCGCTGAAATAACGCAAGATATGCTGAGAAGAGTTTTCGAAAACCTTTTTGAACGACTCAATATGTGCATCGCTCACCAAGGTCGACCTGGATTAAATAATTTTTAAAACCTAATGAAAATAAAATGACATTAAATTTAATTTCCAGAAACAAAGTTTTTTTTTAACTATCTTGGTCGTTTTTTTACACTTTGCCCGTCAAATCAAGGAGTCCATTCTGCGTCACCCTCTATATATTATTTTTTATTGAGGAATCTACTGGTTAAGGTAGGTTTTTGGATGGGTATATATGTGTATGTAAATGTAAGTTTATAATTATATATATATGTGTATGTATGTATATACATGCATATTTATATATACATATGTATATGTATGTTGTGTGTGTGTGTATATATATATATATTTCTTCTGTCTGAGTTCTGTCCCTCTCCTCCTTGATAAAGGTGGCAACGACCACCGAAAATTCGAAAAATAGTGAGTCTCTTTTTTGTGTGTTTCTGTGTTTTTGTCTGTGTCCACTAGTGCTAAGTGTTATACATTATATATATATATATATATATATATATATATATATATATATATATATATATATATGTATACATATATATTTATGTAAACGATATAGATTCAGTTTCAACAAAGGAACTAAATATTTAACTTCATAGACTCCAATTAAATACTTTTTATAAATATATTTCTCTGCGATAATTTGCGGTGGATGTCACCTTTAAACGTCACGCGACTATTTATAAAATAAATATCTTGGAAACTACTACCTGTATTAAAAAGACGGCGAATCAAATTTGGCATATTTTGCATTCCTTATTTTAAACAGAACCCGCTCCCTTTTGTTAGAATAATATCAAATTCTCTACTAAAAAGAGAAAAGATGAAGCCGTAAAACTGAGGAATTTTACAGGTATCATATGTTCTTTCAAATAATTATGGCAGTTATTTATAAACTGTATGACTCTATGTAAACTCTACCAAAAATATGAAATACGTTATAAATTAAACTCTTTTCAAACATAAGATCAGCGTGTGAATTAATTTCCAGTCCAATGAGTGCTAATTTAAAGTAATTATGATGTATTTAATATCCTGAAATATTCTGGAATTAATGGAAAATCAATTGATTGATATTTTTATCCACAATCGTACAGTTGAAACTTGCATTCCATCTATTTAATCAAATTTTATTATATCTATATTGGAATATATTTTTATATTTACCAAATTTGGCCATGCGCAAATATTAGCGTTGAATTCCGGAAACATATTTGTTTATCAGTACTTTGATTGGTGACAAAATTGTAACAACTACTGCATTCCATGAAATTTTTTTATCTTCGAATGATAAATACTCTTTATTCTTCTTTTGTGTTATTTGCGTAAGGCTAAAAAAATACTGCAGAGAAGTTAATTTTCTACACAAGGGCAATATTTACTTATTTACTGTGCGTTATTTATTGGGAACTCTTTATTTTCTTGCCAACTTTATTTAATAAAAATATTTCTGGTGCAAACAATGCTAAGAGAGACGTAAATCAAACAGTGAAATCGATAATTGGTCCCTTAGCTTTAAATATCGTCCTGAAGGTTTTAATTAATATCTCTATCATAAAAAAGATGTAGATGACGGAGGCTTCGATCTCAAAAAAGACATAGCCCAACCTTTTAGTCGTAAAATTTGAGAAAAACATGGCGACAAATATATATATATATATATATATATATATATATATATATATATATATATATATATGTATATGTATATATATATATATGTATATATATATATATATATATATACTAGCTGAATACCCGGCTTTGCACGGGTTAGGGAGAAACAATAATATAAATATACTACATAAATAAAAACAACAAATTATAAAGTACAGTAATACACTACTTCATACAAATTTAAGAATCTTTTTTATTTAACACCTGTTTATAAACTACATTTTTTGTTTCATATCCAGGAGAAAGAATATATAAATTTTTAGGCGAACCTACTCTGGAGCAAGCAACATAAAGTTGCCCGTGGCTAAAACATGGCGATCTTAGATCAACACCACAAAACTTAAAGACTGTCCCTGTGATTTATTAATGGTAATTGAAAAAGCTAGCCGGACTGGAAACTGTAATCTTTTAAAGTTGAAGGGAAGATCAGTTGGGATTAGAGGTATCCGTGGAATAAAAATTATTTCACCTTTTCCAGTTAAAATGACTGCCTGGATTATATTTTTCATTAATTTTGTCACACACAATCGTGTCCCATTGCAGAGTTTTGGTGGGTCTAAATTTCGCAATAAAATGATTGGAGATCCTACTTTAAGTATATGGCGATGTTGTGGCAATCCAGCTGGATCAAGTGAATTTAGGAATTCCGTTGGATAATTGACGGCTTCGTCAGCATCCACTACGGTATTAACCGATTTATATTCAATCACGTCTCCTGGCAGCATGGCTAGTATCTCCTGGTTAATTTCATTATCATCATCGTTCTTAGGAGCAAGAATGGCTCTTTCTCGCAACCATTTAAATTTATAAATTTATAAATTTGTAAATTTTTATAATTTTGATTAACGTTAGGATAGACTGCTCGTATCATATCGCGGACAGTTTTCACCGATACACATAAATCTGATGACAATTTTATCATACCAGATGCTTCAATAACTAATCTATCTTCTCCAACCTCCAAAAGTTTATTTGCAAAATTTTGAGCATTCCCATCTCTTAAGAGGATTCGCATGTTTTGTTTAAGGCTAATTTCTTGGACATGATTCCATAGAACAGAATGTTTTAAACAGGCATAAATTTCATCGGCTGGAGTCGATTTTGGAATGACAGGCAGAGTTTGACGGAAGGCTCCACACAGGAGTACCAGAGCTCCTCCCATTAAACTGCAGTTTCCTCTAAGATCTTGAAGTGTTGCGTTGAGGGCCTCAAGAGATTTTTTATGAGCCATCGTACACTCATCCCATACTATCAATTTACATTCTATAACAACTTGTGCCTGGCCGCGTGTTTTATTTATATGACATGTGGGATTTTCTTGTCGGGAATTATTAAGTGGCAACTTAAGGGCAGAGTGGGCTGTTCTTCCTCCTTCCATTAATGTCGCTGCAATACCTGAAGATGCAACGGCTAGAGCAATTTCTCCATGAACCCTGATTTCAGCGAGAACTAAATTAATTAAAAATGTTTTTCCCGTGCCACCAGCAGTATCAAGAAAAATGATACCTCCTTCTTGTTTACTTATCTACTTGATCCATTATTGTTTCGTACGCGAATTTCTGATCTTCATTAAGAAGTGGCTTTTTATCCGCGATGTATGCTTCTGAGTCTAAGACAGTGTAGCTAGTTTCACGTATATAATCTGGATAAAATACACCCTGTTGATCTTGTACAGGTGCAAAAAGACCGAGTTCCACTAAAGTCTTGTTAACCATGGCGATACACTTTTCCTCCAAAATAATCAAAGTTTTATTAAAAATGTCGGAGTTAAACGTAATATCCAATGTAGGATTTTCACTTCGAACTTTAGCCAGTATATCCTCACACATTGATTCTTTATATTTTTCCCATATTGTTTTTGGGTTAGATGGATTACAGGAGGTTATTATGATGGAAAAGAAAATTCGGATTTGTCCTGGAAGAGAAATCAAACTGGCCTCTCGCAGTGAGTCATCCCAGTGTTGATCTCCTTCTAGCAACCCTAAATTCTGGCAAGCTTCTCTGAATGTCTCACATATTTCTCCGTTTACCGTTCTTAATTCGGCAAATGAGCGAGGTCCTCTAATGGTATGTAGAAGCATTCTTAAAAAATAACATTCGGCGTTGTTAGGATGGACTGTGTAGACTCGGCCCAATGCGTCACATGAATAAATATTATTCTCAGGATCAAAGTTGCCCATTTTTCTCCTACAAAAGACTTTCCTTGATGTATTCCACGTATAATATCTCGGCAATTCTGAATAAAATAGTGTTCTTGCAAAAGTATCCTGCTGGCATAGTTGGAAAAATGCTGTTTCTATGACAGCAAAAAGTAAACAAATTACATACATACAAACAAACACTCTCCTTTATATATATAGATGGGTCGCGGTAGTCCAGTGGGTAGAGCGTTCGATTCCCGGGCAAGGCACTCTGGGCACCTGTAGCTCCACCCAAGCTTAAGTGATTTTTCGGGTACCAGATCTTTCTGGAAAGCCATAACTCGGACAGAACTCGTCCCTCTCTTCCTTGATAAAGGTGGTCACGACCACCGAAAATTCGAAAAATAGTGAGTCTCTTTCTTTTGTGTGTTTCTGTGTGTTTTTATCTTCTGTGTCCACTAGTGCTAAGTGTAATACATATATATATATATATATATATATATATATATATATATGTATGTATATAACTGCTGCCAAATATGGAGTTTTATCTTTCACTTGTTACTCTGGAGTTGATCTTAAATATTTGTTGGGTGACAAAAATGGTAATATTGAATTAAATTGATTTGAGTGATAAAAGCATGAAAAGTAAAACTTGTCAATCGCTATTTCGATGACATTTAATTTATGAAGCACCTCGCTTTTCAAAACGTTTCAAACTGATTGAAAAACTATCATCGAATGCCTCCTTTCCATTTCAGATTTTTACCGTTTATGAAAATCGATTGAGAAACTTGCCTATAATTTGTTGGTTAATTAACAGCAAGAAATGAATAAGTGGATATTTTCAAATGGGATTTACCATTTTAGACACGGCTGAAAGTCTGCATTTTATATCAACTGATGGCGTTAGTTAGAGAATAGGTTGTCCTAAGATTGCTCGTCTCCTACTCTTAGGCGTTTGGGAAGAGTTCGTATTTTTCTACACCTTTAACTCTAACTTCCATAATCTTCCTATGTCATTGAATGATACCTGTCTAATCCCAGAGCAGATTAACCTGAAGCCAAACACAAGAACGGAAAGGACATGGACTTTTGACATTCTTCGTCATAAAGTTATCAAAGTTATTGTTTTTTAGCATAGTTGTTTAAATGAATCAGTAATTTAATGGAATTAAAAGTCTACGAGTATATCCTAGGCATTGTCAAACCAGGTAATCAAGACTGATGAGTGTTGTGCTGACAGGTGACCGTTGTGAAAAGTTTTCAAAACGATTGCAATGCTTTCTTCAGCCGTAATAGTGTGTCGAAATTTCTCTCAACGTGTTCATGTCTTGCTAAACTCGTACGTACATAATATTAGGAAGTTCCCAGGAGTTGGTTCGAGAATGAAATAAATGAGAGACCTGACCTAGACGTGATACACCTGAACTAGAATATTCCAAATGATTGAACTTAATTAACTACTTGCATAACGAGGAAACTCCGTAAAGTGGCCACGCAGTGTCCGGTAGTGGGGGGGAGTGACAATTTATAAAAAAATATGAGTTGAGAGACGAGTAATTAAACACCGCCGTGCGTTTTTATTTTAAATGGATGCATGCATACACAAAATTCGTCATTTTTCCTTTCAAATTTTATTTTTAGTTTTTTTTTAACATACCATTTTTTATGCCTTAATGGAAATTGCGATTTTTAATACCATTTGTTGAAAAGTAAATTGTTTCCGGTTTTGCTTGGCGGCATTTTTCTATCGTGAGGAGGATGAGACAAAAAAACACTACGATTACACATTCCGTGAATGTGTTTCCCCCCCCCCCTATTTATGACGATATCTGCCGATAATTTTGAGTGCGGTAACTTCCATTGTCTTTCATGCCTCATTCCCTCGTGTAATGGCGACTTTGAAAGCTTTAATTCTACTTTACGATTTAGGCTCCGTTCTGGTCGGATCGATAGAGACTCATGTATTCCAGGAAATTATTTAAGATTTTTTATGGAATTCTATCGGAAAACGTAGCTGTAGTTTTTCGGTTCCCATGGAAATTGCAACATTTTCTATGAATTCCAATGGTACTCCAAGTAGACGAGAAAGTAGTCCGCCGAAGACGGATTAATTTATTGGCATTCTTACCGTTTAAGTTAGGTTTTGGATGGAGAACGAATTAACAACGATGTATTTCTTTGCCTCTTCTAATGAAATAAGTTGACATCCTTTAGTATAATAAAGGCTTCTCAATTCCACATACTTCTTACCTCCATACATTCCGTTCAACATGCCTATCCGTTTCCTCCTCCTTCCTCCCTTGGCCAACGTTCTCCCCTCTATCACAGTCTTCGGCATTCCACCGTCTATCAAAATGCTATGCATTCATTTCTTCTACCTTCTTTGGATTTCTCGCAACAATCCACTCTCCTCCCCCACCATGCCTAGCCCCTTCTCTTTCGTTTTCATTTCTGTCCATTTCACCTTTTCCATCCCTCGCTACGCCTTTTATCTTGCTCCAATGACCAAATTTCTATCAACTTCCAGACCTTTTACTTTTACCATTTAGCTCTAAACACTTACGAAATTAGTAAACTGTTTCAACTGCTTTAGTTTACGACCTCCTATTTTAATAAATAACTTAGCTTTCCACTTTCTCCAGAACCTTTGTTTTGTTTACATTGATGGAGACGGATTAATCTTGAAATTCTTTGTGGAACACTTGGCTCGAGCACACATTCCGTAGTGAGATATTTCCGTACCAGAATAATATTATTTTTAAAATGAAATTTACCTCATTTAGAGCAATGGAATTACATGTCATTCAACTGCTTTCTGGTGATAACCACCAACAAATTAGTTACTATCTGTGCCGTCCTTAATAAGAATGAAGGGTGGTACGTGCACGGATAACGATGAATTATCCTCTTCAGTTTAAATAATATACTTATGTGAGTAGGAAATTTATCTAACACCATAAAAGTAATAGTGTGATAACTTTCAATTGTTCTAAATTGTTTCCTTCTTAATTTCCTGTCTTTTCAAATGGGTTATTTAAACGCCTATGGTTACGGTGTTTATTCTATATTCAAACCTCAAAGGCTTTATTTTATAATTCTTCGTGTATCTAATGTCTAGTGATTCCGGAGAAAATCTTTATTTTTAGGATTCTCATTGTGAGTTTCGTTCCCATGGCAATAAGTATTGTGTATTTCTTTGTTCTTTTTTCGAGCTACCTTCGAGGTATGGTAGAATAGTCGGCAGCTATTTAGGGTACGTATTTAAGATTATTTCCGTGTAATTCATTGATTGATAAGAGGAAAACTTCGGCGAGACGTTTCTCTACAGCTTTTCTACCTTATATGAAGTAGATGGCCCCTTGGCGCCTTTCGTAAAGAGTAGGCTAATGCCGAGGCCGGGTTCCTCTCCACCCTTTTTCCTTTCCTGCCCATCCCCTATGGCGCAAATGACCTTAGCTGTCGGTCGCCTCCCCTAAAAATTACTACTACTATGAAGTAGATGGAGTAATGTAAGTTCGAAAATTTAATGTGACCCGACCGTGACACATCTCGCGTGAACGTTCCTCGTCATGTTACCTTCGTGCACATTGTTCTCGCGTGACGCCGTCGTCCTTTGCCATGGCAACGCGTTTGGATTTCGCGAGAGAAGAGTGAGTGGGAGTGATGGGTAAGGGGGGAGAGAGGTAGCTACAAGGAGGATTAATTTACTGCCTCGCGGAGTAGCCGATGGCATTGATGAGGCCATGAGAGTGGGTGTGGGTGGGTTTCGGGGGGGCGGCGAAGGAAGGACTGGGGGGGTAGCGTGGACCCCCTTAAAACGAGAATCGAGAGCATCCAACACAATCGCAAATTCGCGGTCGTCTCCGCCGTCAATCGATCGGAGGCGAACCCCCCTTCGCGGAGGGAGGAGGAGCTGGCGAGTGGGTTGTTCATTCCCGACCGGATCATTCTTCATTGGTGGTCGGAAGGATTTTATTCCGTTCCGAAACTCCGGAACGATGAGGGATGGCGCGGGTAGAAAACCGTGCCGTATCCCTTCAGTGCCGGAGCATCCGGCGTGCCGGAGGAAATGTTATCCGAGAGTCAAGATGACGGATTCCTTCGCAAATTAAATCATCCCGCGGCGCGACGCACGAATAGATGCGTACCACGAGCAGTTGGGTATCTAAAAACTCCGTGACATAATAAGGGAGCCATCCGCGGGAAATCGATATAAATCGCCGGGAATCGATTGCTGAAATTCGTTTCTCAGTTAATCTTTTCGAAGGATCGAATTGCGACTCAGTGATCTACAGTTAAATTTTCCGATTTACCTTAACTTAATTTCAAATATTTTTGGAAAAAAATTCCATTCGTGTACTTAATTTTCCTGGCTCGCGATGATAAAAAAAGAAACGGCGCCGTGTGCTACATAGTATAATCTCTGCGTGATGACGGAAAATATTTAGCTTCTTAAAATTCCGCGGTTTACATTTATTTCGGTGGCACCAACGATTCCGCCCTTTAAGATATCATTCGGTAGAGTTAACCAAATGTTAATAATTTGGTCAACGTTGAGGCATATGTGTATAAGTAATTCTGGAGTCAGGGGGCAGGTGAATTTTCGGTAGATAGGGAAGGGTTTAAGGCTGGGGGTGGAGGGGATAGAGGATGGGGAGATTGCCTGAGGTGATTATTGGGGTCTGCGACGAGCATGCTGGGAGGGGGGTTGGATGTCGCGGCGAGGAGAGGGGGGAGAGGGGGTCAGGGGAGATCGCGGGTCGGAAGGGGCAGTGGAAACGCGGGAGGATACGGTGGGTGTGAAAGGGTTGGGAGTTTTTCGCTGGTTTAAAATTATTTAAATGAAGGAGAATTTCCAATTGCTCCATTGCGTCCACTCCACTGCCCCGGTGTCGCGACTGGAGAGGGATGGTGAGGAAATCGCTGTGTCCGAAGTGCATGAGGTGCTCGGCGAAATAGGATTTGTGGTTGTGGCCATTTTAGGAGGCGACCGACAGCTGAGTCCATTTACGCCATTAGGTGTACTATGTGGCTAATTTAGTAAGGAGAGATTTTTATTAGATGGGTTTTCGGGTGGGATTTTGTCCCATCCGATGGACGGGGTAATACATTCAAAGTATTCTCCGCATGTCACCCCAAGTGGAGATTTGGATAGTACCGAAAAATTCTACCACGGTCGGGATTCGAACTCGGGTCATCGGGTTGGGAAATCAGTACATTAGCCACCTCACCAATTCGATCCACTATGCGGGATTAGTTCAGTGATTAGTTTACAAAAGCAGGGAGGTATTCCTTCGCTCTAATATTAATATTTCGACCAGTTTCACCTAATAAAACCTACGGATAATTTCCGGGATTTCGGGATCCATTTTGTCATGGTGACTGCTTGCGAGACTCCTCGGCTTTCTTTTATCGTTCATAGACACACTCGACAATTTTTGTTTTAAGGCTTTATGACTTTTAGGAAGGCTGCATTCAGAAACGTCATTTATCCCCAATTGTTTGTATTTTGTTACTAAATCTGATGATTATATAATAGGAAATATTGATCGTAAGATTATATTTTTCGGTGTGATGTGATTGAACAGTTTCATAAAACAGTAACGATAACACTTGCAGTTTTCAACTTATTTCGTCACAACAGATATTCGACCGTCATTGACTGTGATAAGGACGAACGCTGAAAGCAGTACGTATTGCGTATTGCAAATATCTCACCTTAAAAATGATACAAATTAAAGTACGCCCAACATATTGATATCATCCTCGTATTATTCCTTAAATTTTAACGGAAGAGCAAGTTGACCCCAGAAATCTGCGAAATTAAGCTGAAATTTGTGAATAAAGCCTTCAAGCTCACATTCTCACGCTATATTTTCAAAATTAACGAACCCTAGTTTAGATAACTCGTCTCATTACGTTGATAACGGCATAAATTTTCGAAATCATGGTTAGTTACTTTGGAAAATACACAGTAAATTCACGTCTCTCTTTCATCTATTATCATGGCTATTAGATATGTTCAAAATGTGACGTCGAATGTAGACTTAAAACTTTGAGCGATGATCTATTGCTGTCTCATTGAATAACTGACGAGGAATAAAAGAACTAAACAGAAATTCGTCGACGTTTCGTTCGACCGGACCATGAACTTTCACATTCACACACTGTGCATGGATGTTGTCACGAAATAGAGAGAATATGCACGACAATTGTTCAATAAAGACTGATGATAATATTTTATTCGCATATTTCATTGTGCAAAAATTTGAATTAATTCCATATTATTAACGAGTCCTGTAAATTATTTGTGGTGCAAGTATCATTGGTTTGACTCCAGGATTCCGTCAGCGGGATCCGTGTTCAGTTGAAGAATGGTCAGTTCGCCTTCGCCTCTTCCTGATAATGAAAAGCGCTTCCTGCAAAGGTACCAATTGTGTCAACAACATAACATTAATTGAATTTTCGCTCAATAAATGATGCGAATAAAAAAAATTAATATTTTTCCTTATTGAGCATCCCTCGCACAAAGGTGGAAAGTAACCTGGGTAAGAAAATTTGTAGCATGCACTGAAAGTATATATTTATATATATATATATTATTCATATGTACATAAATATATATACATATATTATATATATATATATATATATATATATATATATATATATATATATATATATATATATATATATATATATATATATATATATATATATTCATATTCAGTTCCGCGAATAACAAGTCTCGAGCGATGGGGACTAACTTAGAGATTATTTTTGATATCATTTTCCAGTTTCGTTTAATTTTAATGTTTGGACAGATATGTTTATGACAGCGACATTGAGTAAGGATGTTAAGAAAAGGCTCAGAAGTATGGTCACTGAACCTGGAGGATAGAAGTAGATTGAAGGCTTTTGAAATGTGGATGTGGAGGAGAATAGAGAAGGTGAAATGGTCCGAAAGGAAAACAAACGAGGAAGTGATAAGTACTCGTATTAGATAGATGATAGATGTAGCGGGCGAGAAGAGGGGATTGTTTGGAGAAATCATAAGGGGGGAGGGAAAATTGAAGAAGGACGTATTGATCGGCGAATTTTGAAGACTGTAATAGAGGAGAGAATGTTGGGGACACGGGGAAAGGGTAGGAATAGAATAGGGATGTTGGACGGAATGAAGGGAGGAAGGAAGTATACAGAAATGAAGAGGGACTTGTTGTAGAGTAGGATGTGGGGTTCTGTTTCCTTAGGAAATATTTATTTGGTAATTGCGTCCATCCAAAACCTACGGTATCCGGTATATTACCTAAAAAAGATGTTAAATATTCACTTCAGAATCAAGTAACACCATTGAAATGAAAAACGGAGGGGAAATAGAATCCAAAGAAAGCAAAGGAGTTCGAAAAAGATACAGCCTTTCTCCAGCACTATTTAACGTATATCTAGAAGAGACAATAAAAGAAGCACAAGAATTGGGCATCGAAGGAATCAAGGTGAATGGCGAAGATAATAAGATTCCTTGATTCGCAGATGATATCACAGTGGTCACAAAAACGCGATATATCATGTGGGCAAGTCTAAATGATTTGGACAAAGTACTTTAGCAATAAAATATAAGCTTCAACAAGAAGAAAACTAGAGTCTTTCTCTCATGAAGAGAGAAGTTGGAGGTAGATACCACAATATGTGGAGTTAAACTAGAGCAAGCTTCATGTACCTGGGTAGCAGTATTACTAGATTTCTTCGGCTGACATCAAGCGAAGAATGACCTAAAAAAAGAGTTCATGCCGTAGAAGAGGAAACTGCTATGTTCAAAGCACACCTGAGGATGCAAACAAGCAAGCAGTTCGTCAAAACTTTTGTATGGAGCATGGTACCATATGGATCAGAGACGTGAAACATTGGCAAAATGGATCTGCGTAGAATAGGGAATAAGCCTTCGAAACATGGTGCTGGAGGGGAACGCTGAAGATGGACAGACAAAGTAATTAACCAGGAAGTACATTAGGAGATGAAGAAAGGACCACTTGGAAATAACTCTAAGGTAAAGAACTAAATGGATTGGATGCACCTTGAGGCACAATGGATTAGTCATAAATATAATAGAAGATAAGGTCAAAGGGAAGATCCCGTGAGGAAGGGCATGAAAAAAGGATAAACAGAAACATGGGATTAATTAAGAAGGACGTAAAACAAAAAAGCAATCAAGGAGCGAGGAAATCAACACTAATTAGAGAATAATGGAGGGTTTCAGTTAACCACTCTCAAGTTCAGAATACTGATAAAGAAGTAGTTAAGTATTCAACAAGGACGGAATAAACTGAAGCAGATGGAGTAGTTCACCTATTAAGGCAATATTTTAGAGGAAAAGGGGCATTATAATTGGGACATTATTGCATGAATTGCGTTTGTAGAAGAGACATTTGAATAGAATGGAATTTAAAAGAGAATTAATGACGGGCACACTGAGTAAAGATATAAAGAAAATATTTGTGAGGACTTTAATGGGTATCATAGTGCTTTCTGCTCGTGGGACTTCATCTCCGAAGCAAAAGGATGAAAATATGTAGATTGGAGGATTTTGAGATGTAAGTATGGTGGCGAATGGAGAAAATAAGTTTGGCTGAAGAGGAAGACAAACTGAGGCTTTAAATAGGGTGGACGAAAAGAGTAAATTACTGGGGATATTCAAAAAAGGCAGAGAGAGAGTGTGGATGGAGGAAATATAGAAAGCTAGTAGTGAGGTGGAAGCTGTAATAAGTGGAAGGAATAGGTAGGAAGAGATTGGGCTTCTTAGAAAGATCAAGGGCAAGCAAAGACATTAAATGAAAAATGGGAAATTCCCACGACACTTAGAAATAATTAGGCACTAGGTAAGGTCCAAAACTTATCTTTAAACGAGGGAGAATACATCATGATTGATTTATTGTTCAATATGAAGTTGGACGTTATTGGTCAACTATTGTAGTTTGAAGTTACCGAGAGCTTTAACCATGATCAGCACTTCTTTTGATATTACATTTGGCTTACTAAAGTTTTTTTTCGTTGAATAAGTTACTTATATACTTAGTTAAATTACCAAAGCTTAATATATTGCGGGCGAAGAGAGGTAGTTCCAAGGGGAAAACCATAAAAGGGAGAAAATGTTGGTGCCGCAAATATTGAAAGGTATTATGTATAAGAGCAGCATAACTTGCAGACTTTTAATTGGGAATTCTATTCAAATCAGCAAGTTAGGCTGCCGCACCCTGTACCATAGTGAAGGCATTCCACTAACCAGTCCTGTAAAGGGGAGAATGTTGGACGGACTGGGTAGAAGGAGGAAGAGAATATGCATACGTATTAGACACCATGAAAGCAGGCAGAAATGTCCAAATAAATTAATTATGATTTAATGTAGCTAAAACAAAAGGAAGTTCTCAAGATGCATAGAAGGAAGCATTCGTCAAGTACCGTCATAAAACCTAAATTTAAATAAGGTAGAATACTACCTTGATCAAAAATTTCCCGGAATTTATTCAGAAAATTAAAAATACAAGTTTATTCATCTAAATCTATATTGTCCCCTTCAAAGTAATCCCCATCGACTGCAACACACTTATGCCAGCGCTTGATCCAATCCTCGAAACATTTTTTATATTCGGTTTTCGGTATGTCCATCAGTGCTTCCTGCGATTTTTCCATTACTTCCTCTCGGCTGCTAAAACGCGTTCCCCGTAATGGTTTTTTAACTCGATTGAACAGAAAGAAGTCACAGGGAGCCAAATCAGGTGAATTCGGTGGCTGTTGGATGGTATTTGTTGCATTTTTCGTCAAAAAATTACGAATAATGATAGCACTGTGCGACGGTGCGTTATCATGGTGCAAAATCCACGAGTTTTCTGCCCACATTTCTGGTCTCTTTCGGCGAATTGCTTCACGCAAACGTCTCATAACGCCCAAATAATACTCTTTGTTTACTGTCTGGCCTCCTGGCAAAAATTCATGATGCACTACACCGTTGTAATCCATGAAAACCGTCAGCATTGCCTTCTTTTTTGACTGAAAACGACGTGGTTTTTTTGGTCTCGGCTCATTTGGTGAACGCCATTCACTTGCCTGATGTCTGGATTGCGTGTCGTACTCATAAACCCACGTCTCGTCTCCAGTAATGATCCTTTTGATGAATGTGGGATCGGATTCAGCCTCGCAAATCATGTCTTTTGCGACGTCAACACGGTCTCTTTTTTGCATGAAATTGAGGTCTTTCGGCACCAACTTTGCTGCTACACGACGGAAACCCAAATCATTAACCACAATGTCTTGGGCGGATCCATAGGCAATGTTCAAGTCCTCCGCTATTTCTCTGATGGTTAATTTGCGGTTATTGACCAACATTTCTTTTACTTTATCAATTTTTTCACCGACTTTCGATGTCGATGGTCTGCCACTGCGTTCATCATCTTCGATTGACTCACGACCACTTCTGAACCGCTCGTGCCACTGGTAAACGACCGTTTTTTTTAGAGAATCGTTGCCGAAACACTTTTCCAACATTTCCAACGTCCGTGCGCCACTAAATCCGTTTTTTACGCAAAATTTAATACAAGTTCGTTGTTGCAAATTTAAATCCATTTCTGAAATTGTAAAAAATCGCCAACACACACAGAGATAGATGTACTCTTGGCTACGTAACTTTTGCAAATGTCAAGTTATGACACTAAGATTTAAAGGGAACATCAACAACAGATGTACCAATTTAACAAAAAAAACAGAACTCAAATCGGAACGATGGGAGCGCCACACGGTGGTTATTCCGGGAACTTTTTGATCAAGGTAGTTTCTTGGATGAATGAAATGAAAAGGTTATATTTGTAGTATACTGTACTGCTTATCGAATCAATTTGGATACGGCGTATTTCTCCCTAAACTCTTCGCGATTTAAAAACTAAACAGAAATAAGTGATAATTCGAGGGAGGAATAACGAGTACGATAGGATGTTAAAATATCGAATGAAAGTGGAACGGCTCGCTTTTTTCGGCGCATATTTGAATCCTACTCTGGGTACTTACATTTGGAGAGATAAAATGGACGTCCCAAGGCCCTCCGTGTAATTACGCAGTTGCTTTATAGCTTACTTCGGCTCCAACATGCGGGGAAAACAGAGGTGAACAACTTCAGGAGAAAGCAACCATAAAGATGCTACCGGTCGAGTCAATGAGACTGTAGGGAGAAGGGCGGTGAGAGCGTCAAGTTAAAAGGCCCATAAATCCCGTTAAGTTGAACCTCGCGATCCTGAATGCGGGATTTTAGAATTCAGGGCCCCCGAATGATATCGTTGAGAAAAATTTGAGAGAGGTTTTTCGATGTGTGAAGCAATTCGCCTTATATGACGATGTGGACAACATGTACCATAATATCTAAAATGCCGTATGAAGTCAAGGGGCGGCAAATTTTGTTAAGTTAGCATTCCTGTGGTTTTAAAGCACTTGAGATGAAAAAATTTTACGTCGCTCTGAGAGACTGGAGTGTCTGTTAGCTACAGTAATTCCAATATCACGAAATTTTAACAGATTTTTCCCTTTCACGGTGCGCCAGTGACTTCCTGCAGACTTTAGAAATTATAGTACGCTATATTTAGCAAAGATAAGTTTGGAACATCTTTAAATGCCAGTGACGCGATAGAAGTGATCTGTATGATGAGTTCAAGACAGTGGTGAAGTCATAAAAACTCCGGAAAATATTTAAACATCTGGGGCATGGAATTGTTGGCATTAGTTGATTTAATGGGTTCTAGCACACTGGCAATTGAAGGGGAGAAAATAGTGTCAAATAAAATGTTGAGAAAGCGAAACACTTTTAGGCGGAATGAAATGAATAAAACCTATCATTCATTGGAAAACTAACAGCTGGAGGTGTTGAATTTATTCGATAGTTGGGTAGCCCATTTGATGGAGTATTTGGCCATCGAACTGAGGGTCCCAGGTTCAAATATGGGCTATTATTCAGTTATATACTATATAACTATATATATATATATATATATATATATATATATATATATATATATATATATATATATATATATAGGCTATAACGAGGCTGCATAATTTTACTAGCACTAGATATTCACATAAAATAGTTGGCGATACAAGGTAAGGAACTTCATCTTTCCAAGGAAATCCTTTTTGATTTCTTGTTAAGAAATTTGATAAATGATAAGTGGAGTCTAAAAGTTCAAGCAAAATGCCTGAAATGCCCCTTTGCCCTCCTTCCTACTTTTCAATATTTTTATCTTGCCGTTTTGTTTCATCCAAAAGTGCCCATATTCACCTATTTCATTTAATTTCCCAATTTTTTTGGAGTATCTCCTATCTCAAAGGTTTTTTATGGGCATTCAAAAGTAATAACTTTGCCTTAAAAAACCCAAAGAAAATCAAAGAGATGTCATAAATTATTGAAAGAGATGCTTTTGACATTGATTTAAGTCCGTTTGGCATGCCTCTTTCCTCTTTTGATACGACCCCGTTATCTTCTGTGAAAGTGGAGAGAGATCATTTTTCATTTTTTTAAATAGGCATACTATATACCCAGTGACGGGAGACACGGAAGAATTTCGTTTGAAATTTCAAAAAGAAAGCACTCGATTGTGTCTTTTAGTATTATTATTTACATCATAAAATACTTGACATTTGAATTTTGAAAGCCGAGAGCAAGTTCTCAAAGTGTATTAGTGACTACTTTTTCAGTAAATATGATTGATAAAATAAAAAATTTCTTTTGTGCCCATTTTCTTGTTTTACCATGCCTATTTTTCCGCTCTATTTTAAATTTTATGGTCCCTAAACTTTCAAACTCTAATGATTAATAATGATCTGAAAGATCTGTAACGTCTACATCTCAAAGGATATGTGATTTATAATGTTTTCAATTACATTTTTTGACTACTTTTTTTCTAAAGATACTTAAATTGACTTGCAGCTTTCAGAAGTTACTCCATGTGAAAAAAAACCATAAATTAACACGAAGGATCATTCCTTTTCCCAGACACGTTATTTATCTTCCACGTATTCCAACACCCGTGCTCGTAGATTAAACCAGAATATAAATGAGTAAATTTTTACTATCATGCTCCACTCAGGTGATTAGAGACTCGGGTATTTTCTTATTCTCAATCATAAGTAGAAATTCTGTTGTAAAATTTATTTTTAACATTTTAATAATTTAAGGCATCCATGAAGTAACTAACAATTGAGAAACTTTTCATTTCAATGCTGCATTCCTGGTGTGAAATCAACCCCTACCACAAATCCTTGAGGTGGCTTGCAGAATATCATGTCGGTGCAGATATTTACAGGATGAAAACATTACAGCAGACACCGTTCCCTGAATCGTCGTTCCATTGAGAATGCTTAAATGACGGATATATTTTCATTTGAAATATCAGTTTAGAATGGGATTTAAATGATCTTCCGAGATCTAATGCTACAGTGAAAAGTTTTTTACGATTGCAGCAGCCCTAAACACCGCCCGTCACACAATACAGTAGCGTTCTACAGGATATTATGCAGATGAGCGCACGCAGCTGGGCTGAGAGAGCCTGCCGAAGGAGGATTGAAATAAATATAAAGGGAAGGAAATGGCCTCGGCCACATTTCTTTCGCCGTTTTAATCGGTTCGTCGGAATGAGAGAAATTTCGTGCCGCGTTTTAACGGCTGCCGCTTCTCTCTCCTCCTTTCCTTTCTCCTTTTTTTTTATTTTTTGGTTCAATCCTTTACGCCCAGGGGCACTTCATTACGGGCGCGAATTTTCCAGTTTTTTCCTTGGATTATTTCGCCCTGCTATTTCCACACGCTATTAAGATCAATTACCCACCATTCCAGCAATGCGGCTAGCCCGTTCAATACCTTTACACATTTTGCGAAGGTTAAAGAGAGAGCGGTGTTAATGGAGAAATTACACCGTCATTATAACGAAAACTATAATGATACGAAGCAAATATTCTCTTTACCCCTTTGAAGGAATATATAGGACGTGTTCGTTTTGCTTTCGGGCATGAGGACAGTCAAAAAACTCTATGTGATTATATTTTAGATCCTCCATTGTGTCTTTTACACACCCTTCTGACGTGCGTAAAAAGCTTTCTATATTTGACAATATAATGCCGTTATTTTGTCTCTTGAATTTCTTGCTATTCTCGGAAAAAAAATTGAAATCAGCTTTCATTTTATCGACAATGCAGTTCCTGCGTGGTACCTCTGTAGAGAAAAGATAATTCGGTGTACTCGTTATATCTAAGCTTTTAAGGTGTTTCCAGGGGAGCCATTATGGCCCACAGTAAATAGTCGCCCTGGAAACTATACTCAATAAGCCTAGTGGGCTCTGCCTTTCATTAGTACGCAGATAAACTCGATTATTCCATGAGCACAGCCTCGAAGCCTCGTTTCACTGCAAAATGTCCCCGGCATCCGCTTGCCTGCCGTCTAAACGCGTTCGTAATCGAAAGCAGTCTTCCGTAAACCGCCCTAAACCAGAAACGTTATTACGACATGAAAAGCCACTAAATTGTTTACACTACAGGATACGAAGTTACGAAAAAATATCATTTGAAACATAAAGCAAGATGAACTTAAATTTCTAAGTGCTTGAAAACAATATAAATAATGAATTACAGTGAATTAATCTAATAAACTAATTTATTTAAAAAACAAAATAAGATGTGTTTGAAAATTCAATAAAGGAATTTACCCGACGTTCTAGCACAATAAATAGATAAAATAGGAGAAATAACCTACCGAAAGATTTGAATAACGTCCAAAGATAATATGTTAGTTATTCTACGTATTTTTTCAATAAACACGACATAGGTTTCGACTTACAAAGTCATCATCATTTGTAAGTCGAAACCTAGGTCGATGTTTAATAAAATATATGTGGAATAACTAAGTATTTCTTTTCAGTGACGCCACAGACCATTCTATAATATGTTAGAAAGTGATACCGATACCTTCTGGTTGTCAGATTTGTTGGTATGGTTATTAAGGTTATTTTTAAACTTATTGGAATAGAAATTTCCATTTACCAAACAGTAAATTTACTTATTTAATATGTAGCCTTTTCGTACTAAGTGCACATTAATAAAATTTTTGATGCTATGAAACGTTTTCTAAATGGGTCTGTGATGAAATGACTCACTTGTTGATTAGAAGTTGGTTCTTTCCTCCCATGTGGCCGCCTAATATTATATTTTACACAAACAATTGAAATAAGATCCACTTAACCTAAATTTTCACTATGTTGTCTATATTTTTGTTTCATTCGTTGGTGTCAAATGACTTGCACAGTGATATCATCGAGAATTTCGTGAACGATAATGTCGCGCTAGAATTAGTTCACAATCCGGAAGCCTAACAGAGATTAAAGCTTCGCCGAAGAAAATGTACTGATAATTTTAGTGTCTAATAAGCCTTGCAATAAAATAAATAAAATAAGAGTCAGTTCCAGAAAAAGAGAAGGGAGTTGATTACAGGTACTTTGAGTAAGGAATGTAAAGATTAGATCAGTGAAGATTTTGATATGGAGCATAGTTTTTGACGGTGGGGAAACTTGGTCACTAAGGGAAGAGAATAGGTTTAGATTGAAAACTATTGAAGTGTGGGTGTGTAGAAGGATGGAAAACGTTAAATGCAAGGAAAACTAACAAATAGACACTGGAATAGATTGGGGACTAGAGAGGATTGTTGGGAGAAATACAACAAAGGAGGCAGGCAAAGTGAATGCAGCAACGGGTTTTTAATTAACGACGGAATGTTGAAGAATATGACAGAGGTTCAGGTAAGCGTAGGAAGTGGAAGAGAACAGGCACGTTGGAGGGCATGATGGGAGGCAGAAAATATGCGGAAAGTTGGGTTTATTGCATTTGAAATTGTCACGCACGTTGTGTCGATCTAGGTGAAGTTTGCAAATATAGTGCTGGTTACTCTGTGTCTATTCACAACACAACTTAACCGGTAGACTGACATACGAAATGGCAACCCAGAGGAACGTTTTGAGGGACTCCTGCCTCGAGGCTAGATGTGGATATTAAGGTGTATATCGTTTATTTCACACTTGCATGTCTCGTTGGCCTTTGTCGCGGCTCTTTAAATTTCAGCATTTTAAAATTTCGGTGTGAGATAAACTTTGGCCAATTTTTTGTGAGAATGGATACGCCTCTAACATTTTTATTCGATTCTAGAATTCATTTATCCTCTTTTAATATTTTCAAGACGCGTGAATAGCGTATGTACAAACGTCATGGCAATGACGAACCGTGATTTCATCACGCGGAGTAGTAAAAACCCCAAGTAGAAAGTTACGAGTATTTCGGGAGACGCACGCTCTAAAAATAAAAAAATTAACTCGATATGAATGCCCTACATTTTATTTTTGTTGCATTTATTTAAATATATTCATATACATATATTATATACATACATAATACATATATATATTATATATATATCTTATCTTGTGATCCGTTCGATTCCGCCTTCCCCACCTCTATTGTGTTCGTCCTTTATATGTGTTCCTATCCCCTTTTCCTTATATCTGTTTCTGTATATATGAGTATTTATTCGCCGTTTGGCGGGATTTCGTGTTTGAATGTGTGTATATATATATATATATATATATATATATATATATATATATATATATATAATACATACATAATACATATATATATATTATATATATGTATAACAAACAGCAACAAACAATATAAGAACACATAAAAAGATCACTCGCACGTTATTTCTTGATCATTTCGACGGAATTCAGCTCTGTCTTCATCGGAAAAAATGGAAGTAAATGTGTTCTTATATTGTTTGTTGCTGTCCAAGTTTGTTATTCAACACTTCTGTGTTACTTTGACGAAATCATCTATACATATATATAAATAAAAAATATATATATTTATTTATTTAATTATTTATTTATCTATACACGCACCCATACATAGCTAACTAATTCATTCAAATCATCGTTTTCATGTGATTTAAAATTCAAATTTCCTCTATCGAAAATACCCGCAGTTGTTTCGCGGAGTACATTGCGAAATTTTTTCACACTAGCTGCCCTTTGCTCGAACAATCACTGAGTTGGGATCGCCAACTAAGCTCGTTGGTCGTTGCCTCCTGTGAATTACTTCGCCGATTCAGAGTCATCGTTTTTCTTTTCATATGTTTTCGGTAGGTTTTTGAGCAATTTTATTTTTCGTGTTTTAATATACACAGCCACTCAGCATTCTCATCTTTAAATAATAGTGTTAGGCCAAACATCAAGCCTAAACGAACAGTCATAAATAATAACGTCATTAGATCATGAAGGTTTCCTTGCGCGTAATTTTTATTTGAGCGGAGAACAAACAAAATCCATTCCATCCAGGGCTTCACTCCCGTCGTGAAAAATCACCACCTAAGGAATGCCGGAATGGGCGTAAAAGTGGGATTGTTCCGGCGTGACTATGTGGATTTCGGAGTGAGTAAAATGATGAAAACAACCAATAATATTCCACGCTTTAAATTTGTCAGTCGACCGCGGTTTGAGCGTTAGCACACGTCATTATCCGGAGGACCTCGTTACAAATTTGCCACCGTAATGACGTGCTTAACGTCGGATTCGCGGCGGTGGCGGGCAAATAACTTTCGAATGCGGAATATTATCGGGTGACCAGAACGTTCGGTGAAAAGCGGCGCGAGGAAGAATGGGAATGGGAAGGTGGGTGTGGGAAGGTGGACGAAATGCTCTGAAAACATTGCGTCCTCAACGGAAGGTGACGCCGCACACGAAGCCGGCAATCGCTGATCACTGGAGATACTCGAATGCCTACTCGGTTATGCCAATCAATTAGAAATTTGTGTATTTCAAATTCGTACAAATCCCCTCAGAATAGAACCAGACTCCCCGAAAACTTGATTCTCTCATTCGCGCAAAAAACATTTATTACGGCTTCAATCCCAACTGCATTCATTTGATGTCGCATCGCCGCCATGATGTTTAATTAGACATTTATCTCGATCGTTAAGCATAACGACCACATTGTTTAACTCAATTTATTACATATTTTGAATCCTACGCTCCGAAAATAACCCCTTCGGTGACATTGACAAAGTATTTCTGTTGAAAGCATAATCTTTTTTGGTTAGCTGCCAATCGGCTGATTAATACATCTTCTAATTTTGCAAATTCCATTTGAAATGTTCCCCCGGTAGCAAACTCGCTAACACTTTCCGCAGACACGGTTACGATTCACCCCTTGAATCCTTTCGAGGGCAATGGCTGCGATCAATAAACATTGGGACGAAAAACAAATTCCTTATTTCTCCCGTCATCTCCATTTTTTCGCTCAATTTCAAGGACTTTTAAAACTCCTTGAGTTTCAAATTTTTTCGATTTGAAACTCGTTTAGTGGACAGCACCGTCCCTAATCAGTCGATCAATTATATCAATATGTCATTTAAAATGAGCTTTGAGTCAAATCCCCTTCTCCCTTTACGTTTCGTAACTGTCGGCAGTTACCTGTCCGAAGATTTGTTTTTCTTCTGAGGTCTCCCTGTCCATTTCCTTTCAGTTCCTCGTGTTCCAATGTCCTGAAGCATTTTAGCCTATTTTCTCTTCTGTCTTTCCTACATTTAATTTTCCAGATAGATAACCACAGAAAATAATTATATATATATATATTTTTTTCCAAACTAAAGCGAATAAACCAGTCCTATCTACTACCTTTAATTATTACATTTACGAAACGATAGAGGAGTAAGATCTTTTTTTGTGGTTTTCTTACCATCAGAATTATATTGAAATTAAAATACGAGAGTTAGTTTGTTTGTTATAATTAGCTCAGAATTTATCCAAATTCATTTTCAAAATATTTTAATTTTCAATCATAAATGTCACCCTTATAATTAGATCTCTCTTTTTAGTCGAAATCAAGTGAATTTAAATCCTACCTGTCATGCAGGATTTCAATGTCAACAGTGATAAAAATATTTGATAAAATGCACACGAAACTGTTGAAACACTCATTTGAAATTCATTGCAAGTAAAATTTAAAAATCACTCGGTAAAACACAGGAGGCTGAAAACTTCCCTAACAAATAGTTTAATGCCCTCATTACTCATGCAGTTATCCGCATATTACACTACGGTAATTACATAAATCATTATTAATTATCATATATAACTCTGCCCAGTTTAATTATTTAATTAATTCCTTTTTATGGTGGAAAAGTAAAATAGCAAGTTAAAAATGGATGTATTTTTAAGAGGAGGTAAAACAAGAACGTGCCTACGTCTGTGTTATCGTGTTCAGTAGCGTTCCTCTTTAGATTAAGAATTTCGCGACAGAATGAAAAATTACGCATTTCAGATACCGACATGTATTTTAGATCATCGGTTTTATTCCGATTTTACTATTCCCGTGCACCAACTCAATTTTCACAGTATGTTGGTGCTCTCTTTGGTGCTCTCTTTGGTATGTTGGTGCCCTGTACCCTCTTAATACTTTTACCTTGGCCTTATTCCTTCGAATCCCTAGGATTTTGCATCCTGCAGAGTTGCTCTAAAAACCCCGTAAAAAGTATCTTCCTACCACAAAAAACTCTATCAGTCCAGCTGTATTTACTTTCACTTTAATTTAATTGCTTCATTATCCCCCTGTACGAGAGTAAATAATTATAGTATGTTCAGTACAATGCTTCACTAGTTAAAGATCGTTTCTTCTCCAAGAGTAGTTGAACAGGATAAAGAAGGAGATATACTATATTTATTGTCCTGAGCAGAGAGACTTTTTCCAGTGAATTTCATCGTGAAAGCGTATAGTTACGTTAGTAATTAAAGAGAGAGTAAAGGATTCGTACTGTACATTTTAAGCTATCTGACTCGTACCGTTTCCAATATCCTCTTTCCGGAAAATATAGCAATTAAAACGTTCGGGAAGTCATTAGTTTGAGTGTTACAATTACGTAATACGTGATTCGGTGCGATAAATCTGGGGAGTGATTGCCTTTTTATATTATCCCTGGGTAATATTGGCGAAAGGATAAATATATAAATGTATAGTTTTATATTATTTGCGGATATAAGTACATGCATACATGTGTATAGTTTTATGTACCCTGAAAAAAATATCTTTTACAAATTGCTCAATGATGTACATCCGACGTCGTGTGTGAGTGATAATGTGCATTTACGTAATTATTTGTTGACAGCATGAGCTGCACAACAGAAAAAGTAGTGGATCAAAGATATTATTGCAACAAATAAAGACAATGTTTCTTGCTGATTGGTCCGGTTATCAATGATTCATTAATGTACTTAAGGAATGTAGCACGTTTCGCATAAATCGTGTATTATTTTCTTAAGTTATTCTTCTAATAAATTTTTAAAATAAAAATTTCTTATTCTGTAAGAAACATTTTCCGTTCGTTTAAAATAAAATGAACTAACGAAGCTCTCATTTCTTAAAGAGTATCACCTAATTAGATTCACATCGAGAATGAGCGCGAAATGTGGTGTTTAAATATTCATCTTTGACCATATTTCATTGACAATATATCATTTTTTAAATAGAATACACTAGAATCGGTATAGATAAAATTTGTTTATCACTTAATGGGAATATTCACGCATCGAAGTGCATTGGAATGTAATTGGATTCGTAGCAATCATCCTGGCAATCAAATGTATTTGTATACATTTTCAATTAACGCTGATTTTTTTAGACTCGAAGGCAATTGGCAGGTATATGAATAGTGATGAACTCGAATTTTTACCGAAGGGTAATTTTAATGAAATTTGCCCAATTTTTTTAAATGTATTTTTCTCCTTTCATAAACATCATTTTGGCAATTAATTCCATGCAGCGATACACGTTTCAATATCGAAAAAAATTAACTTGCCGACGAAAGAATTAATTATGATCCTCCCTCTATTAGATTTTCGAAAGCGCCAATGATATTTATCACAATCCCATTTCCGGATATGGTGGATTGAACGCAAGATTTAGTGAATTATTTCTTTTTTCTTCGTGAAAACAAAGTATCAATGCCCTGTAAAGCAATAAACATATTTGTATCCACGAAGAACGACGAATCAAACAATAATCGTTTTTTTTCTTTATCGTAATTTCCAAAGCTTAGTGGATCGGAAGGCAGGTAACCTTTGTTTGAAGTTAAGAGGATCGCTCGCTGTTCGCGGGACAGAGAAGATAAAATGAATACAGGACATGGGAAGAAGATTGCCCTCGGGCCATAAAACATTAGCCAACGGTGATAAAAACGCAAATGTCGACGCATCTCCGAGGAAACGGAATTCCGAAGTGCCTTCTTTACGATTTTGTATCCCTGAGATATGAGAGCCATCTAAAGTTTCGATGTGGGCTGTAAGGGAACACCTGGGCCCATCTAAGCCGAGTTCAAATTGTGTCCATCGATTTTGGCGGCAGGTTACAGGTTTTTTAACTCCAAGGGATAAGTTTCGTGTAAAATTCGGCTCATGGCCTCGTAGCAGGGACCAGAAGAGATGCGGTTTCGCCTCGATAAGAGGGTCGAAGGGTTTTATTTTTACGGTCTCTCGGAAAATACCTCCCTACTCTCCTCTCCTCGCCGTGCCTTTCGCCGTAACTATATAGTTCGGGAGCCTGCAGAACTTGAGATAAATTCGATAGGTAGGTGCGGCGGAGTCCACTAGTATAGGCGGCCGGGGAGGTAAAACCAAGACTTCGGGGAGCGGAAATAAATGAAAAGAGAATGTCGGGAAATCGAATATATCCTCCTGAGATATGCTTCAACGGCAGAAATAAAGACATGAAACGATTTGTGATTTCCAACTGAAGATATATTCTCACATCTTTTCTTCAATATCTCACCTTATGTATCTAAATAAAACTATGTCGTTTGCTCTTCCTTAAATGCACAACTTGGATGCAGTGTTACGATCGAGACTTTGATAAACTTAAGCATGATGAAAAAAGATTGTATCAGTCATTTGAAATTTTTTTATCCCTATTTTCCTGCAGTTGTACTGGGATAGATGTTTAAATTGGGGTCTCAAAATATGTATTTATGTCATCATCAATCACTGTCGTCGTCAACGGACTTCAATTAGAGAAAGGATTGGTTGGCTAATCTCTTCGTGAGTTCATATTTTTCTCCGCTCTCGCGTTCCTCATTGGTCGTCCCTCTAAGTGTGTGTCATCCGTAGCCTCCCTCTGCACTTTCAACCGTTCGCAATATTTTTCACAGTAGTTTGAACCCAACCTTCGCGACGGGTAGGTTCAAACCATGACCGATGAGTTCATCCGTCCCTTCGGCTTTTCGGTCCTGACCGAGGGCTTCCCACCTCCGCCCACTCTCCGCAGAACTTAAGTTGAGGGATTCGGGAGTCTTCTTGGTCCATCTCCCGATCCGCCCATTTGATCCTCTCCATCATTCTCCGGCAGCATCGCATTGCAAATCCATCATGTCGCCATCCTTCTTCTTCTGCACCCGGATCTGTTCGTGTCCCTCTCATCATTGCCATCCACTGTATGCATTCCCAGACAAAGATTCTAATTTCCAGACGCAATTTGTTTTCACGTCGCAAGTGCATCTCTCTCACGATGCCATCCTGATTTGCGTGCTGTGGACGTGAGAATGGTTCAAAGAAACTGCGGAAGATGCCAGCAACAGTCACTTCATCCCCCCCCCCTCTTTCCGATGTCCACGCGAATAAAGAGTAGCATGTAAAAGTGTTATTAAACCATTTATGGTTATTCAAAATGGAACAATGAGAACAATTTCCTTCATAAGCCGTTTTCAACACTCCATTCCCATTTTGCGTGGTTCAAAAATACTGTCGTTTCGACGCCCGTTTGCATGGTTATAAAAAAATATTTAAATAAATACATAAAATGATAATAAAAATGTGTGTGCGCTAAAAAAATTTTACGAACGAAGTAGGAATGCGATTGGAAATTTGCCAAGGCAATGTAAATGTAAAATCTGTGTCACATAAAAACGTTTACACCCTAAACCCCATAACATTTTATTTCAAAAACGTTCTGTTAACTTCGCCCCGAAAAGCGTTCAACTTACTTCTCTTAAATCTAAAAGTGGAAAGAAGATAAGCATTTTTTCGACAGGAGTTTAAATTATTGTTGATTGAACTCAATGATGTTTAAATGTTAGTTATTAATGTACAAAACAAACTGTTTCCCTTCTTTTACATTAATTAAAATTTTATTATTTCTCGTAGCTGCAATGTTTTTAATATAATGCTCAAACAAATTAACTATTGGTACTCCAGCACAATTCTTATTCAATGATATTAGCTAAAGCTTCAATGTATTTTAATTAATGTGAAATGTGCGATATGTGAAAGGCCAATATATATTCATTTGTTCATTGGGATATGAAAAATTTCGCAGTGGAAAGTTGGCTGTGTAAAATGACGCCTCGGAAGCTTAAGCTAAGTGTGAGAATAGGCCAGCAATGGAGGGATCCCGATTCTAAGCGAATGGATTTTCTCTTATGATATTTTTTCATTAAAATCGAATCGGACATGTCGCCACAGTGATCCTAGTAGAGTGGTCAGAAAGTGACGGGCTCCGGAGATACTCAGCTTCAACCAATCTTAGTGGTATGTTTGTTGCCAGCCCTCCCAGGGAGACCGCAACCCGCATCAAGAGAGGAATTCGTCCCCAAAACCTGATATCTGAAATTCACACGGGCGGGCTTATCCCTCGCCTATTATAATCAAACCAAAAATCGGGTTGATCAATGTGTAATTTTCATTTAAACTTAAAAAAGGCGGAAACTCTAATGGAAGTTGATAAAGTATGTACCACATGCCAGAAAGTTGACGCACTTAATTAATTTGAGTTACCATTCTGGATTTTCAAGAGTTACCATGGTGGCACATATATCATTTTCCTTATTTGATATATTTTTGTAGTTCTGGTCGTGTAAGGTTTTTTGTAGCTTATTGAAATTTCATTAGAAGAGTTACTAGTCTTCATTTCGTAATCACTGTTTCAAATGTATTCCTTCATGATGAAACTACATGTTGTTACTACGACTTGTACAGAGGTATATGCATACAAATTTTGTTGGTATCTCATTTTCAGGGAAAGCGTTTCAATTACCATTAGATGGAAAAGCAATATCTGAACTGTCAAAAGCCGTCTCTTGACCAAGAAATCAAGCAAGACTAAGATCTTTAGAAAGGTGCAGGGCAGCCGGATTGATTTGCGACTCAGTGCATTATAAGGGCCTCACATTAAATAAGCAGAGGAGGCTAATTGGATTGAATAAGACAAATTGATACCATGGAAGGTTTAAATACTCTTTCTTCCTCCCTCACGCAATTCGCGATCGCCAAAAAAACTTATATCAAAATGTACAATTTTAATCTTCCATTCCCATTGTAAGCCCATCACATTTGCTCGCAGTGGAATGGCAGGTAAAGGCTGGTGTCCTTACACCCCCTGCCCCACGCCCCCGGTGCGATTCTCAACGACATACGTACGTTTACTAAGACGGATTAAAGCTATTCGATTGCTCTAGTTACAGAAGGGAACACGACGAAGTCAATCATTGTGAGTCACCGCGTTATTTAAAAATATTAATCACGTCGTAAGAACCAACCGACAACCTGAGGATGGGTTTTGGTTTTCATGAGCAAACCGCTCTATGAGGTCATGTCAATCTCCTATGCCTTACACTTTCACGTCTTATACTTTGTCAGGTATTTCATTCCTCTCCCTTAATATTTTTCGTACTTCCCCTTCACCTGCGCAGTTCCCTCAGTCTCCACGTTCTCACAAACTGTTATTTTCATCCAAACGTCCCATCTGAATTGAAATACAAGCTAGCTAACTAAAGTATGAAGTTAAGGCCCGAGTATTACCGTGGAAGATTTACGCTTTCATTGAAATTCAACAGGTCTCCTCAAGGTTTATGGTTCATCTATATAGGCACACATATTATCCACAGAGCTGGTAGCTGGAATTAGCAGGTCTCTGCGAGTGTGGGAACAGCCGTTTATATTCGCAATAAAATTAGCATCACGCATAATAACTGAATACTAACAGGGATCAAGGTTAATAACTCAGAAGGGGATATGAAAAATCTGACGTAGCTAACTCCTTATTTTCTTCAAGTCCATGGTGTCTCTATTTAAAAAAACTAACGTTGAGTGACAACCAATAGACAACTCTCAATTACATGAGCACATTATGTTCCATTAATGAAGGACAAGCGTGGTAAATTGGCAACGTTGTTTCTATGGTGCTCCAAGCGAGGTATTAATGTCATTTACAAATAATAACATCTCCTCCCACTTACTCATTGCCCTTACAATGCCCCGCGCAGATCTTTCTAATCATAGTGACGTATCGAAAGATTAATGGACATCCGTGCCTGCATTGTCTCTTAAAATTACTTGTTGTGTTGAATTCTATTTCATCTTAGACGCTGCATTTAGGTTTATTAATTTCATTGACCGTCACTATCAAGCGAGTATTCAATTCCCATTCACAAATGTCGAGGTATATCTTTAAATTTTTATTTAAAATTGTTTCTTGACTCAGATATTTCTTTGATTACAGTTAAAAATTATCTAAATTTTTCCATAAAAGGGTAAAATTTTTCTGGAGTCGTATATTTCATGAAAAATTTTCAGGAATGGAAATCTTCCGGGATTTAAAATTGTCACGTAAAAGTAGCTTGGAACTACCTGGAAGTTTTAGATAATTTTTTCACAAATTTAGAACCCCTGCTAGTAAAATAATATTTGTGCAATGCGATAAAATTGTAAAAATGACTCATCTTGGTACGTTCGTCTGGTAATGTTGAGACTTGTGAATTGATGCTGATCAAATACGTGTGGAAAATATTTTTATTCTAATAAAAAATTTAAATAACGACTTCTTCAAATTAATTTTGAAATTATCCCAACAAATTCAGGTCCCCATCCCTACTACATATCATCGTATGAAAAACCCCTGGGCCAAACGCCCTCAGCATGCGGGGCTAAAACTGGACGAAATGTTTTATTCTACTTCCTATAAAAAAAGACTCTACTTCCCATTAACATCCGAAGTCGATCTTTTTGATGAATATATTAGTTTTTCCTATACTATAAAATAAAAAAATATTTTCTTTAACTAACAGAATAGTCATAGGAATGTGATAAGGGAATTAATAGCATCATTACGTAGTATAGACTTAATAGGTTTCCCTTTTCTATTTCCTTCCTTTCTTTTTAGTAACTACGGGAATTACGTACACTAAAATCTTTTAACTGTTTTCGAAACATGATCTCTCCCAGTAATAATGATAATCCTTTCTCCACAGGTTTTTAATGTTATCCTTTCCCTTGCGCTACATGGCAAAGGTTTTTAGTCACTTCCACTCTTTCATGTGTGGTACGTGACCGCAACTTATCGTGTACTGTGAATTTTTGGAGTGGGTGTATTTTCAGGTACGATGTAAGTTGTACAAAAGTATATATTAGGGAATTATCACCTAAAAATTTCGAAATCCATTATAAAATTATTATGTAGATTACGAGTATATTTGACTGTTTGAATCTAAACGGTTGTATGTAAATCATGGTGTGTAGTATGTTACATACTCATCGTACGGTATTTATTCAACAAACGACTAACTTCGACCGTTCGGATGCAGATTTGAGACCTTGCAAGTGCCATTTAGGTCATCTTGACCAGTTCCAATCATCAAGATTCATTTAATTTGCCAAGTTAATGTAGATACCGATTTACGCAGTCATTTAAGTGAAAGAGTGTGAATTAGAAAACCTTTTGGAAATAGACTTGTACGCCTCTGCTACTATGTACTGCTACTACGCTACTGCTACTATGATTAATAGCAACCGTTTAAAGTTATCTCTGCCTGACTATTAAAAACCTTATACTTCTCCATTCAATAGGGAGATCATTAGGTTAATCACTGTATTATTAAGTGATGAACCTTCGTCATATTTAGCGAAAAAGTACGATATTTTCACTTCACCGGGATGGATTCCTCCCACCACATCAAGTTAGAGACCCTAAATGATTATTCAAGACACCACTTAACTTTTTAATAATTAAGGAAATTGTTCTCAGCAAGGGTAGAATAGTTAATTATAGATATAAGATACTTGGAAAAGATTTCGGGATGATTTTTTTCAATCTCATGCTAAAACTTAAAAATAAAAAAAAAACATTTCAAGCTGTATCGAAGGTCCTCTTTCTCAGAATTTAGAGCACCTGCAAAAGACAAAGGGGCTAATCTCCCATCCCCTAGATTTTTGGAGATCGCATACATTTCTAATGCACTTAAAATTATTTTTGTCTAGCCTCGCCTACTTATGAGTATGTTCTGACGAAAAGGAGTAAATGTCATCCCAGGGATGATAAGTGGAGGATGATGAATGGAGATGAGGCTTCGTACGCCTCTCGCTCCTCCCAACACACTTAACTCCCACTCCTCCCTAGATTTCAACCTGCCGTCGCTCATACTCATTTAACGTCGGCGAATCCGAGTTAATTGGTTTACGAGAGTTTATATGTTCTGCGGAGGTGACGAAATGATGCGTAAATAAAACGTAATTAAGTTCGCATAAATGCTCGAAATGATTACAAATCTTTCCTTCCTCTTTCTCGCGCTCGCCTTTTATACGATTCCATAGGTCTTTTTATGTCTTTCCCAAGGCACGAATTCGCATAGCGCGAATCCTCTTTCGGATCGTATCTCCTCTCCATTAATGCGTGGAGGGAGGAGTGGGGGGGGGTCCCCGTGTTCCTCCCCCCTTCTTAAATTATCCCCCCCCTCCGAACCTTTCCAAACCGGAGTGAATTTCCTTCATGTTAGTTTTGGATTTTTTTTCTTTTGTTTTTTTTTCGGTACGGACTCCTTTCTTTATATTTGGGGGCATTATTTACCGCCGCACTCTTGCGGTACTTGTCCCGGCGCGTAATGAATTCATTCATCACCTCTTTTCCTCCCCTTCGGCCGAACCATTCTCGCCGCTAACTCCTCACACTCCCTCCTGTTCCTTACACTTCCCTTAAGAGTGCCTTCACGTGAGCATATTCACGAATGCACCGCGCACGGCTGGAAAATATAATATTATTATTTCTGTAAGCTGAACACATCCCATGGGCATAAACTGAATTTATTCACTGCCATAGCAAATAGCGTAATTAGTTTCACTCCTCTTCATAATTGTTCAAGTTAAACAAAAATAAAATAGAGGTTATATTTCGCGGCTATTTCATTTTGAGATTCTTTATGCAACACAAAATCAACGGGCTGGATAAAATAACAAAGAGTTTTAACGCATTATGGGGACTCTAGTGCCTAAAGGATAAATCACCCTTTAAGATGCGAACTTCCTCACTAATTCATCAACCCTTAATACGGCATGAAATCAGTCATTGTACGCCTGACTTTGTGGAACTTATCCATTACGGAAATAAAAAATTTAGCTTTGTCAATTCCGTTCAATAAAATTGGGATAAGTGGAGTTGAAAAGGCTGCAATTTTTCTTTGTGCTTCATGTAACGTTCGCGTGGAATCTAAGAACCTGTGTGAGGTAGACACCGTATATAGAAGACTAGTGAAAGTTAAGACGAACAAGAAGAAATGTTTTGCTTTTAAGACGGTTAAGATCACCAGGGATGAAAGAAGCAAGGGAGAGGCAAGAGGCTGATTAAGTCAGGCATAAATGGCTCTCTCTAAAGAAAAAATAACTACATTAATGGCATGTATAGGCTAGACATAATCAAAGTGGCTTCTGCCAAATTATACTTGGGGTCTGTTTCTCTGCGGATACGAGACTTGGACCATAAGAGCATCAGAGATAATAAGGTTGGAGGTGTTGAAAATGTGATGCCACAGAAGAATGATGAAAATTGAATGAAGAGTCAACAAAAAACGAAGGGGTACTTCGAAGAAGGGGTTGAAGAGAGAAGCTTAAGGGAGACACTCACAAGAAGCAGAGGGTAACTAATCGGGCATATCCTGAAGCACTATAGCTTACTCAAGACCGTAACTGAAGGAAACATGACAAGGAAGGGAAGAATTACATAGGAATTTCTAGGATGAACTACGAGAGGCAAGTGATGGAAGCTGTCCGTGAAAATGAAGGGATTAAGATTCCTTGATTTTCACGGACTTTAGGAAACAGATTGGAGCGTCGTTTCAAACCAATCCTCGGTATCATAACATACCTCGGTTTACATGAGTCATGAAAATTTTCTTGAGTGTTAGAATAACTCTGATGCGAATCACACGCTGAAAGTTAAATTATAATTTAATTGTCCCACGTGAATTAAAATCAGGTTTCTTGAGTGGTAACCTAAAATATGTATAACAGTTCTCATTGCACTACGGTAAAACTTCATAAATTACATACCTTATAATAAGGAAACAAATTTCAAAACTAAAAAGTTTAACATGTAATTTTTCCTTAACCATTTGGAAACCGAAATAATTTTTAACAAAATCGCCTATAGATTAGTAATCTAGCTAGCAGCCATTGATCTATTTAATCCTTATTTAATTATAATTGGGAACTCATATGGTATGCGTAGATTGGTCATTAGAACACAGATATTTTAACGCATGTAGGGCTGTTTATTACAGTCATTATCTTGGCTTGAGTCAAACGAATTCTTGGATAATTAAAAATATTTTTACAAACATCATAGATCTTCCATACTTATGTGGAATCAACTCTCGCCACAATACACCGTGTCGGGAGCTTTCATGGGGACATGTAGATAGTATAGGTATGTCACTTAATAAATGACAAAAATCTTTATTTAACCATCTTCGTCCCCTGAAACATGTTGATTGATCAACTTCTGGTTTTCTGATGGAGTTCATTGGTTTTACGGTGAACACTCGGGCACCTTCATCACTGAAGAACAATGCTCCTGACAGCTGGCTAAATCCAGAAAATAAATTTCATTAAAAAAGTGGACTCGTTCCATTTTTATCACAAAGCCGACGATATTTATGATAACCCGACCGCAATAGCGTGGAATTGTAAGGCGTCGCTGGGGAAACCAAAGCTGTTTGCGATCATTGTTGAGCTGTATGCTGATGGGTCCATCTTGATGATAGCTCGTTAAATTCCATTCTCTGACCAAACTCCTTTGTGATTGATAAGTCACGTCATTCGCCACGGTACACGCCCCCTTCCATCATTTCCATTTATTACGAAAATGACTTATTGCCTCGTGCTTCGGATTTATTGTACGCACAATAGCCAAGGACGTTTTTACCATTACTTCCTCAGCCCCCCGATTGCAATTAGTCATACAATGCATTTAAATGACGCCAGTGGATTCCTTCCTCTCGATGTTACAATTAAAAGAAGTGATTTATATCCAGTTTATAACATCGATTATTTGAGGCCTTCACGGATTATAATATAAATAGTATTGCGGGCCACGAGAGAATGCGAATGCTTGCTTATACGGCTGGAGTTATTACACAAATCAACTCGTTAAATTTGTAATACGTTTGATTTAATCTTTTCTGTATCGTTCTCCGTTCCGATCGACACAATTTTAGATTAAATTATGTGGCTGATTAAAAAAACATCATTTACAATTCACTTAAGAAATTTCTTTGAGGAATGATTGCTACACGGCTCTCAGGGCAGAACCAGTGCCGTCTGTAATTTGATCTTTCATTTCCAGTTAAAACCGGAAGTGGTCGCTCCTCATTGTTCTTGGATACCATTTATTTACCAGGAGACATTTTGAGGCTAGAATATTCTGCTGAAGCAAACAAAAGTATGAGGGAACTTTGGGGATTATCATCGCTAAATATATGACGCGGCAAGCGCTTGCGCCAATTTATGACTATTTGTTGTCTTTTGGCTCAAGAAAACATGCAATTCGACGTTTTTACATCACTCCTTCATGAAAAAGTGGGAGAAATTACATTTTGTTTCGCTTCAACATGGCGACTGAGCGATGGAAAATAATGATGAAAACGAGCTTTAAACAAAACAGTTGACGATCGACGATATGGACCCGAAGTGTCTCCTTAGGATTGCGGGCTGAGTATGATCTATTATTGACCCGCAGAGAGTTCTGTATATTTCCATTATGTACCCGCATTCTTGTTAAAAATCCGCTTTCACCATACCCAAACACCAGCCAAACGTACCACAACCCAAGGGTAATATCCCATATAATATTAAGTTTTAAAAGTACATAGGAAATAGCACTCAAATAAATAGACATGAACTCGCAAATCGATATTACTGGGACGGTATTTAATAAATTCAATGAAAAAGACATTTCATACCATCTTACTTGCATGCACGGGAGTTCTGAATCAGAAAACACATCGTTCCAAAAGACAAATTTTATAGTTATAAATTTTGTTTTTGCCGTCGGCAAAATTTTACAAAAAAATGAGAGTTTGATTGGATTCATTTCTTAAATATAAAAAGGATTTCTCATATTTTTTAACGCAAAATATTTGTTTGTTTGCGACAACTCTCCATTATGTGTGTGTGCACATTTTTTTCAAATCAATTTCTTGCGTATCTCGCCGTCGCCACCAAGCGTAAAGAGTTTTGCTGCGATTTTCATTTTTATCTCTTGTTTCCCTAAACTCTTCCCCCGCCCCTTTCCTCCCCTCCTTGGCATTTCTCCAATCCTCTTTCTCTCCCCTTACCTCCCTGTCTCCCTTGTCTACCTTCTCCTCTTTTCTCTTTAACCGTCTACTCGCCAACTCCACCTAGCAGCCGATTCAATAAGCCTTATGATAACTTTGTAATGGGAAATAAACCCGTCACACCAGTCAGTAGTCGCTTTGACGGCACCGTAAACGCATTGTCGGTGCGCGCGCAATTACCCTCAACCGCTTCTTCCGCGGAGGTCATTACCTGTATGCGCACCCCCATTGGCTAACCCTTTTTTTTGTTCGAAAGTGAGAAGGGGTCGGTCGGTCTCTCAGAAGAGTCGTGTTTCGTGAAGGAGGATTGTCTGTGTTTGTGTGTGTGTGTTTCTGCGCGTGTGTGCATTTTTTGCGTTAATGTATGTGTATACATATAACGGCGGGAGAAAAATAGTTACACCCAGAAAAAATATTAAAAAACTCACAGGGTGATTCACTTTACACATTCTGTAGTCATTCACCTTAATCATACGAGGATGTCTTCTCTTACATACAAGACACACACACACATATACATACACACACACACATATATATATATATATATATATATATATACTACCTTGATCAAAAATTTCCCGGAATTTATTCAGAAAATTAAAAATACAAGTTTATTCATCTAAATCTATATTGTCCCCTTCAAAGTAATCCCCATCGACTGCAACACACTTATGCCAGCGCTTGATCCAATCCTCGAAACATTTTTTATATTCGGTTTTCGGTATGTCCATCAGTGCTTCCTGCGATTTTTCCATTACTTCCTCTCGGCTGCTAAAACGCGTTCCCCGTAATGGTTTTTTTAACTCGATTGAACAGAAAGAAGTCACAGGGAGCCAAATCAGGTGAATTCGGTGGCTGTTGGATGGTATTTGTTGCATTTTTCGTCAAAAAATTACGAATAATGATAGCACTGTGCGAAGGTGCGTTATCATGGTGCAAAATCCACGAGTTTTCTGCCCACATTTCTGGTCTCTTTCGGCGAATTGCTTCACGCAAACGTCTCATAACGCCCAAATAATACTCTTTGTTTACTGTCTGGCCTTCTGGCAAAAATTCATGATGCACTACACCGTTGTAATCCATGAAAACCGTCAGCATTGCCTTCTTTTTTGACTGAAAACGACGTGGTTTTTTTGGTCTCGGCTCATTTGGTGAACGCCATTCACTTGCCTGATGTCTGGATTGCGTGTCGTACTCATAAACCCACGTCTCGTCTCCAGTAATGATCCTTTTGATGAATGTGGGATCGGATTCAGCCTCGCAAATCATGTCTTTTGCGACGTCAACACGGTCTCTTTTTTACATGAAATTGAGGTCTTTTGGAACCAACTTTGCTGCTACACGACGGAAACCCAAATCATTAACCACAATGTCTTGGGCGGATCCATAGGCAATGTTCAAGTCCTCCGCTATTTCTCTGATGGTTAATTTGCGGTTATTGACCAACATTTCTTTTACTTTATCAATTTTTTCACCGACTTTCGATGTCGATGGTCTGCCACTGCGTTCATCATCTTCGATTGACTCACGACCACTTCTGAACCGCTCGTGCCACTGGTAAACGACCGTTTTTTTTAGAGAATCGTTGCCGAAACACTTTTCCAACATTTCCAACGTCCGTGCGCCACTAAATCCGTTTTTTACGCAAAATTTAATACAAGTTCGTTGTTGCAAATTTAAATCCATTTCTGAAATTGTAAAAAATCGCCAACACACACAGAGATAGATGTACTCTTGGCTACGTAACTTTTGCAAATGTCAAGTTATGACACTAAGATTTAAAGGGAATATCAACAACAGATGTACCAATTTAACAAAAAAAACAGAACTCAAATCGGAACGATGGGAGCGCCACACGGTGGTTATTCCGGGAACTTTTTGATCAAGGTAGTATATACATATATAATTGTATGCATGCATATATCATAAAATTCTGAGTTCTATCCCTCTCTTCCTTGATGCGACCACCGAAAATTCGAAACTTAGTGAGTCTCTTTTTTGTGTATTTCTATATTTTTGTCTGCGTCCACTAAAGCTAAGTGTTATACATTATATATATGTATATATATATATATACATATATATATAATGCTATATAAAATAGCTTTATATATTTACAGACATATTTACACACACACATATATATATATATATATATATATATATATATATATATATATATATATATATATATATATATATATATATATATTCAACCCTGAATCGACTTATCCACAATATTCACACTGAGAATTTCACTTTTCTCAGTGCAAAAATTGTGACATGACCACCGAAGCGTTAAACTCCAGGGCCTTCTTTTAATTTGTTTCTCTATATATTTACAACAGTGTCTTTATTTCCACTTTGTGTTGTCACTGATGGGAGTTTCTCCCAAGAGTGTATATTTTTCGTACACCTACGAGAGCGTTTGTGTACTTATGTGCATGTTCGTGAACGTATGTACGAGAGGCTCTTGCCCCTTGTAGTCGGGATGTGGAAGGGAGTGCGTGCGTGCGTGACGGCAGGCAGTAAAACGTGATTAATGAACCGGAGCGAAGAGGAGAGAAGATAGAGGGGTAAGGGGAAAGAGAGAGTGCCCCTCTTTCCCTTTCTTTCTCTCTCCTCTGCTTTCTCTTCCCTACCCTCTCCTCCATGCGCACTCGACCCTTCGTTCTTTCATCCTCCGCCTCTTGCCTTCTCTTTACGCCCGACGAAGGCCTCACCAGAGTGGGATGTTTCGGTGTATTTTATTTTTAAAGGATCGAGGAGATATATATTGTCTTTTGTCCGCACAAAATTAAACGCACCCCGGCATCATTGTGATATTCTGGTGCCAGAACGTCGGCGGAAACGTTCTTCGTCCACGAGCAGTGGCTAGGAGATGCGTTTGATTACGAGTGATGATATTTTTTCCTCATAATTCATTGTTCAAAATTTCAAATAAATTTCATATTTTAAGCCAAAATAAAATTTCCAAGTAGGATGGCAAAAACTAGAGTAAACGGAACCGTTTATCAAACTCGAAATTATTTTGGACCAAAATGGTCAAAGTAATAGGGACAAAAGGAGAAAAATTGTTTTGGGCAAAGAAACATTTACAAGGATGAGAGGGTTGAGATGATAGTAGCGTTGAGTAAAGATGTTAAGAAAAGGCTTGTTAAAAAACTTTGATATGGAGCACTTTTTGCAGTGCGCGAAAAAGTGGTAATTGAAGGAAGACGATAGGCTTAGATTTGGAGGTTTTTGAGATGTGGATGTGGAGAAGGATGGAAAAGGTGAAGTGGATTGAAAGGAAAACAAGCGAGGAAGTGCTATGCGTGGAGGGTAAGGTGAGAGAATTGTTGGGAGGAATCCAAAGGAGCTAGGGGAGATGGGTGCAGAGTCCTTTGATGGACGATGGGAATGCCGAAGACTGTGATAGAGGGGAGAACGTTGGCCAAACTAGGAAGGGGGAAGAAATTGATAAGGCATGTTAGATGGAATTAAGGGAGGAAACAAGTATGTGGAAATGAAGAGGGGCTTACTGTAGTGCCCGATTTAAGGGAGTGATAAGGAGAAATTGTATAGGTGGTATCCATCCAAAACCCAATTTAACTGATAGAATATTAAATAATTATAATAAATGATATCTGGTACCGTACAATATACCTGGTATAGTTTTAATTCAAAGGACTCCAGTTATGCGTTACAACAGTTACAATTTGTAGCTCATCCAGTTCGCGCACGTTCGCTCCTATTGATTTAAAAACGCTTTCCACAAAAGTAAGTCGTTTCTTCTCTTTAGGGAAGAGGAAAATATCAAATGGAGCTGATTCTTGACTGTGGTGAGAATGAGAAATACATTTCGTACTGATGTTTGCGTGATAATCGCAATTTTGGCGGGAGGTTTTGTGGAACTCCCTGCCATTTTTCCGCTTCCCAACGTGCGAGTGGTACCTAATGAAAGTTTAAATACTCGTATTTCTGTTAGTGCCCTTGAAGTTATTCGTTGATCTCATCTCGCAATACTAGCAGCAGTGTTAATGTTTACTTTCATAAAAACAGTGGCTTCACTTAGCGTCCACCGTCTCTTGGAATTGATTACCTCCCTTCTATGAGGATTTTTAATCATATTTTGGTTGCGTAGTATTGGGTATTAATAAACTTTCCAGAAGCCTTCAGTAGCAGTGCATAGGTCGCGACCGACGATTTTTTCTGGTGAAAGCAAAATTACAATTCAGCATCGTATGTTACCTTCATCGTTGCCGTGGGCGCGCTGATCATAATTTAATTTGCAACAGCTGCCGCTGCCGCAATGCTGGATTCAAATGAATGGTACATGTACCACATATATGTACATTAAGCTAATATTATTACGTAAAAATAAATAATTTTCGAGCAGTAAATTACGCGGGAAAAATATTATTATCGCTTTTTATCGAACCGTCTCGTCGTTCACCAGCGGGTAAAATTAGCCTCGGGTTTGGTTGGGTTCGTGTGGACGGGGAAAAATGAAATCCGTTCGAGACCCTTCGCAGCATAACCAGTTATTTCGTGCCTCGCCGCAGTCACTTGTTCAGCTTAAGTGGTCTCAGGTGCATCATGGGAAACTGAGCTAAAGATATGGCGTACCCACCTAATAGGATAATGACTCCTAGAAATGGATGAATGCGAGAATTTTTGCGATAAATATGGGCGATCCTGCAGACCTAAGACCCAATATAAACAATTGATTAAAATTTTGCGTAGTATATTTCATCAATATGCATTCTGTAGAGTCCCTAACGTATGATCTTTTATTAAATATAGCTTTAAATTAAAAAGAGTTAACAATATTTTAGAAAGCAAAAGAAGGGCATTGTACCATAGTATTTTTAAAAATCTGTGGTTTTTGTAATCCATTGCAATCCGTTTCGGGACATTGAGAAGGACGCGTTTGCCCGTCAACGTTTACATCTAATTTTATTCCATTCCTCTCGTGACGGGGGTGCATTTCCCCTACCTTCCGCGTTTTTATGCGCCCTTTCTCTATAGTCACCCAATGCTTTACTACTGGCTGGATGGTGAATCAATACCTATTGCCTGGATGCCTGCTCAATGCCTGTGGACTGATTTGCCGTGGTCTGATTTGCCGTGGTATCCATCCTTAACCCTTCCCGAGTATACTATACTCCAACCCATATCTTTAATGATGAACTTTTACTTTTCAGGCCTGAAGATGATGTACGAGGGCTGACCAGAAAGAAACCTCCGTTAGCCTATAAAAAACAACACTGGAAAAAATACATAAAATTTATTATTTTCAACTCAAAACTACATATTTCTACTATGTAATAATTATTCGCCAAACAGATTTAAACGAACATCATACCTCTGAAATAGTTTTCAAATTCCTTCGGCATAAAATTCTGTCGCCTGAGATCGCAGCCAACCGATGATGGCCTCATTAAAACATAAGGTAGCCTAAATTTTCAGCCGTGTTTCCATGAAACGGAGTCATGGAAATATGTGGAAAACTTTCAAAATAGTTCAGATATCGTAAAACGCCGGTTTAACGAACTTTTCGAAATTTACAGGTGTAGTTCATTGCTCACCACAGACGGGCGGCCACTTCTGTCATCATCATCGACTATTGTGTTAATTCTTAAACGAACGACAACACTGACGTACAACTCTTGCCAATCATCACAATCGGTCCGTACAGAGCACAAATTTCCCAATGATGAATGTCAGCAGCTTTGAAGTTTTTAAGCAGTAAAAACGTTATCACTGAACGAACTTCAGATTCGGCGATAATTTAAATTGTGTTGCTCATTTTGACTCCCTATTGTAAACAACGGACTAGCGAAGCGACCATCCAACCACTGCAGCTCGAGGCGTACTGGGTCATACTGTGTGCGTCAATACAGCAACCGTTCAGCTCCCTCCATTAATTCTAACGCTACACGAAAACCGAGGTTACTTTCTGAAAGCCCTCGCAGTACATCGAAACCGGTCGTGTAATTAATCAATATCTAGTGGAAAAGTGCTATCATTGTGTCATTATTATTTTCGAATTCCTCCATATCAACCCTGAAACTATACTACTGTTTGTAACCCATAATTTTATTTTTTTAATTGGAATAGTTCGGGGGATCATAATGCTGCTTACTTACGAATTATCATACAAAACTATTATACTCAGTTTTGCGATATTCAGTAATCGGAATATTTTTCCTTTCAACAAAATATTATTAAAGTTAAACCAAGGTTACATTCTCTTTTGTTCGTCGAGGAAAGTACGTAGTTTGTTCATGAAAGTTCATCAGTAATACACCCATTTTTTTAAAACTAGGAAACAAATCATTATGCATGTATCTAATTAAGGTAACTGACGATATAAGCATTGAAAAAACACTTAACATTTTGAATTAAATACAAAAGCAATTTAAAATAATAGTCCCGTCCCCATAAATGTAAGAAAGTTTAAGGTTAGACATACTCGTAAAACCAGGAATTTCGCGCCTTCCAGGATAATCTCATTTATTGCTTCCTCATACAGTGTACATACATGAAGTTTAGAGGGCAGGGTAACAACTTCAAAGCGATAAATAATGGATGTAAAGATGCATTAAGTTAATACAGCGTGAAATTAACTTACACCACCTCGCTTGACTGCGTATAACGTTCTTTGCGTCATTTTCCTTGGAATTGATGCAATTCAGTATGGGGAAAATGATCTCTAGATTAGTCGAGATAGGTAATAGAATAAGTATTGTATAAATAATCAGGTTATATGTGCATATATGACAGGTGATTCAATTACGTTATTCATCAAGTGTGACTATTGAATATATTTAATCATGAAATGACTGACCTGGGGAGATTTTCTAAATAGGTAAATGGCTTTCACAAGGTAGTTATAAGATCCTATTTCATTTCTAAGAATAATTATATATATATATATATATATATATATAAATCTGTAGTTCTCTATGCCTATGTGTGTATATATATATATATATATATAATTGGCTGACACAACATAACACAAATAGAAAAGAATAGACACATATAAAAGAACACTTACACGGTAAATTGTTCGAGTTACACGGTAAATTGTAAGTGTTCTTTTATATGTGTCTATTCTTTTCTATTTGTGTTATGTTGTGTCAGCCAATTATTGTGCCGCTCGTATGAGTTTTTCCGTACAATCGTTATATATATATATATATATATATATATATATATATATATATATATATATGTTTTGTATGAACATGTCTATGTATATATTTATTATATATACTAGAGAGAACTCAAGAGTTCTGTCCTTCTCTACCTTGAAAAAGGTGGTTAGGACCACCGAAAATTGGAAACCGTGCGAGTTTTTTACCTTGTGTTGTTCTGTGTTTTCTTCTTTGTCCACTATTGCTTACTTCATATACATTATTATTCGCGTTCGTGAGACTTTCACAAAAGTGCTATATATATATAGAAATATATATACATACATGTATATGTATATATATACATATATATATACATGTATATATACATTTATATATATAATATATATATTCATTTATTTATATATATATGTATATATATATATGTCGAGAGAGAGAGAAAGCGAGAGAATTTATTAAAACAGCCCTTCAGCGTTACGAATGACGAATTAAGTAAAAAAATGGACCATATCCGATATCCCAAAAAGATTAATATTGAATATATTTAATGAAATAGTACGAAACCCGGAGAGATTATGCGTCGCATGTACATTATAATAGGTTTATTTGGGATAATTTCAAGTACAATGAATGGTGTGTGTGGGATTTGCCATTTAAAAATAACTTCAGTGCTTACTAAGCAGTATATTACTCGAAAGAGAGATTAAAATGCGTTGTTTTTTATCGTTTAAATTCTATCATGTTTATTATGAATCTTGGAAGAGTGAGCCTTATGCTCCACATTCGTTTGAAATTTTGGCGACTTAAAATCTCATTGAATGCTTTTATACCTGTATGCGCCATCATCAGCATTTCAGAAACATTTTCCTCAATGAGTAAGTATTGACCCTATGCAACGGAGCCTTTACCCACAATTCTTATTCTGGGCTTATTGAAATCACTATTTTGTACCCCCCCCTCTATTACAGTAATTGCTCCAAATCTTATCTTTTCCCTCCCTCTCCTCCTCCTTTCTCCCTTTCCCATAATTCCTTTCCCAATTCTTCCAACCGAAAACACCCTCTTACCTCCACTTCTGTTCTTGTTCAGTTTAAGGGTTTAAGGTAAAGAAAGGGCTCGGAAAATCTTGAATAGGACTCCCTAGTTCCAAATTCATGGTCAGTATTTATTATATAACCATAAAAGCCATAAACACAGTAATCAACCCTGAGGTTGGTTTGGTAAGTGATGATAGAGTTCACCCAGTACTAAGCCCGACGGCGTGTGAAATTCACACATTTAGGGTAGGGGGGGCCAATTCCTTCCCCAATTATTATATTATATATCACCGTGCAAATTAAAGTGTGTTTACTTAATGAATATTGATGTTGCCGTGTTTACAATGTGGATTCTTTTTTTATGCATCTTCAGAATTTTGTACTCTCGCTTTACTATTGTCAGGCAATATGGGAGAAAGTGATAATAGATGCTACAAATCCTTACAAATCACCCCCTGCCATACACCCTAGCAGGGTACATAAATGACGTTTCCTTGACCCTCTTCGGGTCAAATTTATTTTATTTATTTATTCATCTTTAATTTAAATGGTAGTAGTGTGCTAATGATATTATTGAGTAAAAATATGTATTGTATTGTTAAAGACATATTTATAAAGCACGACCATAATGTGGAACTTCCCGAATGCCGTGGAGATTCCCCGTTGCTGAGTAAATGCAATTTTTAGGAAGAAAGACATATTCATAAGTGCTTTTGCGAAACAATCACAAGTTAAATTTACGTTCATGCGGAAAGTTATTCATAAAACATGAGCCGATTACTTTACTTGATTATGGAAAATAAACTAGAATTCTATGGTAGCAAATATTCAGCAAATAGATTTAACATTTGCCTGAGAAATTCATAAACAATTGGCAAACCTATTTATTCCCACTTTTCTCTTCGCAGTGCGAATTTCGAAAATATTTTGAATTCAAAACCCCAGTTTAACTTGGTAAGATATACTATCTATTATTTAATGAAACCGAAAATATTACCTCACTCTGAAAGATATTATTTTCATAACCTGGGTTTCCTTTTACATTCTATGTTATGCCTTTCATTGAAGTTATAGGAATCGTACATAAGATCCCACGTTAAGCACATACTTTGTTGGAATAATTACGAGGAAACTAGCAAGGAAGATTCAGTTGGTAAAACTTACAATGGAAAGAACTCGCATTGGCGTTTATTCGGTGAAATTTTCAAGATATCTGGAGTTATCTAACATGAAGGCAGAATGGCTTAAGGGTGCGCTGGTTGCTGCCTCCCCTACCCTCTCACTCTCCTTCGCCCGGTGAATTATGTCCCATTTCACCCTAATGTCAAGGGACACACTGCACCAGCTCCATTCCTAAACTTAACCCTTCTCCTTCAACTTCCTCCGAAGTTTCCAATTCCTCTTTCTTTTCCTTCCACACAGTTTTCGTGAATGTGTGAAAGACACCCCCGCTAGGTATGTACGCACTTACCATAAGGGTCGTAAAAAAAATTCGCTTGAACAGATCAATCAATGGGTGCGAATTCAAGAAGTCTTGGTGGACTGCTCCCTCCCTCCTCCGCAGGCCTACCTGACCTAACTGCCACGAGCGTAGACTATCGAGGATGCAGGAGGAGGAGCAGGAGGTTTTGGCACGTTTCGTGAGTGAAGTGAAACATTTAAGTGGAGCAATTCATGAGCATTTGCCGAGCGGTTGACCCCAATAAACCGTTGATGAACGTTTCGAACTGCCCCGAAGCAATTTTGACGGACGCTACGCGAACTGTTCGGGGGAAAGGGGGGGAGGGGGATGGAGGGATTTGTGGGGTGAGTGGAGAGAAAAAGAGAGAGAAACCGTTCGAAAGGGCCAATAAATCTTTCCGGGATACGGTGAGAACACTTTGCGGAGATACCTCGGGAGCATTAAGTGGATACTGAGGCATTTTGTTACTCTCGATGAGCATCACGGTTCCACAGGGTCATCGGATAGTCCAAAGAAAATATGTTAGATTCGAAGATAGGATAGCGAAATCAAGAGCTTATAAAACCACTTTATTTCAATTGCCTAGCACACACACACACACATATTCCTGGAAAGTGGAATGTCGTAGTCTAGTGGGTTACTTACCTAGTGTAGCCTAGTTCGGTAGCTTAGCGAAGAGCATTCCCATTGACTTCAGTTAATTTAAACTCCCTCTTTACTCAAGACGCATGATCATTTCCCTACGTATGACTCGCCTTTTGCTTTCTTGGTGAAATACCATGTCTTGCTGAAAGACGAATTCATCATCATCATGGGTAATCATTTAAAAGATTTGTTTGTAGCAGCACTCCTAACCATAATGTTTAGGCTGGGAGCCACTTGAAATACGAAGAGAACAAGCGAGACTTAGACTTTTAGAAAGGTTCAGAACAAACGAGTTACACGATGACACTAAAGGAATTATAATGGCCCCCCACTACTTAGGTAGATCAGACCACAAAGATGAAATAATGGAGATAGATTCTAGTACAGATACTCATTATTTCCCCGAACAATTAGAAATCATAATAGTAAGAAACCGAAGTCACTTTAGAAATATTGAAAACATTGACTTTACCAGTCGGAACAAAATTAAGCATTGCACAGATATTTGGTACAGTTAAATGTAGGTGCATGTGTATGTCAGTTGGTAGTTTTAGTGTTTGCATGTGTGTAGGTTGTAAGTGTTCTTGCATGAATTTATACCATGTTTTGTTTGTGGATAGTATAAATTTGTGGCTTTTGCATGCGGTTTTTTCTTTTTTAATTACGGGTGGTGTCCTAACACCCCCTTCCACACGCCCTTGCGAGGTATAAAGTAGATATAACGCTATTCTCTTCATTCGTTCATTTTCGCTGACATCTTCCATTACCTGCTTCTCCTGGTTCACCCTCGGCTTTCTTCCGCAATTCCCCTCACTTCCGTCAACTTTCGTTTTCATAAGGCTATCTTGCCTAAAGATATGTCCAGTAAGTCTCCCTATTCTCTCTTGTTGAGGGTCCCTCATAACCTTTTCTTTCACCTATTCTCCGAAGTAACTGAATTCAATGTTGTCACTCTTGTATATTTATTAAACTTTCATGCCCTGCTATGATACACTCTATTTTCATCGCTTATGGTCCTCATTTTATTTCTGCTCCAATCCTGCCCGTCTCATATTATTAGATAAGAAAACTGCAGAGCTATCAACCAGAAGTTCGGTTTGATAGGTTGAGCTTGAGCTCGGCTTGTACTGATCCCAACGGCATGTGGAATTCACATATCAGGGTAGGGGAGTGGGCAGTTCCTTTCCCTGTGCCGGGTATGATTTCCAAGGAAGGTGTGCTAACCGAAAAATCACGTAGTTTGGGTGAAGCTGAGGCGGTAATCGAACTAGAGCCCTCTGGTTAGTAAGTCGCCCGGCGCTCTGCTCACTGGACTACTGAGTCACGGATAAGTTTACGGAATCGAAAAATGAAAATATGGCCTTCTAAACTCTCTCTGAGACGCGACACGATATCGGAAAAATATTTAGTCAGTCTTTTTCGTAAATAGTGTTAAATATACGGTCTTTGAATATCTCTCTCTCATATTTCAAAGAGAAATATGGTGACGAAAAGACGGCGTCTTTAAAGCTCATTTACATTTCTGCTCCAGAGAAAAATTCACAGTGGGATGTTGATAGATGTTGCATAGTAACAAATATGTATAGCTGCCATCTATTGATAAGTTTTGAATAAAAATTGTTGAATTTTTCACTGAAATTTTATTTAGACGATTATTATCGATGCAGTCTTTTTTTAAATTTTTTACCAATTTATGCTGAATGTGAAAGTTGAGTTTTTATGTATGACTACCTGCTTGTGTTGAAACTGCATATACATTCATGTTATATTACGTATACATTCATGTCGTATGTATTCATGTAGAGGTGGGTGGAAAATCCAAATTTTGTTCCTTAACATCACCCGGGGATGTACAGAGACTATTCATAGAGACCACGATCTCAAGACATACATGTATCGTACATGCACCTAAACGTAGGCCCAAGCAAGCAGTTGACAATGGTACATTAGGTCAAAAGGAATCATCGACCGAGCGAAAATTGAATAAGTGGAAAAATAGAACCGTGTTTCCGTCACTATAGAATAATTCCAGCAGCACAGACCTGATTCTATATCATAAACAGTACTTATCGGCTTACGAATTGCTTTTACGTATATATGTGCACGTAAAAGTATACGCACATGTGTGCTGTATAAGATTACCCTGAAATGTATCCGTAAAAGTTTTTGTATACACGTAATTTTTGAGATACGAACTGTTTTCGTATTCCGTCTTTGACTGTAAGTTAGAACAATATTAAGCTGAAGACTGATGCTGCAATATCCACAGAATCTTTCTACATTATTCAACTAGTTACATTTTTTAGAAGTTGAGGTACCGCTTAAGAATTTTTCTCGAATCACGTTTTTTGTGGTTGGCAAATTTTTCTTTGAAAATCAAACAAATGATTAGAAACAATATCACATTTTTTTCATGACCTCTATAAGCTTCGAAATAAAAAGCGAGATATTTTAATTAATTACCATGACGCCGGTCGTTGCAATTGACTAAGCAAAGGTCCTTACTGATATGCTCCAGGAAAGTAAGCGCGAGGGAGGAATGAAGGCGGGAGAGGGAAATGATATGTAAATAAAACCTCAATTAAAGGCTAGTGACAAAAGAGCGAGCCGTTTTCAAAGAATTCATCATTGTTCTCTCCTCTCCCAGAGTCAATGCAAAGGGCAGGCGGCCGATTTAATTCCCATTGTATAATTTTCCTTTCTAAATGATGAGTCCTGAAAAAGAAATAGTTAATTAAAAAAATAGAGGTTAAAAAAAACTAGGATTTCTGTAATTGGCCAAACAACGCGAATTTTCCACCGCAGAAATTAATCACGTCTACAAGAACATTTTGCGGTGGCATTGACTCTTCTATCACAAAAAATTAATTTCTAAAATGCAAAATTTCAATCATTTGGTCATTCATTATGTTTAAATTGAACCATACCGCAGCAGACCGAGGATTCAGTTTAAATTATATCAAACCCGAACCGAAACATTTATCAAAACTTGCTCTTAAATTTTATGACCACCTCCTGTCAGTATACAGGTAAATAAAACTAACTTTCGTTACCTACATATCCACAAGAAATTTTGTGTAAAATGTTTTCCGACCATACTATATATCACAGGTTTCATCTTTCAGAAGAGCTTGAATTGAGAATAGACGTTCATTATGCACTACTATTTCGATAATTCCGGATTTACAGATTTCTCTCCCCGTGCAAATTCCGCCATAGGCAGGTTTCAATGTATATAAAATTTCCTCGTCAATTTAGTGAGCCAAGATTACAAGGAAAAGAAGTTAAAATCTTCTTCCGCCCTGAAAGAAGTACACTTCATTTTGATGGGAAACTTATCTGTTCCCTCGTACGGCATGGCATTTCTCAACGTCATTCGATTTCATTTAACGGGTGCTGAGCAAATATGATGGAAAGAGAAAATATATGCGTTGCATCGATTTGTTCGGCCGTAAGACCCTTCCAATAAGATGTTACTTAAGTTAATTGAAAAAGTTTCTAAGAAAAAAATGTAAGTTTTTTCAGAACTTCGATGCAGTAAAAAGTTCAAAGTTCGCCACTATTAGGTAGATTTACTTACAGGTAGAATGTAAAATCTATTTTTTTGTTATGCTATACTTTATTTATTTATTTATTTACACAATTACGTTACAATTAGGCGATTTTCCTGGCGGCAACGGTCAAGTTTGGTCACAGTTATCTCTTACAACGAAAATTACATACGGACACATATAAAAACAGATAAGAGACAAAATATTTTTAGATATAATGACACTTTTACATCACATGCAAACAAACTTCCACATCACACACAAAATGCCTTCCACATCACATACAAACAATATTTTCATAACTACAATGAAGTTTATTACCCAGTGGCTGCTTTACATTTATACTTAAAACTTCTAAAATTGGATGGAAAGGCCATTTTGTTTGCATTTTTATGAATAAAGAATTAATTGCATATAAACTATTTACGTTTCAAGGCATATTGCGTACCGTAATTAAATAACTTTAAAATTTAAATGAAAATATTCTTTTTTCGAAAACTGCAAAAAATCCTTTTAGTACTCGGTACAAATATCGGTCTAAATTTGAAAGCTCTTCACCTTGTGCCAAAAACTAGCTTTATTTCTTTATTTCGAATGTGCTTCTTCATTTTAGTCATTGACTTTCAATAAAGGTCGGGTAAATAACATAATAGCCTACATGATACTCTGCAAGCCACTGCCATGTCATGCGAGGTGCGCACCTTATGCAAAGAGTTGCGTTCAAGTACTGTTCATGAAAGACTAAAAACTACCAAACCTTGTCACATTTGGTAGTAAACCTTTTAAGATCGGTTTCCATGGGCAAAGATTGAACACCAATATAATCCTAAGGGTTTATTTTCATAAATTTTAGTTAAAAAGGCTGATTCTATTCTTAATATACATTAACGACTTAAGCTCTCACGTCAGTAGCAATCTCAGATTATTTGCTGACGACACACTGGTATACAGGGAATACATCGATTGGCATTGATAAGGGGCCCATTAGATACAATATCGGATTGGTGCCAGGATTAGTGCTTAATATAGGCAAATGCGCAGTTTTGAAATTTTGGGACAAAGGAAGTGGAGAACAGGACATACATAAGGTATATTCGTTGGAGGACGTGTTTGTTCGTTGATAATGTATGTATTTACATGTGTATAAGTAATAAAGGTTTTTGCATGATTATATACAATTTTTGTGCGTAGATTGGCATAAATATTTGGGTTTTGCATGCGCTTTTAATCTCTGTTACGTGTGGTGACCTAACAACCCCCGCTACAGGCCCTTTCGGTGGCTTGCGGGGTACTATGTAGATGTATGCTTCGCCTGGCAACACGACCTGATAACCTACACTGCAAAAACACTTCTTCAATTTCACACATATTTTACCTTCTTTCATTCTGTAAAGTGTACTTATTCTATTCTTCCCCCATACCTTGCTTGCCTATCGCCGTCCCCTCTATCAAAACCTTGAACATCCCATTGCCACACAAAATTCTCTGCATCCATCTCACCTATCTTCTTTGGATTTCTCCCAAAATCCCTCGCTCGTTCCTCGCTATACCTTTTACTTCCTCGTTTGCTTTTTATTCCGTCCATTTTACTTTTTCTTTCCTTCTCCACGCCCATATCACAAAAACTTCCAACCTACGCCTATCATCTTGCTTCAACGACCAAGTTTCTGAGATGTACTCATACATGCTGCACATCAAAGTTTTAATGAGCCTTTTCTTAATATCCTCACTCAAAGTTCCCGTCAATAATTCTCTCCTCCTTGTGAAATCTTCTTTGTTTAACACAATTCTTCTTATTTCCCTACGACTTTGTTCATTTTAGCCAAAAACACTCCTATTTGAGGAAAATCGTCCTACTTGCTCTATTTTTCTCCCTTCCAAATTTAAGGTTTAAATCAGCCTTCCTTTTTCTCGAAAACTTCATCATCTTTGTTTTGTTTACATTGAATCTTATACCATGCTAATGATACATATTCTAAAGTATTGGCAATGATTGTAGCTCCTGCGCTGATTGGCTAACTAAAGTTTGATCATCCGCAAATCTAAATGATTTTACGAATTCCCCACCGCCTTCCGTTTCTATTTCCCGTTCTTCCAGTCACTAGTTTACCATATCATCTGTTATGTTAGCCAATGAAAAATTACGTGTCAAATGGTAGAGATAGGATTATCACAAATTGTTGGGAGAATTCAACCAAAGAGAGAGAGATAACACGTTCAAACATTAAAAAAATTCAGAGAATTTTCAGCAAAAAGTACAGAGAGAAAGAGAGATGAATTGAACTAGCGGAATGATGGTCTGTACCATGTTAATAGAGGTCCATAACATTTTGCTTACTTAGGAAGGCAAATTTTTTGTACTGTAGCATCATGTAGAAATCTATTGTAAAAATTAAGTTAAAAATTTCTACATTAAAATTTATGACATTATTATATTTAATAAATAATTTAACTTAAATTGCGCAAATTCTAATGCATAAATTAAGAATAATCGCAGTCAAAACTTTGATAAAATCTGAGCTGAAAACGTGGAATGAATACTCGCTAAATTAAATGAAAGGGGATAAATACTCAAGCATTCCCGAAAAATGGCATGATACATATATGATAAAATTTGCATATGATTGAATAAAAGTCTTATTACGGACCTTTATCCCGGTCCAAGAGCTCCAATACCCATCTCCGCTTTCTAAACCCATCACGTGCTAATGTTCACGCAGTGGCCATGAATTATCCTGCGACTTCCCTCGAATAATCGGAACTCTTACGCGCAAAAAAAAATGATATGACGTTTTAAACGCTCAGCTATTCACCTCTCCGTGAGTAGTTTGTTTTAAATGAGGGTTGCAAGTCAATTTAAAGGAGCTGGTGCCAGGCGAGGGACCCTCAGGGGAAGATGGACGACTCATGAAAGAGTATTATAAGCCGCTCGAGGGGTGCGCGAGAGCCCAGGAACTGGTTCTCAGCCCCCCCCCCCTCATGATCTTCCTCCTCCCCATCACCGCAAACTCAGCACGGGCGCGGTGTATTGTAACGCGACCGTCTAAAAGCCACGTAAGGATAAGCCTCGGGGTTGTCAGGGGGACGGCGAGTCCGGTGGCAACCGTTTTTCCCGAATGGAGCCCCGCGACCTGAAGACAGGACAGCTTTGTGGGGTCGCAGGCGGGTAACGAGTTGTTCTACCTTTCCTCTGGATCGCCGCCCGGAGAAGTAGGTGATCGACACGCATCGAGTTCCTCCTTTGTCACCGCCGCGTGATCGATGAGTTCCATCTTCGGGACCGATGCGATCGGTCAAATTCTCTAACGGGCTGCGTCTTCCGTCTGTGGCGGAACCGGTATGGGTTGCCGGGACGAAGGAAGTAGGGGAGAAGAGAAAAGCTGTTCGCTTCGTTAAAGATCATCGTGCGCGAAAAAAGCGTCGCACAATCATCGGAAATGGTTCCCTAAGCGCAGCGCACCCTGCAGGCCGAAGGCTTGGGAGTGTGGCAGGGGGTGATTTCAGCAAAAATTGTTAATACATTTAAAAAAATGAATGTTAAACAATGTTCGGCCATATATGTTACAAAGTTTGTTTGCATCATGCATAATATCAGTCCACAGATCATGTTTGTCCTTTACATTGATTGTCCTTGATTTTTGTTAACGATTTGAACCGCGAAGTGAAAAGTAACATTAGGATGTTTGCGGATGACACGGTGATCTATCGGGAGATATCTGGGGATGAGGATCGTTTTATTCTAGTGCAGGATTTAGATTGCATTACTAAATGGTGTTCTAACTGGGGATTGACTCTAAATTATAATAAATGTTCAGTGGTAAATTTCTTTAAAAGATCAACGGGATTTGCTTACAAATTAGCTGGAGGTGACCTAGCAGTAGTTGATACGGTAAAATACCTAGGTGTCACATTCACTAAAGACTTAACTTGGGGGACTCACATACGTAAAGTCTGCGGTCAAGCAAATAAAAAATTGGGATTCATTAGACGCATTGTCGGCAAAAGTGACTCAAAGGTCAAGGAACGTTGTTACCACGCTCTTGTAAGGCCTCATTTAGAATACGCATGCAGCGTGTGGGACCCGAGTGAAAAAGGTCTCATTCGGGAAATTGAGAAGGTTCAACGCCGGGAAGCCCGTTTTGTAAAAAATTCCTACGATAAAACGCAAAGCGTTACCGAAATGCTCATGGATTTGGGGTGGGAATCATTAGAAGAGAGACGATTCAATGCAAGACTGAAATTATTAAATAAATTCAGATCCGCATGTTTCAGCACCGAGGTCTCGCAGATTATTCGTACTCCTACATACATTGGTCGCTTGGATCATGTATATAAAATTCGGGAAATAGATGCCAGGACTAGCCGACTCAAGGACTCCTTCTTCCCACGGACAATACGGGATAGCAACTGTAGGGTTATAGATAGTAAAAATTTCACTTGCCACCCTCAGTGTCTAAAAAATAATTAGTTCTACTTAAATGCATGCTCCTCCACTAACCTTATGTGTTTTGTTATAATAACCCATTCTTTCCGCATGACATCATTCGTGTTCTGTCCATCTGTTTTTAAGTTTCCCTTTGAGTCCCTCTTCCCTCCCGGCGGGGGGAAATTCCTGCTACCTGCAACGTTGGGTCGCATTCCCTTCCTTTTACTGTCTCTTTGGGGGGTAGAGTGTTTTGTGGTGCATTTTCATGTGGTAGTGATGTTTCACATTCTTGCTTGTTGTGTCCTGGCTTGCGTGTTTTAGGATGGCTTTCGTGCTGTATCCTGGGGTGCAGTTTTTTGCTGTTTTGCGGTGTATGTGTTTGCATGAGTATTGGATGGAGGGAGTTTTGCATGAGTGTGTGCGCTGCTGGGGTGTAATTTTCCGTGTTGTTTTTTGCATGTGGTATTTTTCGTTTTTACGGTTGGTGACCTAACACCCCCCGCCACACGCCCTTGCGGCGGCTTGCGGGGTATTATGTAGATGTAGATGTAGATGTACATAAGTATATACTTATACATGTATTCATACGCATATTCATAATATATTATTATTATATCAATCTCGTTGCAAATAGGCAATCGTCCTGATGGTAACGGTCAAGCTTGGTCAACGGTCACTCTTACAATGCACATACATACATACACAAGGAGAACATATATGAGACAAAATGCTCTAGACAAAAAAATGACACACAAGATTACCAACCGTACCTTTACCATCACACAATGGCTAGGTTCACACCATACCTACAACGCACCGTCTTTCGCCGCACTCCGTCCATGGTTACGCACTCTTCAATTTCATATACCGTTCAAAATCACGCACTGAAAAAACATAATTCAATTTTGCAATACAACTTCTCACGCCGTCCACATCATGTACAAGTAATATTTTAATAAGCACAATGGTATGATAATCACTGATCATTGAAGTTTATCTTTCAGTGGCTGCTTTAAACTTATTCTTAAAGCTCCTAAAAATGCATGGAAATGGCTCAAACAAATGTCCTGGTTCCATTCAACAATAGCTCTGTTTAAAAAAAGAGTATTTTTTCTTATTTGTTTTTGCGTTCTTATTTTTATTTTATGTATTTTTTATGTATATATGTGCATTGTAAGAGTGACCGTTGACTAGACTTGACTGTTGCCACCAGGATAATTAATGCATAATTGCAACGAGATTCATTTAATTATAATAATACTGGCTTAATCCCAAAATCTGCGTTTCACACGAGTATCCCGTTCAAAACCCATGTTGATGTTTGAATAGCCATCTATCTCTTGCCTAATGTATTCTAATGCTAATTTATTGTATGCTAGTTTTTTGTATTTGCTTCCGCAATAAAAAAAGGGAAGGTGTGATTGAGGAAACTCCGTCACCACCTCTCCTTATTATTTTTATTTATTATAGTCCCTAATGTAGTCAGCGATGCTTTTTTCCATTACTTTGCGAACAACTGAGGTTATGCTTATCGGTCTATAATTGTTGGCAATTGTTTTATCCCCTTTCTTGAAAATTGGTGTAATGTTAGCTTTTTTCCAATCATTGGGCATGGCATCATTATTTAAAGTTACTTTGAATAGATGACTCGGGTACAAAGCTATTGCGGTATCGCCCAGTTTTAGAATGTCAATTGATATATTGTCTTGTTCCACTGACTTATTTTTCCTCATCTCCGTTATTTTTTTCACAAAATACGAGTCCTTCGCGATAACACTGTTTGTTGAGGGAATTGAGCTGTTTTGTACTGTTACCCTGATGAAGTTTTCCGTCGTTTCTGAGCTATTTAGGCAAGCCTTATTTTTCTTTTAGTTTTCTATGCCCCGATAAACATCCGTAAAGCAGGAGTTGAAAATATTTGTTATGTCTACAGTGTCGTTTATAATACCATTATCGCTAGTTTTTATTATTTTCACGCGTTCCCTGTTGTCTTTCCTCGTTCTCATGTATCTATAGAATTTTGTTTCATTGTCCGAAATGGCATTGATAAGAAATTTTTCCTTTGCCTTTTTCTTTTCCAGATATAGGTTCTGGGCCAAGGTGCTGAAATGCTGTTACATTTCTTTACTTTCATTCTTTAATTTGTCTGTACCTTTCTTACCACTTTCTTGAATTTTTCATACTTTGTTTGCCCTTCAATAACTATTTCTTTAAATGCATCCCATATTTTCTCCACGGTCGCTCCACTACCTGCCCATCCCGTAAACTTGGCCCCTTCGCACCGTGCATGCAAAATAAAAATGAAAATTTCAGCCAAATATGACAATTTACTTAGATGTATGACTATCTATCCAGGCTTATTTTTTTTTAAATAGAAGAATCTGTAGGGATAGAAACGAATGAAAATGGTACAAACTGTATTGACAATCGGGAGAGGATTTTTTGAGTGCTAAGGGAGGTCAGTGCGATAGGTATGGGATGTGAATAAATGTAAACAACAGTTACACGATTTTACAGCTAGAGGCAAGGTAAGATAAATGAAACAGTTTCTGGCGTCACTTGGTGGAAATTCTTCATATTGAAATTAAATTTAAAATACTTCGCCTTTCCACATAAACCACTTTTATTACTACCTAGGTTTCGTTATGGTATATGGACCTGATGATGAAAAACCATAACGAAACCTAGGTAGTAATAAAAGTGGTTTATGTGGAAAGGCGAAGTATTTTAAATTTAATTTCAAGGTAAGATAAATATTAAAATGGAAGTTAATAAAATAGAACAAGGAAATGGAACAGTTTACCTATCTGGAAAGAGTTTTGGACCAAAGTGGTTGAAGTATTAGCTTTCAAAAGGAGTAGAGAATTGATGACAGGGATGTTAAGTAAGGATGTTACGAAACAACTAATTAAAACTTTTATGTGGAGCGTGGTTTTGCACGGAGCGGAAGAATGGCAATTAAATGAAGATGATTATGGGTGGATTGGAGGCTTTTGAAATTTGGATGTGGCGAAGGGTGGAAAAGGCGAAATGTACAGAGAGGAAAACGAACGAGAAAGTTATAGGGATTGTTGGGAGAAAATGTGGCAGGGAAGATGGATTCAGTGGTTTTGATTGGCAGTGGAATGTTGAAGACTGTGATAGAGGGGAGAACGTTGGGCGAAAGAGTAAGGGGTCGGAAAAGGAGAAGTAGGCGTGAAGGACGGAATGAAGGGAAGAAGGAAGTATGAGGAGTTTAAGGAGGGTTTACAGCAATTTTGGATGAAAGGTTTTGTTTTGTGATAAAAGGTAAGGAAATGTGTCGTTGTTATAGCCTGTGCCCAGCCAAAAATTATGTTAATAACTAGAATACCAAAAATAATAATAGAATATCTATTCTCAGTAAGATTTGGCCTTTCCAAATCCACCTTGATAGTCACCTAAATGTCTATCAGAAGTTTTCTCTTCCCTGATCAATTCAAGAAATACTGCATAGTTAATAGTTTTGTTAAATTAGCATACATACAAGCTCGTTTAGAAAGAACCGACAATTTCGAGGGTTCCCGAATGTTTGCCAAAAATTTCAATACAGTCATTATTTATTCTAAAACGGCAACCGTCCATTATTATACTTTAAATTTACCTGTTGCTTTTTTATAACGTTAAAATCGTCTTAGAGGCTTAACTGCATGATTTAATGAATGCATGTATTTCCAACGAGAAAAAATAGGAGATAAGATAATCCCCCGATCCCGACTTGCTCATTGTTAAATCTTATATCGTATATTTGGCACTGGCTAACCTAATCCCATTTTTTTCTTCTCATTAACTTCTGCTTGAAATCTGATCGAATCGGAATTGCAAAGCAATGTAGATTCTACTTCTCGATTCAATTTGGACTCAATAATGATAACACTTTCTGAGCACAGAACAAGCGAATTTCTTTCCTCTCTGATTCATGAACTGTAGGAAAAGGGAGCTTGCTTCAAACCTTTTATGAGTGACCTAGTGTACTATTTCTATAGCCAAAGAGCGGTTATATATGTTGGATCAGCAGAAATGGGCTCAGAAACTCATACGAAGCACGCGAACTTTTCAAGCTTTATGACCTGTAGTCATTGGTTTTTAAGCATTAAAAAAAACCGCAACGTTGTTAAATAATAAAATTGGGTAAAATAGAGTGCAATGTGCATACATTATTCCAAATTTAAAAGAAAAAAAATCTCCCCGGCGGGGAATCGAACCCCGGTCTCCCGCGTGACAGGCGGGGATACTGACCACTATACTACCGAGGATTGGTGAGAAGGAGTGGACATTTAAGTAATTTTAAAGAAAACTCTTACAATTATTTTATTGCCGTTGAAAGTGATGTGGTTTCACTTTTCTCACCGAAAGACATAACGTTGTATTCTTTTTACTTCCCAGTTTTCAATAACTAATGTCAAGAGTTCATTTTTCTCTCTTGATGGTGCTAATAATGAGGAGGAGCAATGTTCCATCGTTTGCCTGGGTGATGTGGCGAAGTGAAGAGGGGAACTTTGCTCATGAATTTTGAAAATACTATATAATTAAGCTCTTATATAATAAAGCTCCATATCGAAAAGTGTCCTTCATGACTCGGTATTTGTGAAAACATAATTTCTTAAACCGTAGAGGCTTATTGATTGGTAAGAAAAAATGAAGTAGGTAGGTAATGTGCATTTCCCGCTGATTGACATCGTAGGTAATTAATATCTAAAAGATTAATTATGTAACACGTGTCACTTGATCAGAAAATTATTTGCAAAAAGTAATAGATCCTACTTAATGATGCCTGTTTTCTCATTTAGAAGCTCCACTCCTCTGGACACGATACTTGTCCGTGAATGCGTTATAGTTTCTATCGTCGCCTTGGCCGCAGGCATGCGGTTAGTGCTAAATAAAAGCAATTGGCCAAATTCAAACTGCTGACGGTTAGAAAGTAAAAAATAATAAGAAAGAGAGTTTCCGTTTTTTACTGAGCGTATATCACGGATAGAAACAACGAGTTGCTTCAGCCAAATATATTAAATCTTCGTCCGAGCATGATGAACACTCGGCCATATTATTTTTACATTAGATAGGATATGATTACTGTTTTTTGTAATTAAATTTGCTGAGTAACGTAGTAGACTGATACAGGTTTTTGTTTAGCTTATATACGAACACTATACTAAATTACATGATTTTTGTTTCCAAGATTACGCCTTCAATATGGATAAATTCCGGTTAAAAGCATTGTTTTTCACTTGCATAACCCCACTGTCCTAGAAATAAAGAAACCCGTCCCCAATGATTCTTAGAATATGCCTTCTTATCTCCAAGATTTCAAATTAAGAATACGTTTTCGTCAAACAACTGGGATTATATTAAATTAGTTTCCAAAAGCTATCCGTATCGTAGGAGTACCTCCTTTTTAGTAAAACCGGCTGCCCGTTTCAGCTAGGCGAAAGTCTCCTACCATTTTTTGAATTCCTACCCATAAAATTTATTATTTCCTCCTTTCTTTGGGAACTGCAGTTTTCATTATCTTGGTTGTACCTTGGTTGCCTTTCTATTGCTAGTAAACAGTGTAACTTCTTGCGCAGTTAGTATCTAACGCTCTCCACTGATGCCTAAAATTGATGTGACAATTTTGATTTCATTCTCATGCCATCACGTTCCACGTCCTTGTCGAGTTTGATGAGAGCATCCCATTTTGGCATAATTCCCGGTTCATTTTAAATGCGCCTGCCAACTTTCAGCGATGATTTTATCCTGTGTCTCAAATGCAATGCAGTTGGGAAATGTTTATAGAACTCCACGACGCACATCGTCGGATATGCCTTTAGCGATGACGTGAAAGTTTTTTTTTTCTTGTTTCAGGTGGACGTGACCAGGAATTTGCCAGTGGGTTTTCACTGAGGTATCGCCGGTAAGGGGTTCCTTGGGCACAAGGGAAAGGTGATCCTTGGATTAACTGCCATGTCAGACCCTTGCAAGGCGCGATTGAGCTCATAAAGTACGTACTCCCCGCGGTGTACCAAATAGGTTCTAGTGTTACTCTTGATGATGACGTGAGAACTTTGAAACCGGTCCTGGCTTTATTAAAATTTGTGGGACATTCCTAAGTTGTAAAATAAATCGCACTAACCCAGTGACGGTGGTTAGCCACCGGCTTCAAGGCTGGGCGTGCCGCTCGCTGCGGGGGATACGTGGGTAAATCTCTCCTCGGTTACAAGTCTCGTTCAATACAGTTGTCTCTTAATGGTTAGCTAGTTCTGGGTTCAAGGGAAATTGAGTTTTCTTGTCAAATGTCCGAATTGTGTAGCAAACCGAAGTCGTTTTCGTTAATGAGCGCAAGGACCCAGGATTTGGGGGGCGTGATTTTTATGGCCAACGCCAAGTTGATTAAAGTCAAGTTAATTGAAGCACTCCGGTCTAGGATTTGGCTTAACGTTTTTCCGCCGGACAACTACACATCATTTTGGGCGCCCAACGAACTTGTTGCCCAAAAAAATTGTTTAATAGTAATGAATATGTTTGTATATTTTGTTTTCCACAGAAGCACTAATCCTTCATTGGACTAATGTTTACGTACGGAATAACAGGGTAATGGCTGAAGTGTGATTAATCAGAAGAAGGGAGGTAATCTAACGCCATTGTCTTTGGGTTTGTCACTGCCATCGTGTTACGGGTAATAGGGCATAGTCCGATTGCTTAATTATATTTGATAAAATTACATCCATAACTAGCAAGACTGAATAGTGAAAAGGATTTACTTGCATTAAGTAATGGGAACAACGAGAAGAGTAGGCGTGGAGCTAGCGAATTTATTGAGCGTAAATGAAACCACATTGTAAGTATGCCCGATGTACGAGGTGACCTAATAAAAGCCCTCGGGTGAATTACATCCCTTTTGCATTTACCCTTTCTTGCATAAGTTCTCCTAATTGCATTTATATGTTAATACTTCGACTTGGAAAGTACCAAGAGCTCATTATTGAGTCATCATTTATGGAGCCATAACACTAACTACCGGCGTGTGTATCTCCTTTGGAAGAACACTCTTTAGTTTATTATGCGCTCCAGCTCAGAATCACACGGGTCAACTCCTGCTGTAAACATAAATGCATGAACGAATAGAGGAACTTAACGTGCGTACATATTTTATAATTTCGTTTTTATTTCATAGCTCATCATTTATGGCATGGTGCGTAATTTATAAGGGTTGTAACAGAAATGTTACAATTAAGATGGGAGTAAGTGGACACTTGGAAGAGTTTTGGGAATTAACTCTCTTCAGTGGTGTTATTTCCCTCCTCCTCCTCCTTTCTATTTCGTATTAACTTCAATTTCTAGGTCACAAAGTGCAAACAGAGCGTACATATGTATTTAATTGGCCTCGGGTGACCTCTTACGTCTCTCTCAAGGTCCACGGCTATCCAATGTATACTTGATAGATGACATGTATTGGTTTCCGGGATCGAGAAATATTTTATAGTATACGAATAGCAATCAGTCTTCTATTTACAATTTTGCACGCATTTTTAAAGATTCCAGTCGAATGCGTGCTCTAACCTGCACAAAATTTGAACAAAAAAGACACTGACTTATAGAAAAATCAGACGCTCTAAACCAAAATGACAAATAAACACATTTACGTAAAACCTCACAGCAAACTGTTCCATATTTACGAATTTCCATTTTAAAAAATCGTCATGAAATAAATTATTCGAATTAAAAAAAAGCAACAAATTGGGGTCCATATGAAATTCCGAACACAGCAATAACAACCCTGACGAATGACTCGTGATAAGAGGGAATAAATCCGTTATGCTTTAAAGGAAAAAAATAAAATCCGAGGCTATTTGGAAAATCAATGTTATTGGTAGCATTAAAATGCTTTTCCCTGGTTAAGATAGCAGCTGTCGTCCGAAAAACATCATCGATAATAGCCGGGGGCGGATCTGGAAACTTCTAAAGCGGGCAGGGGGCGGTTAGAGCTAATTCACCGACCCGGGAAGAAATATTGATCCAAAATATTTTCCAGGGCGCTTGTCACCCCACATTTTTTTATATCATGCGTACATACCCTTCACGCTGTTCCCTTTCGTGGGTTAAGTCCAAAAAGCTTCGTTTCAAGTAACGTCAGTTAAATTCATTCCCTGGCATCAATTCCTTCCATACTTGTCTATTCTTGCGTAGGTACTTCTTTCGCCTCTGCCACTCCCATACGTCGTTTTTTAAATACTCTTTCGTTCTGAAGGCCCCTAACGTTCCTAAGACCCCTGTCCCCGATTTCATTCCCCCTCTCCTCGACTAAATTCACCCACAAATCCCTTGTTGTACCCCTTCCTTGTTTAAATTTCTATACATTTTCCATCCTATTTAGTAGTAGTATCATGTTCGTGTCTAAATTGTTAGAGGAACTAGAATGGGGAAAACTGACGGAGGGAAAGTTTAATTACAGGCATTCTTATTGAATAAATTGGAAGCATGTTTCTTCTGTGATTATGTTAAAATGTATCATTCATCTCGTAGGTACTGAGGAAAGAGAGAGTAGAGAGAGAGATTGCAAATTCAACGGATTTAAGATACTTGCCCCGCGACGGATAAGGAATCGGAATAAATTAGTTCAAAAGACGATCTTGGGGGGAGGGGGGGTAATGATTTTGGGTAGCTTGGTGCGTGGTCATTATTTTACCTAATCCTTATTTTATCGTCCTAGTTACACCATCTAAAGAAGCCACAACTGTAGACAAATGGCTTTGACATATGGGAGCGATTTGTTCAGAGTTGTACATGGGGTCAATTTTTCTACGAACGTGGAATTTGAACGGTGGAAGGAATAGGTGGTTGGAGGCGAATGGGAATGTGGTTCTAACGAGGAATGATAAAAATCAAATGGATAGATAGTATGTAAAATGAAGAAGTAATCCAAAGATGGTTTAGAAGAGAGAAGTATGTGGAGGACGAGAACACAATAGGAAGGCAAGCTATATTAATGAAAACCATAATTGAAGGAAACACTCGTAGAGGGGAAATAACAGTGGAAGGTCTAGTACTATGTACCTAGTACTGTATTAAGATCTAGTACCGATGAACTATGAGAAGAAGCAAATCATGGGAAATATATGAGGGAATAAATCGATCGGCAGTTAACAGGATGATTTTGGAAAGCTGCAACAAACAAATTCTCTAATTGATAACCCGTGGTGACATTACCATCAATACGTCTCACATGTGGGTCGCGATGGCCCAGAGGTAGAGAATAGGACTACTGACCAGAGGGCCCGGGTTCGATTTCCGGGTAAGCCTCTTTAGGCACCTGCAACTCCACCCAAGCTATGTGATTTTTCCGGTATCAGATCTTCCTGGGAAACCATAACCGGCACAGGGAAAGGAACTGACCCCACTACCCTGCTAATGTGTGAATTTCACACGCCGTATAGGGCATAGTACTGGGTGAAATCTACCATCCCCTACCAAACCGACCTTTGAGTTGATTACTGTGTTTGTGGTTTTTTTTGGGTCTCACGTACGTGGAGAAATATTTTAAACTAAAACACTGAAGTGCTCTTAGATATTTAAAAGATTATTCGCATTATTTCAATCACTAAACGTATTTATTGGCAACTAAAACTAGAACAAAACTTAATTTTGTTACTGCTTTCCTGGCGTGGAATAAACACGTACCAAACCCCTTTGAGGTGGCTTGAAGAGTACCATGTAGATAAATCTGTTTGGTTGATGCTATTCCTCCACAATTCGCTCAACGTGGCCAAAGCAAAGTGGAACGTTTATTTCACACTCGTCTCTTGCCGTTGTATCCAACCCTTATTCTTTCATGACCCACTAATTCATCACACAATACTTTCTATTTTCACCACAAGGACTCCTCAAGCATCCCACACCCACAAATACACTTATTAGACATTTGTGATTATCCTGGCTTATCCAGATATCCCTTTTAAGCAGTAATGTGATATACATTACACTCTCCAACACAGTCCTTTTTTCCCGACTTATAAAAGCATTCACTGTTCTGTATTAAGCTCCAAATTCTTTCAACAGCGCATTTTCCAGTATTTGCGCACCTTTTAATCTCCTCAACTACCGTAGCATCTTTCGCAAACATTCTGCCAAGAAATTTTACCAGACTTTTTCATTAAGCATTGTTAATTATTATTATTATTTCGTAATAACCTGCACCTATGTTATCCGTATGATTTCCCTCTCTTGCTCCCTCTGCCATCGAGTCACTTCCCTCGTTGAAAAAAAGGACACACGGGAGTAGTCTCCAACAAACCACTCTTCCCCCTCCCCCCCACATGTTCGCCGTCCACCCTCCACCCATGGATCCGCCTCCTGATCACAGCGCAGCCCTTGTAGAGAGCTCCGAGGAGGAGATTTCAAACGGTAATTCATGAGAACGAGAGAGGAAAAATGAAGAAGGAAACAGCTGAGGTGCAAGTATAAAAGACGAATTATGGACGCCTCATTTTACGCCCGCGATCAGCAAATCCTCCTCCTCCGGAGAGAAGAAGTTGGTAGGCAGGTATCCGAAGATTCAGCTGCCAACTGTGAGGAGAGAGGAGGAGGAGGGCGTAATAATCTCCCAGGGTGATGCATCGCCACCTCCCGCATGAGGATCCTCGCCCCGCCTCCAGGCCTTTCGCCGCCCCGATCACCTGTGCGGTCCCTCGGAGGCGGCGGCGGCGCGTCGTCGCCTGGGCGACTCCCGGGAAAACAAGCGCCCGGCCATCCCCCGCTTTCATACCGGCCGGCGGCCCGCGATGGACTCGGGCAACTGAGTGGAAATTAGCAACGCAGCTAAATCGGGAAATCGGTCGATATGGTAATGATTTAACATATTTATTCGATGCTAACAATAGAACTCTGTATCAATACTCGAATTTCACACAATATAAATAAAAGCAACCTTTTTCGAAACGAAACGTTATGAAAGAAAAGAAATTGTCCCATTTTTACCGGGTGGCATTGGAAACACGAAGATTGCTGGCGCAAGTTAAGACTAATAGAAAGCAACGCATCCCTCGACTTTAATATCGCGGACATGGAATTAATATTCCTTGCGCCATTGAAAGTGATAGGAGAGATTACAGTGATATGCTAAGGAATATTGAGAGCTCAGAGATCATCTTTCCCTTGAGTAAAATTCGAGAATTCAGTAGGATAAATGAATTACCCCAATTCAGTCAATAACTGCTCAAATGACTGGTGAGCTACCAACCACTGCCACACGCCACCACGGCGGCTCGCAGGCCACATATATGTACGTTTACATAATACTCCGCAAGCCGTCGCAAGGACTTGTAGCGGGTAGCGTTAGGTCACCACCCGTAAAACAGAAAAAGCTACCCACAAAACTAACAAATTCATGTAAATTCACACCTGCAGAGGCGTAAAAATTCATGTGAAAACCATTTTAACTTACACACATGCAAACATATCTACTAGCAACTAACAAACACATTCACCTACCTTATGTCTACGCAACGATTATTCTTCTTCTCACATGTAAATGAAATATCTTTTCTATTTCTGTAGTCAATTTGATTTCTTACTATTATGAGTCCTGGTTGTCCGTGGAATGAACATATGTTTGTAAGAGTATCTATTAGTTCTGGAGCCCATCTCCCTTATCTTATCTTTGTAGTCTCTAACCTAACCGAAGAGGGTAGGGCCATAATAATATCTTTTGTGTTATTGCTAAACTCGTTTGTTCTGAATCTCGGTGAAGTATCAGTCTGGATTATTCTCTTTGTATCTCAAGCGGCTCCCAGCCCAATTCCTCTTAAAGACCTCACGCACTCGTCTTCTTATCGCAAAAATTTTTGACGAATCTGGCGGATTTTCTCTTAACTGTACCTAATTCTTTAGGATAAATGTTGGTGTATCGAATCAAATACCGTATCGAAGGCCGTGCCAATATGAAACCGCCGCATCTCCTTACTTTCACGTCTGTTTGGTTTCTATTTGCCAAAAAAGGAACATTTATAAATAATTCGACAACGTAATTTAATTTTAATTTAAACTACATGGGTAGTTGAAATGCATTCTAAAAACGTTTCATTACCGAGACATTAAATTTTAGTGCATAAACCCCCCTCGCACTCCTCCACTCCTCGCTATCAAGGAGCAAGTGTCCGGGTGAGGTCACCACGCCTAGCTGGGGTACGACCACCCCCTCAGGGCTCTTTCGACCAACTCCTCTCGGGGTCCGCCCCCACACCCACTCCCATTCTCTCCTCTTTCCTTCTCTTCCCTTCACACCCTTTAATCGCCCACTCCCCCCCCCCCAACTCCCGCCTAGATTATGCATTTCGGCCCTAACCTCCATTCTTGGCACGTCCGAGCTTAACCTTATACCACGGCGTGAAGGATGGAAGATGGAGGAAGATCTGTGGAACGATTCGTACCGCCTAAATTAACCCGTGGAAGAGTACCAAGAGTTATTTTTATTTTTCAATATGAATATCTTATCCGCATTCCTTTCACATCCGGTACGCTAATTAAGATCTAAACGGTAAACATACATAGTTTAATGTCCGACAAGGTATCATCCTCCATGGAAGCATACCTGTATGTATACCTATTGTCAATTTTAAAACTTTGAAAAACCAGTGAATAAAATCGAATGTCGATGCAAAATTAACGGTAATTCGACAATATTTTATGCAATGTATTAATATATATATTAATGATCATTATTATCGAATGAGAGATATCGATAAATGAATTATATCGAGACCTACATATCCGCCCGAGATCCCACCGCACGGCGATTCTAACGAGGCGAGCGGTGTCCACGGGATTCGGTTCGTTTAGAGGGTTGTTCTCGCGGCTTGTTAATGGCACCGAAAACAATATCCCATTCCACCTGCCCCCTTCGCTTCGGGGTGGCTGGCTCGAGAAATATATTTATCGCGACGCTCCGCGGAACACGCCCACATCTGCTCAACTGGCCGGGGCCGAGGGGGGGAGGTAGGGGGTGCGGTGGGCATGAAATATCGACACACTTGTGTCGCTGTCTTCATCCTCTTCGGTGGAAGGTGGCAGCTGGGGTGTATCCACGACCATCTCCGACAATGCCATCTCCTTTAAATTAAACTCTCTCCTTTTCCAGACTCCGTTTCGGGAAAGTCTTGAATATTCATGCGCGATGAATTTGAACAGCTCATGTGTTTAGAAATTCTATTTCTCCTAATTATTCGTGTGGTATCCCTTACTGTGCAAAAATGATTTTTTTCGTTGACGATTCACGTTGAGGGGGCCTGCAAAGAACGAATGTTCATCATCAATATTTCAATCTTAAGATCTATCGACCTTCCAATCTACCCTCTCTCTAATGCTATCCCCTTTCACATCCTGATAGGTCTTTCGTCAAACATCCATACCTATTTTCTTTGATATCTACTTTCTATTACGTACCCTCTATGATTTCAGATTCCTTATGATTCAAAGAATGCCAGCCATTCCGTTTCTTATTTCCCTCGTCGTGCCTGATAGCGTTCTTTTCTCCCCAATTCTTCTGTGTATTTCTGTTTTCTTCATTTCTTATTTCATCCGTCCATTTCGTCTTTAGCAACCTCCAAAATGGGGACAAAAAATCAAAAGAGTATATTTGGGTGTCTTATGATACAAGGTATTCATTCGAGCCAGCGGTGTTCGTAGGTTTTTAGACTTGTAATAAGGTTGAGAATCCGTTAATTAAAACTAATTAAACTAGGGATGGATTTGTTTACCGTCATAAGTTCATTAGTTTTTCATTGCATTTTTAATAAAAATCCATTAAGATAATTTATAATTTGGAGTAAATTGAAAGTAGACACAAAACCAAAGTGTGGGAATCATAGGATGTGGAGTTAAATTGGAATTCAAGGTGAACAGTATGCAGAGGTTATTTCGAATTCGCACAAAGAGAAACGTAAAGGAAGGGAAGGCATTTCTTTAATATTTAATGGGAGAGTGAGACATTTTAAATTGGAGGAGGAGAAAAAAAGGAATTTAGAAATGGTGGGAATGTGGTGCCATGAAAGATGGAAGCGAAATTGGTAGTGACAAATGAAGAGAGCACTTCGAAGAGTGGGTGAAGAGAGAACCCTATTGAGGGTATTTACAATAAGAAAAGGGAAACCAATTAGGCTAATTCTGAGGTACGATAGGTTTATTGAAAACCATAATCGGAGGAAACATGGTTATTATAGTTAATGGCAATCTCCCCTTCCGGTCCAGATAGGTTTTGAATGTATCCGGCAATTTATACCCTAAAACCGCGCTTTACAATAAACGATTCGCTGATTCTCTCAAATTCGTCTAACATACACATTCCCTTCCTACCTCCACCTCGCTTGCCGAGTATTCTCCCTTCTATTAAAGACTTCAAAATGTAATAATCACTCAATATGTCCTGCATCCTTCCATCATTGAAATTCCTCCAATAACCTTCTCTCTTTCTCTATCAAACGTGAAACTTCGTTTCCTTTCCTATTCGTGCATTTTTTTTTATTTTAATTTTTTTCTTCTCCGAACACACACACATCTCAAAAGCCTTCAATCCACGTATTAATCTAATGAATATACTATTGATCGAATTCCTAACCTAACTTCACACTTTGCGCACATCCGTAGAAATCAATGACTTTCATTTTCTAAAACTGCGGAAATGTTGGCAATTTGGATGTTATTTTTCTTCAGCGAAATGATATCTCTTGAAGTTGTTTCCATTAATGTTCGCGGAAGGTATCGCTAGGAGAGGAAGTGGCAGATATTCGATATTATCTGCGGTTGAGGTTATTTCCCTTAATCGGATATAGGAAAATGAGATGGGAATCCAGGCGTCGTAATAAGCCTACCTACTCTTCATTGTATAAGGGGGAGGTATCAACAGATTGATATGCATGAACAATTCATTGATGTGGACATGCAATATTCCACGCAATACCGGGAGAGAAATACTTAAAAAATTCAAAGGGGGAATTGGGAAAGCAAGTAATGGAAGACACTAACGCAAGGGACTATGAAGAAATGAAAACAATGAGAGACACCACGACAGCTTCCATATCTACATGTTTCCTGCAGACCGCTAGGGCGTGTGGCCGGGAGTGATTCCACACCTGGCATGCAACATCAAAGTTAACTGTTGCTTAATTCTCGGTCTCCCATAAATATGTCTATATATAAAAATAATTTTATTGAATGCCACGGAGCTGCTACGAATCGATCCTGGGTTAAACCGTGATGATGATGAAACGAAAAAATTCACATACTATTAGGAATTACCGGTCAAAAGGAAGAAGCATATCATCAGGTCATTGGCGCAATTATTCTGGTGTCCCTTCGAAGCGTTATTTTTTATCTCGAGGACCGCTTTGGGGATGGCCTTGACCGCGAATTGGCGGGGCACTCACAAGTCTGCGGCGGCAATTGTAGTCTTAACAAAATGGTACCAATGGGACACGACGCGGGAATATTCGCCACCTCGAAGGAAACCCACTACCTTTCGAGCAATGAAAAGTAAATGACCGAGGCACAGTTTCAAAATTTCGCCCACACATAACAAAATAAATGAATAAATAAATGATCATCCGCTCTCTTTTGGCGATAAAAAGAAAAACGCGAGGAGTTTACAAAAGAAATCGCTCTCTCTCCCTCTCCCTTTTCTTCCCATGCCCACACAGCTACTACCTACCTTCCTTTTTCATCCGGTCCCTCCACCCTTCCCAGTCTGCATACTCCTTCTTGCCCTCCCTTCATTTTCCTTCTTCCCTTTCACTTCGCCGTGTATTTCTTCCCCATTCCGTCTCCCCTCCTCGCCCCCACCCGCCCCCAGTTTACCCATCCCCGCCCTCTCTCTCTCTCTCACCTTCCCCACCCTCTTTTTCCCCCCTCTAACCCTCCGCCGTTCTCCCACTGAGATCCTCGCAAGCCAAACCGACCCAGCTGATGGAGAGGAACCGGCATGGGAACGGGGTGGGTGAGGAGTGAAGGGGAAAGAATGGCTGAAGGGTGGGGGTTGAAGGGAGGGCACCCTTCGGGGGGAGGGGGAGGTGGGGTTGAAGGGGAGGTTAGTGGGGTTGGCGAAGTGGGTGAGGGAAAATAGGGGAGTGCGGAGCGGGGGAGGGGGTGGTTTTGAGGGGATGGTAAGATGGGGTGGGGAGAGAATTAGGAGGGGAAGTGGTCTGTGCGGAGGGGAGGGAACGAGTGAGCAAGCTATCTCCTCTCTCTCTCACACACTCATTCTCTTCCCTTCTCTCTCTCGCCCATGTCATCGAACGGCATGGAACAGCGGCTTGCTGAGGGTGTGCGGGGATGGCGGGAAGGGACGGAGGGGTGCAGAGGAAAGGGAGTGGCAACGGAGGGGAGTGGGAACGAAAGGGGGAGATGGGCTGAAGAGGACTTTGAATGCTTAGGAAAGGGTGGAAGGAAGAGGGGAGAGAGTGCTTTTCGGAAAAGTGGGCAGGGAGTCAGAGAGAGAGAGGGAGAGAGGGAGGGAGAGAAATGAAAGGAGAGGGTGGAAAGGCGAGGGGAGGTGGGACAGCATCATCCTCTCCTCGCTTCACGTCTTAATCTTTTCGACTAATGTAACGACCGAAGCAACATTTAAAAAAAAAATGGCTTAATTATACCAACTAAAACGACGCCTTCTCATGTTAAAAACAAGGGGAGTTGAGAAAAAGGGAACGCTTCTCGATGGCGGTGATTTACATTCAGCGCGATCTATGGGCTCGATACGCTGTGTACAATTGCGTATGAGGCGGGTATATGCACATAATGAACCGATTGGAGGGATATGTTTCTCGAGAAGGAGAGAGAGAGAGAGAGAATGAACGAGAGCCTCTGTCGC